>NC_090935.1:28329866-28632896 GCF_040938575.1 Ambystoma mexicanum
ACACTGAGGGTCTATGCTGTGGCGGGGGAAGCACACCGAGGGTCTATGCTGCGGCAGGTGAAGCACACTGAAGGTCTATGCTGCGGCAGGTGAAGCACACTGAGGGTCAATGCTGCGGCAGGGCAAGCACACTGAAGGTCTATGCTCCGGCAGGTGAAGCACACTGAGGGTCTATGCTGCGGCGGGGGAAGCACACCGGGGGTCTATGCTGCGGCAGGTGAAGCACACTGAGGGTCTATGCTGCTGCAGGTGAAGCACCCTGAGGGCCTATGCTGCAGCAGGTGAAGCACCCTGAGGGCCTATGCTGCAGCAGGTGAAGCACACTGAGTGTCTATGATGTGGCAGGGGAGCACACTGAGGGTCTATACTGCGGCAGGTGAAGCACGCTGAGGGTCAATGCTGCGGCAGGGCAAGCACAGTGAGGGTCTATGCTGGGGCAGGGGAAGCACACTGAGGGTCTATGCTGGGGCAGGGCAAGCACACTGAGGGTCCATGCTGGGGGAGGGGAAGCACACTGAGGGTCAATGCTTCGGCAGGTGAAGCACACTGAGGGTCTATGCTGGGGGAGGGGAAGCACACTGAGGGTCAATGCTACGGCAGGGGAAGCACACTGAGGGTCAATGCTGGGGGAGGGGAAGCACACTGAGGGTCTATGCTGTGCAGGGCAAGCACACTGAGGGTCTATGTTGCAGCAGGGGAAGCACAATGAGGGTCTATGCTGCGGCGGGGGAAGCAAACCGGGGGTCTATGCTGCGGCAGGGGAAGCACACTGAAGGTCTATGCTGCGGCAGGGGAAGCACACTGAGGGTCTACGCTGGGAAGGGGAAGCACACAGAGGGTCTATGCTGCGGCAGGGGAAGCACACTGAGGGTCAATGCTGGGGGAGGGGAAGCACACTGAGGGTCAATGCTGGGGGAGGGGAAGCACACTGAGGGTCAATGCTGGGGGAGGGGAAGCACACTGAGGGTCAATGCTGCGGCAGGGGATGCACACTGAGGGTCTATGCTGTGGCAGGTGAAGCACACTGAGGGTCAATGCTGCGGCAGGTGAAGCACACTGAGGGCCTATGCTGCAGCAGGTGAAGCACACTGAGGGTCTATGCTGCGGCAGGGGAAGCACACTGAGGGTCTATGCTGCGGCAGGTGAAGCACACTGAGGGTCTATGCTGCGGCAGGGGAAGCACACTGAGGGTCTATGCTGAGGCAGGGGAAGAACACTGAGGGTCTATGCTGGGGCTGGGCAAGTACACTGAGGGTCTATGCTGGGGCAGGGCAAGCACACTGAGGGTGTATGCTGCAGCAGGGGAAGCACACTGATGGTCTATGCTGTGGCAGGTGAAGCACACTGAGGGTCTATGCTGGGGGAGGGGAAGCACACTGAGGGTCAATGCTGCGGCAGGGGAAGCACACTGAGGGTCAATGCTGGGGGAGGGGAAGCACACTGAGGGTCTATGCTGTGCAGGGCAATGACACACTGAGGGTCTATGTTGCAGCAGGGGAAGCACAATGAGGGTCTATGCTGCGGCGGGGGAAGCAAACCGGGGGTCTATGCTGCGGCAGGGGAAGCACACTGAAAGTCTATGCTGCGGCAGGGGAAGCATACTGAGGGTCTATGCTGGGGAGGGGAAGCACACTGAGGGTCTATGCTGTGGCAGGTGAAGCACACCGAGGGTCTCTGCTGTGGCAGGTGAAGCACACTGAGGGTCTATGCTGTGGCAGGTGAAGCACACTGAGGGTCTATGCTGCGGCAGGTGAAGCACACTGAGGGTCAATGCTGCGGCAGGGGAAGCACACTGAGGGTCTATGCTGTGGCAGGTGAAGCACACTGAGGGTCTATGCTGCGGCAGGTGAACCACACTGAGGGTCTATGCTGTGGCAGGTGAAGCACACTGAGGGTCTATGCTGCGGCAGGTGAAGCACACTGAGGGTCAATGCTGCGGCAGGGGAAGCACACTGAGGGTCTATGCTGCGGCAGGTGAAGCACACTGAGGGTCTTTGCTGCGACAGGTGAAGCACACTGAGGGTCAATGCTGGGGGAGGGGAAGCACACTGAGGGTCAATGCTGGGGGAGGGGAAGCACACTGAGGGTCAATGCTGCGGCAGGGGATGCACACTGAGGGTCTATGCTGTGGCAGGTGAAGCACACTGAGGGTCTATGCTGCGGCAGGTGAAGCACACTGAGGGCCTATGCTGCAGCAGGTGAAGCACACTGAGGGTCTATGCTGCGGCAGGGGAAGCACACTGAGGGTCTATGCTGCGGCAGGTGAAGCACACTGAGGGTCTATGCTGCGGCAGGGGAAGCACACTGAGGGTCTATGCTGAGGCAGGGGAAGAACACTGAGGGTCTATGCTGGGGCTGGGCAAGTACACTGAGGGTCTATGCTGGGGCAGGGCAAGCACACCGAGGGTGTATGCTGCAGCAGGGGAAGCACACTGATGGTCTATGCTGTGGCAGGTGAATCACACAGAGGGTCTATGCTGCGGCAGGTGAATCACGCTGAGGGTCTATGCTGTGGTAGGGGAAGCACACTGAGGGTCTGTGCTGCGGCAGGTAAAGCACACTGAGGGTCTATGCTGTGGCAGGGGAAGCACACTGAGGGTCTATGCTGTGCAGGGCAAGCACACTGAGGATCTATGCTGCAGCAGGGGAAGCGCACTGAGGGTCTATGCTGTGGCAGGTGAAGCACACTGAGGGTCTATGCTGTGGAAGGGGAAGCACACTGAGGGTCTATGCTGCGGCAGTTGAAGCACACTGAGGGTCTATGCTGCAGCAGGGGAAGCACACTGAGGGTCAATGCTGGGGGAAGGGAAGCACACTGAGGGTCAATGCTGGGGGAGGGGAAGCACACTGAGGGTCTATGCTGCGGCAGGTGACGCACACTGAGGGTCTATACTGCAGCAGGTGAAGCACACTGAGGGTCTATGCTGCGTCCTGGAAAGCACACTGAGGGTCTATGTTGTAGCAGGAGAAGCACACTGAGGGTCAATGCTGGGGGAGGGGAAGCACACTGAGGGTCTATGCTGCGGCAGGTGACGCACACTGAGGGTCTATACTGCGTCAGGGAAAGCACACTGAGGGTCTATGCTGCAGCAGGTGAAGCACACTGAGGGTCTATGCTGCGGCAGGGGAAGCACACTGAGGGTCTATGCTACGGCAGGTGAAGCACACTGAGGGTCTATGCTGCGGCAGGGGAAGCACACTGAGGGTCTATGCTGAGGCAGGGGAAGAACACTGAGGGTCTATGCTGGGGCTGGGCAAGTACACTGAGGGTCTATGCTGGGGCAGGGCAAGCACACCGAGGGTGTATGCTGCAGCAGGGGAAGCACACTGATGGTCTATGCTGTGGCAGGTGAATCACACAGAGGGTCTATGCTGCGGCAGGTGAATCACGCTTAGGGTCTATGCTGTGGTAGGGGAAGCACACTGAGGGTCTGTGCTGCGGCAGGTAAAGCACACTGAGGGTCTATGCTGTGGCAGGGGAAGCACACTGAGGGTCTATGCTGTGCAGGGCAAACACACTGAGGATCTATGCTGCAGCAGGGGAAGCGCACTGAGGGTCTATGCTGTGGCAGGTGAAGCACACTGAGGGTCTATGCTGTGGAAGGGGAAGCACACTGAGGGTCTATGCTGCGGCAGGGGAAGCACACTGAGGGTCTATGCTGAGGCAGGGGAAGAACACTGAGGGTCTATGCTGGGGCTGGGCAAGTACACTGAGGGTCTATGCTGGGGCAGGGCAAGCACACCGAGGGTGTATGCTGCAGCAGGGGAAGCACACTGATGGTCTATGCTGTGGCAGGTGAATCACACAGAGGGTCTATGCTGCGGCAGGTGAATCACGCTTAGGGTCTATGCTGTGGTAGGGGAAGCACACTGAGGGTCTGTGCTGCGGCAGGTAAAGCACACTGAGGGTCTATGCTGTGGCAGGGGAAGCACACTGAGGGTCTATGCTGTGCAGGGCAAACACACTGAGGATCTATGCTGCAGCAGGGGAAGCGCACTGAGGGTCTATGCTGTGGCAGGTGAAGCACACTGAGGGTCTATGCTGTGGAAGGGGAAGCACACTGAGGGTCTATGCTGCGGCAGGTGACGCACACTGAGGGTCTATACTGCAGCAGGTGAAGCACACTGAGGGTCTATGCTGCGTCAGGGAAAGCACACTGAGGGTCTATGTTGTAGCAGGAGAAGCACACTGAGGGTCAATGCTGGGGGAGGGGAAGCACACTGAGGGTCTATGCTGCGGCAGTTGACGCACACTGAGGGTCTATACTGCGTCAGGGAAAGCACACTGAGGGTCTATGCTGCGGCAGGTGAATCACGCTGAGGGTCTATGCTGTGGTAGGGGAAGCACACTGAGGGTCTGTGCTGCGGCAGGTAAAGCACACTGAGGGTCTTTGCTGTGGCAGGGGAAGCACACTGAGGGTCTATGCTGTGCAGGGCAAGCACACTGACGATCTATGCTGCAGCATGGGAAGCACACTGAGGGTCTATGCTGTGGCAGGTGAAGCACACTGAGGGTCTATGCTGTGGAAGCGGAAACACACTGAGGGTCTATGCTGCGGAAGGGGAAGCACACTGAGGGTCTATGCTGCAGCAGGGGAAGCGCACTGAGGGTCAATGCTGGGGGAGGGGAAGCACACTGAGGGTCAATGCTGGGGGAGGGGAAGCACACTGAGGGTCTATGCTGCGGCAGGTGACGCACACTGAGGGTCTATACTGCAGCAGGTGAAGCACACTGAGGGTCTATGCTGCGTCAGGGAAAACTCACTGAGGGTCTATGTTGTGGCAGGAGAAGCACACTGAGGGTGTATGCTGCAGCAGGGGAAGCACACTGATGGTCTATGCTGTGGCAGGTGAATCATCCTGAGGGTCTATGCTGAGGCAGGGGAAGCACACTGAGGGTCTATGCTGCGGCAGGTAAAGCACACTGAGGGGAGGGTCTATGCTGTGGCAGGGGAAGCACACTGGGGTCTATGCTGGGGCCGGGCAAGCACACTGAGGGTCTATGCTGTGGCAGATGAAGCACACTGAGGGTCTATGCTGGGACAGGGAAAGCACCCTGAGGGTCTATTCTGTGGCAGGTGAAGCACACTGAGTGTCTATGCTGTGGCACAAGAAGCACACTGAGGGTCTATGCTGCAGCATATGAAGCACACGGAAGGTCTATGTTGCGGCAGTGGAAACACACGGAGGGTCTATGCTGCGCCAGCTGAAGCACCTTCAGAGCCTATGCTGTGGCAGGGGAAGCACACTGAGGGTCTATACTGGGGGAGGGCAAGCACACTGAGGGTCAATGTTGCGGCAGGTTAAGCACACTGAGGGTTTATGCTGGGGCAGGGCAAGCACACTGAAGGTCTATGCTGTAGCAGGTGAAGCACACTGAGGGTCTATGATGGGGCAGGTGAAGCACACTGAGGGTATATGCTGTAGCAGGTGAAGCACACTGAGCGTCTTTGCCAGGGCATGGGACGCACATTAAGTGTCTATACTGGACCATGGGCTCACTGAGGATCTGTGCCGGGGCAGAAAAAGCACACTGCGGGTCTACACTGGGGCAGGTGAAGCACACTGAGGGTCTACGCCGGGGCAGTTGAAGCACACTGAGGGGCTACGCTTGGGAAAGTTAAGCACACTGAGAGCCTACAGTGGAGCAGGGGAATGGTTATTGTAATTGTAATGTTTATTTATAAAGCGCCTATACACAAGGCAAGTGTTTCAAAGCGCTCAATGAGGGTGGGAACATGGGGAAAAAACAACAGTCGTTCAGAGCCCTTGTAATTATGAGAGAATACTAGCCTCACAGGCAGAGTAAGTGCAAATATACACATTAAGAGTTGATACAGCAGCAAATAGATCGGGCGACGATTGTGCAGTTTTTCCAGTGCAATTAAGGAGTGAGGACAGGGGGGAACAGACAGACGATCTTCAGGCAAGGTGCATTCGTATTGTGCAAGTGCACAGACAGTTACAGGGAGGGGAGGTGGAGTTGGGGGGCACAAGTCCTAGGGGTGTGGGGGATGTCCAAGTGCACTCAGTCAGTGGAGACGGGTAAGTGCAGAGAGAGCCACTCTCTTGGGTCATTGATCAAGTGCAGTGATGGAGAGGCGAGTTCAGGGCCCGGAGGTGAGTTGCGAGAGGGGACTGGCGGGGGTGCCGGTGACCTGTAAGACTCTGAGGCACACCCGGCAGCCAGTCAGCAAGATGTATGGAAAAGAGGGAGAGAGGAAAGACCAGGGAGATAAGTAAGCAGGGTACAGGGAGCGAGAGTTTCCGGAATTTAAGGAGATCAGGCTCAAGACGGAGGGCGGCAGGGAGGCTGTTCCAGAGGGAGGCCCCTGCAGAGGATAAAGATCTCCCTCTTGGAGAACCGGCTCACTGGCAGAAGGTCGGAGGTAGATTAGAAGTGGGAAGGTGCCTCCGATGCATTTAGCTAAGCAGGGACAGCTGGAAAGGGCAATTATAATATGCAGAATGTAATGTAATCTACGTGGTCTTGTGTAGCACCCGTCTGACACTACTGGTGGCCTCGCTGCGCGTGCCTCAGTAAGGAAAAAGGGTGGTGGTGTTCATTAATGGCAAAGGCAGATGAGAAACCTGTGGTGTTGACGGCTGCAGGTCGGAAGTGCCCTGTTCCTGAGTGCCAGTCTGCTTTCTGTGGGTTCGGTGGAGACACCTGGCATTATGTTATCTATAGGGAAGAGCCAAAGATCTGAAATACTGCAGCGCTTTGGGTCTGGCTAGACGTGACGTGGGAGAGGGCAACAGGGCTAAGGAGGAGAGCTTAGTCGTGGCTCGGCTAGTGTTGATGTGCTCATGGCTAGGCCTGTGGAGGCCATCTGTGGGGGGTTTCTGTGTGTAATGTAAGATGATAGCAGATCTTAGAGGGGGGCCAGGGGAATGGGGGAATGGGACTTACAAGGCAAACCAACCTGCAGCCCTGCTCTCCCTCCACTGGCCTCTTGCAAACAGGTTACATTTCAGTAGCTCAGGCTCACCGTATCAATCCTTTGCATGCTAGTTGGCAGGCTGAGTGATGCCTCAAGGCTCAATCTACCATGCTCAGGAGCTGTGCCCAGTGGCCTGCTGGGAATTCTGTCCATAAGAGGAAGGTCTGTTTTGGGCAGGGCAAGAATCCATTGATCAGGCATTGGTCAGGGCTGGGGCTAGAATCACTGCTAATTTCGCCCAGAGAGATCTACCCTGATGTCTCCATCAAGCCCCCAACTCTTCTCGCACCGTGCAAAATGAAACTCCCCCCCCTGTAGTGCCAGAAACAGATGCAAAGTCACCAGCATTTGACACGGCACCAGCCCTTTGGTATCAGAGGAATGCTGCAAAACTCCAGGGGTTTCTTCAGGATGAAATGCGGAGCAGAAATGGTGGAGGGTGGGGTGTACAAAAGTGGATGGGAAAGTGCGACGGCAGCAGGATACTGAAGAGCAGGGCATTGGCAGTGAAAGGCAGGGGTTATGGAGCTGAGGGGCATGATGGACTTTCAATAAGACTGCCATTGCGAGTCTTTCTAGCTAAGGGTCTATGGGGGTTTTCCTTACGTGTGACACAGCTAAAATGATGGGAGCAGGGCAAAGACAGCCATGCTTTATTCATCAAGAAGGAACCAAGAGAATGGTTGCTCAACTTGTCCTCTGTATCCAGACACCAGCCCATACCTCGCGGCACCAACACTCTATCTTCCCTTGTGTCAGCAAGACAATAGCCCTGAGATGAAGCCGCGCCTTCAGACTCACCACTTGCTCTTGCTTTGCTTATGAAGTGCTATGACATCAAAGCAGTGAACAACTGGGATTAGATGGACCTGTTGTGGGTAATGGCCTTCAGTGGAAGAGGCCTTCCAGGAGTGGGTGCAACATGGACCAACATCCCCCCGTCCCCCAAAATCATACACACAGACACATGCAATGCATACGCACACACTCCCTTGCACCTAACTTATGTCACCTTAGTAACATTGTGTCAGAATGCCAGGTTATGTAACCCCTTCAGACACATCTCTCCACAATTACTCCTGCTATATCTGTCCTCATGCCAGAATCTTTGCCACAATATCCGTCCTCCTTCACTCCTCCTTTGCGGGGTGTGGCGTTTTAGGATCTCTGAGACCCCCACCAGATCTCTCCCCTCTACTGTGGCAGAACCCCTGTCCTTGACATACATCTCTCTTCCTCCATCCATGATGTGCCTTGAACTCTAAGGATCTGTGCCCCCCGCCCCATGTCTCCCCGGTTTCCTGTCCGTGACATGCATCCCACTTCATTCATCCTTTCCATGACCTGATGCCAGACTCTCTGTGCTGTAAAGGTCATTCTTTGTAATGAGCAAGAGGCCATGTATGAAATAAGACATTCAGGAAACCTCTTTCTTCTTCCTACCTGTGCCAGACCTTTCATATCCATGTACAGCATGTCAGGGATGGCCGCCGGCGAGATAAAACCTGCTTTAGCCGGCTTCCTCACCACTGCATAAAGGGGGCTCCCCATCAAGTCAGGGTGCTGAAAACAGGAAGAGCATGAGATCATAGGATGAGACAAACAGGAAGTGGACTGACTTTCCAAAGGTGAACGCAACTGATCATGGACTCTCACCCCTCCATCCTGGCTTTCAATACTTGCAGCAAAGAGCATGAATGCGTAAAGAGTGAGTGCAAGACATCAAAGATCCCAGATTATATCCTGCATTCGTTCTGCCTCACAGCCGAAGAGCATCTATTCCTTAAAGCAAGACCAAGAAAGAGATGGAAAGGTGCTTCCTGATATATGAATGAGCCGGTAGGCAGGGGAGGTTATTCTAGGAGATCCGCTGACTCATTGCGTGAGCTCTACTGTATTCCTGTAGGATCCAAGGTGCAAGTTCAACCAGCAAATCAGAGATCTTGAGCCAATTTATCTCTTCTTTTCAATAAACGTGTATTAATGAGATTAAGCAACCTACCACACAGATCCAGAATCAATATAGAGAAAATGCAAAGTCCTCCTAGTTGGCACCCTGGAGCAATTCCATACAGTGTGCAATAGAATCAGAGAGCCAATCAAAAGCAGAACAAGACCAGGCAACTGAAGGTCAAAACTGAGGGACACGTATGAAATGGAAACAAGCCCCAGGAAACAGTATGGTGAAGCGAGTGTGCGGGCAATCCAGCCTCTAGCAGGTGCCCATTGGCAAGTGTTTTCTATAGCCGGGCACAACAGAGACATAGAGCCTCCCACACACTTTTACAATAAGTGGGCTCAGGTATAGTAAAAACTGTGTAACACTAATCAAAGCAATTGATGTTTAACATGGTCCCATTCCCCATCCTCTGGGGTTGTGAGTTTGTTGCGGTGCATATGAGTTGCCCTTGGTTGAAGGTCTTGTGGGATTAGTGTAGCACAGTAGCTCCTGGGGAAGCGTGTATCGCCACTATGGCAGCTTGCAAGGCTCAAGTGAAGATTTGTGCCTGGGCTGCTCTTAGGCCTCCAGATGTGTCAGAGGGCCCGATAGGAGGGTGAACGAGTTGACACATTTACCAGCTAGTGCCCCCAGCTTTCTGGGCGCCAGATGCTTTAGAAGGGAGATGGTGTAGGGAGACAGCCAAGAGAGATGCCTCCAAGTGTTTGCCTGGAACACGTGTCTGGAGAGATTGTTGCACTATGATCAAAGATTCTCTGGGAGATGGGAAAGCCGAGAATGTCGAGAGATCTGAGAGCGCTGCAGGAGCTGGCCAAGCTTGGAATGCTGAGAGATCTGAGGGAGCTGAGAGAGCTAAGCGGTCTGAGAGATCTGAGAAAGCTGGGAGGTCTGAGAGAGCTGCAGGAGCTGGGCAAGCTCCGAATGCTGAAAGATCTGAGGGAGCTGAGAGAGCTAAGCGGTCTGAGAGATCTGAGAAAGCTGAGAGGTCTGAGAGAGCTGCAGGAGCTGGGCAAGCTCGGAATGCTGAGAGATCTGAGGGAGCTGAGGAAGCTAAGCGGTACAAGAGATCTGAGAAAGCTAGGAGGTCTGATAGAGCTGCAGGAGCTGGGCAAGCTCGGAATGCTGAGAGATCTGAGGGAGCTGAGGAAGCTAAGCCATCTGAGAGATCTGAGAAAGCTGGGAGGTCTGAGCTGTGAGAGTTGGGCAAGCTGAGAATGCTGAGGGATCTGAGGGAGCTGAGAGAGCTAAGCGGTCTGAGAGATCTGAGAAAGCTGGGAGGTCTGAGAGAGCTGCAGGAGCAGGGCAAGATGAGAATGCTGAGAGATATGAGGGAGCTGAGGAAGCTGGGAGGTCTGAGCTGTGAGAGTTGGGAAAGCGGAGAATGCTGAGGGATCTGTGGGAGCTGAGAGAGCTAAGCGGTCTGAGAGATCTGAGGAAGCTGGGAGGTCTGAGAGAACTGCAGGAGCTGGGCAAGCTGAGAATGATGAGAGATCTAAGGTAGCTGAGAGAGCTAAGCGGTCTGAGAGATCTGAGAAAGCTGGGAGGTCTGAGAGAGCTGCAGGAGCTGGGAAAGCTGAGAATGCTGAGAGATCTGAGGGAGCTGAGAGAGCTAGGCGGTCCAAGAAATCTGAGAAAGCTGGGAGGTCTGAGAGAGCTGCAAGAGCTGGGCAAGCTGAGAATGCTGAGAGATCTAAGGTAGCTGAGAGAGCTAAGCGGTCTGAGAGATCTGACAAAACCTGGGAGGTCTGAGAGAACTGCAAGAGCTGGGCAAGCTGAGAATGCTGAGAGATCTAAGGTAGCTGAGAGAGCTAAGTGGTCCGAGAGATCTGAGAAAGCTGGTAGATCTGAGCTGTGAGAGTAGGGCAAGCTGAGAATGCCGAGGGATCGGAGCGAGCAGAAGAAGCTAAGAAATCAGAGATCTGAGAAAGCTGGTATATCTGAGAGATTTACAGGAGCTGAGAAAACTGAGAACACTAAGGGACATGAGAGAGCTAAGGAAGCTAAGAGATCTGAGAGATCTGAGAGATCTGAGTAAGCTGCTAGCTCTGAGCTGTGAGAGCTGGGCAAGCTGAGAATGCTGAGAGATCTGAGAGACCTAATTGATCTAAAAGGTCTGTGAGATTTGTAAATGGTGCTAGGTCTGAGAGAGCTGTGGGAGTCGAGAATGCTGAGAGATGTACGAGAGCTATGAAAGCTAAGCAGCCTTTTCAGAAATCTGGAAGCTCTGAGGGAAATGCAGAACAGGGCAAACTGAGGAAGCTGGGAAATCCAAGAGAGTTCATAGGTGAGAGAAGCCTGAGTGACTGAGGAAGCTGGGAAATCCTGAGAGATGGTAGGTCAGGGAAGCCTAAGTGACTGAGGAAGCTGGGAAATCCGAGAGAGATGATAGGTCAGGGAACCCTGAGTGACTGAGGAAGCTGGGAAATCCAAGAGAGATGATAGGTCAGGGAAGCCTGAGTGACTGAGGAAGCTGGGAAATCCAAAAGAGTTCATAGGTCAGTGAAGCCTGAGTGACTGAGGGAGCTGGGAAATCCAAGAGAGTTCATAGGTCAGGGAAGCCTGAGTTACTGAGGAAGCTGGGAAATCCAAGAGAGTTCATAGGTCAGGGAAGCCTGAGTGACTGTGGAAGTTGGGAAATCCTGAGAGTTGATAGGTCAGGGACGCCTGAGTGACTGAGGAAGCTGATAAATCCAAGAGAGTTCATAGGTGAGGGAAGCCTGAGTGACTGAGGAAGCTGGGAAATCCGAGAGAGATGATAGGTCAAGGAAGCCTGAGTGACTGAGGAAGCTGGAAAATCCGATGGAGAGTTGATAGGTCAGGGATGCCTGAGTGACTGAGGAAGCTGTGAAATCCAAGAGAGTTCATATGTCAGGGAAGCCTGAGTGACTGAGGAAGCTGGGAAATCCGATGGAGAGTTGATAGGTCAGGGAAGCATGCGTGACTGAGGAAGCTGGGAAATCAGAGAGAGATTATAGGTCAGGGAAGCCTCAGTGACTGAGGAAGCTGGGAAATCTACGAGAGTTCATAGGTCCGGGAAGCCTGAGTGACTGAGGAAGCTGGGAAATCCGATGGAGAGTTGATAGGTCAGGGAAGCCTGAGTGACTGAGGAACCTGCGAAATCCAAGAGAGATGAAAAGTCAGGGAAGCCTGAGTGACTGAGGAAGCTGGGAAATTCAAGAGAGATGGTAGGTCAGGGAAGCCTGAGTGACTGAGGAAGCTGTGAAATCCAAGAGAGTTCATAGGTGAGGGAAGCCTAAGTGACTAAGGAAGCTGAGAAATCCGAGAGAGTTCATAGGTGAGGGAAGCCTGAGTGACTGAGGAAGCTGGGAAATCCGAGTAAGATGATAGGTCAGGGAAGCCTGAGTGACTGAGGAAGCTGGGAAATCCGAGAGAGTTCATAGGTGAGGGAAGCCTGAGTGACTGAGGAAGCTGGGAAATCCGAGTGAGATGATAGGTCAGGGAAGCCTGAGTGACTGAGGAAGCTGGGAAATCCGAGAGAGATGATGGGCCAGGGAAGCCTGAGTGACTGAGGAAGCTGGGAAATCCGAGAGAGTTGATAGGTCAGGGAAGCCTGAGTGTCTTGACAAAGCTTGAATGCCAGAAAAGGAGTCTGGGAGTCCAGAGCATCCTGTGGGAACACCCATGTTCAGTGGGGGCCACCAAATCAGGGTGGGCACATTTCTAGCACTAACTAAAGTACAGTGTGCTTGGCACTGCGACTTGAGACGGTCAAGTACAGGGAGCTGGGCACTGGATCCCTGGGAGTGGGAATGATAGTGAGATGGGCACTGGATCCCTGTGAATAGGAATGATAGGTATCTGGGCACTGGATCCCTGGGAATGGGAATGATAGGGATCTGGGCACTGGATTTGTGGGAGTGGGAATGATATGGAGCTGGGCACTGGATACCTGGGAGTGGGAATGATAGTGAGTTGGGCACTGGATCCCTGCGAGTGATAATTATAGGGAGCTGGGCACTGGATCCCTGGGAGTGGGAATGATGGTAGGTTAGGGAAGCCTGAGTGACTGAGGAAGCTGGGAAATCCGAGAGAGATGATAGGTCAGGGAAGCCTGAGTGACTGAGGAAGCTGGGAAATCCAAGAGAGATGGTAGGTCAGGGAAGCCTGAGTGACTGAGGAAGCTGTGAAATCCAAGAGAGTTCATAGGTGAGGGAAGCCTAAGTGACTGAGGAAGCTGAGAAATACGAGAGAGTTCATAGGTGAGGGAAGCCTGGGTGACCGAGGAAGCTGGGAAATCCAAGAGAGTTCATAGGTCAGGGAAGCCTGAGTGACTGAGGAAGCTGGGAAATCCGAGAGAGATGATAGGTCAGGGAAGCCTGAGTGACTGAGGAAGCTGGGAACTCTGAGAGAGATGATAGGTCAGGGAAGCCTGAGTGACTGAGGAAGCTGGGAAATCTGAGAGAGATGATAGGTCAGGGAAGCCTGAGTGACTGAGGAAGCTGGGAAATCCGAGAGAGATGATAGGCCAGGGAAACCTGAGTGACTGAGGAAGCTGGGAAATCCGAGAGAGATGATAGGCCAGGGAAGCCTGAGTAACTGAGGAAGCTGGGAAATCTGAGAGTAATGATATGCCAGGAAAGCCTGAGTGACTGAGGAAGCTGGGAATCCAAGAGAGATGGTAGGTCAGGGAAGCCTGAGTGACTGAGGAAGCTCAGAAATCCGAGAGAGATGATAGGCCAGGGAAGCCTGAGTGACTGAGGAAGCTGAGAAATCTGAGAGAGATGATAGGCCAGGGAAGCCTGAGTGACTGAGGAAGCTGGGAAATCCGAGAGAGATGATAGGCCAGGGAAGCCTGAGTGACTGAGGAAGCTGGGAAATCCGAGAGAGATGATAGGTCAGGGAAGCCTGAGTGACTGAGGAAGCTGGGAAATCCGAGAGAGATGATAGGCCAGGGAAACCTGAGTGACTGAGGAAGCTGGGAAATCCGAGAGAGATGATAGGCCAGGGAAGCCTGAGTAACTGAGGAAGCTGGGAAATCTGAGAGTAATGATATGCCAGGAAAGCCTGAGTGACTGAGGAAGCTGGGAATCCAAGAGAGATGATAGGTCAGGGAAGCCTGAGTGACTGAGGAAGCTGGGAAATCCGAGAGAGATGATGGGCCAGGGAAGCCTGAGTGACTGAGGAAGCTGGGAAATCCGAGAGAGTTGATAGGTCAGGGAAGCCTGAGTGTCTTGACAAAGCTTGAATGCCAGAAAAGGAGTCTGGGAGTCCAGAGCATCCTGTGGGACCACCCATGTTCAGTGGGGGCCACCAAATCAGGGTGGGCACATTTCTAGCACTAACTAAAGTACAGTGTGCTTGGCACTGCGACTTGAGACGGTCAAGTACAGGGAGCTGGACACTGGATCCTTGGGAGTGGGAATGATAGTGAGATGGGCACTGGATCCCTGTGAATAGGAATGATAGTGAGCTGGGCACTGGATCCCTAGGAATGGTAATGGTAGGGATCTGGGCACTGGATCCATGGGAGTGGGAATGATAGAGAGCTGGGAACTGGATCCCTGGGAGTGGGAATGATAGGGATCTGGGCACTGGATCCATGGGAGTGGGAATGAAAGGGAGCTGGGCACTGGATCCCTGGGAGTGGGAATGATAGTGAGCTGGGCACTGGATCCCCGGGAACGGGAATGATAGGGATCTGGACACTGGATCCCTGGGAATGATAGTGAGCTGGGCACTGGATACCTGGGAACAGGAATGATAGCAATCTGGGCACTGGATCCCTGGGCATGGGAATTATAGTGAATTGGTCACTGGATCCCTGGGAGTGGGAGTGATAGTGAGCTGGGCACTGGATCCCTGGGAGTGGGAGTGATAGTGAGCTGGGCACTGGATCCCTGGGAGTGGGAGTGATAGTGAGCTGGGCACTGGATCCCTGGGAGTGGGAATTATAGTGATCTGGGCACTTGATCCCTAGGAGCGGGAATGATAGTGAGCTGGGCACTGGATCCCTCGGAGTGGGAGTGATAGTGAACTGTTCACTGGATCCCTGGGAGCGGGAATGATAGTGATCTGGGCACTCGATCCCTAGGAGCAGGAATGATAGTGAGCTGGGTACTGGATTCCTGGGAGCGGGAATGATAGGGATCTGGGCACTGTATCCCTGGGAGTGATAATTATAGGGAGCTGGGCACTGGATACCTGGGAGTGGGAATGATAGTGAGCTGGGCACTGGATCCCTGGAAATGAGAATGATAGGGATCTGGGCACTGGATCCCTGGGTTTGGGAATGATAGGGAGCTGGTCACTGGATCCCTGGTAGTGGGAATGATAGTGAGTCAGGCACTGGTCACTGGATCCCTGGGAGTGGGAATGATAGGGAGCTGGGCATTGGATTCCAGAGAGTGGGACTGATAGTGAGCTGGGCACTGGATCCCTGGGAGTGCGAATGATAGGGAGCTGGGTACTGGATCCCTGGGAGTGGAAATGATAGGGAGCTGGGTACTGTATCCCTGTGAACAGGAATGATAGGGATCTGGGCACTGGATCCCTGGGTGTGGTAATGATAGTGAGCTGGGCACTGGATCCCTGGGAATGGGAATGATAGGGATCTGGGCACTGGATCCATGGGAGTGGGAATGATAGGGAGCTGGGCACTGGATCCCTGGGAGTGGGAATGATAGGGATCTGGGCACTGGATCCATTGGAGTGGGAATGAAAGGGAGCTGGGCACTGATTCCCTGGGAGTGGGAATGATAGTGAGCTGGGCACTGGATGCCTGGGAACAGGAATGATAGGGATCTGGGCACTGGATCCCTGGGCATGGGAATGATAGTGAGATGGACACTGGATCCATGGGAACGAAAATGATAGGCATCTGGGCACTGGATCCCTGGGTATGGGAATGATAGTGAGCTGGGCACTGGATCCCTGGGAGTGGGAATGATAGTGAGTTGGGCACTGGTCACTGGATCCCTGGGAGAGGGAATGATAGGGAGCTGGGCACTGGATCCCAGAGAGTAGGACTGATAGTGAGTTGGGCACTGGATCCCTAGGAGTGAGAATTATAGGGAGCTGGGCACTGGATCCCTGGGAGCAGGTATGAAAGGGAGCTGGGCACTGGATCTCTGGGAGTGGGAATGATAGTGAGCTGGGCACTGAATCTCTGGGAGTGGGAATGATAGGGAGCTGTGCACTGGATCCCTGGGATTGGGAATGATAGTGGGTTGGTCACTGGATCCCTGGGAGTGAGAATGATAGGGAGGTGGGCACTGAATCCCTTGGAGTGGGACTGATAGGGAACAGGGCAATGGATCCTAGAGAGTGGGACTGACAGTGAGCTGGGCACTGGATCCCTGGGAGTGAGAATGATAGGGAGCTGGGCACTGGATCCCTGGGAGTGGGTATGATACTGAGCTGGGCACTAGGTCTCTGGGAGTGGGAATGATAGTGAGCTGGGCACTGGATCCCTGGGAGTGGGAATGATAGTGAGTTGGGCACTGTATCCCTGGGAGTGGGAATGATAGTGAGCTGGGCACTGGATCCCTGGGAGCGGGAATGATAGGGAGCTGGGCACTGGATCCCTGAGAGCGGGAATGATAGGGAGTGGGGTGGGAATGATAGGGAACTGGGCACTAGATCTCTGGGAGTGGGAATGATAGTGAGCTGGGCACTGGATTTCTGGGAGTGGGAATAATAGGGAGCTGGGCACTGGATCCCTGGGAGTGGGAATGAAAGTGAGTTGGTCACTGGATCCCTGGGAGTGGGTATGATAGTGAGCTGGGCACTGGGTCTCTGGGAGTGGGAATGATAGTGAGATGGGCACTGTATCCCTGGGAGAGGGAATGATAGTGAGCTAGGCACTGGATCCCTGGGAGTGGGAATGATAGCGAGCTGGGCACTGGATCCTTGGGAGCAGGAATGATAGTGACCTGGGCACTGGGTCCCTTGGAGTGGGAATAATAGGAGCTGGGCACTGGATCCCTGGGAGCAGGAATGATAGGGAGCTGGGCACTGTATCCCTGAGAGCGGAAATGATAGGGAACTGGGCACTGAATCCCTCGGAGCAGCAATGATAGTGATCTGGGCACTGGATCCCTGGGAGTGGGAATGATAGTGAGCTGGGCACTGGATTTATGGGAGTGAGAATGATAGGGAGCTGGGCACTGGATCCCTGGGAGTGGGAATGATAGTGAGTTGGTCACTGGATCCCTGGGAGTGGGAATGATAGGGAGCTGGGCACTGGATCCCTGGGAGTGGGTATGATAGTGAGCTAGGTACTGGGTCTCTGGGAGTGGGAATGATAGTGAGCTGGGCACTGGATCCCTGGGAGTGGGAATGATAGTGAGTTGGGCACTGGATCTCTGGGAGTGGGAATGATAGGGAGCTGGGCACTGGATCCCTGGGAGCAGGAATGATAGGGAGCTGGGCACTGGATCCCTGGGAGTGGGAATGATAGGGAGCTGGGCACTGGATCCCTCAGAGCGGGAATGATAGGGAGCTGGGCACTGAACCCAGGGGAGCGGGAATGATAGTGATCTGGGCACTGGATCCCTGGGAGCGGGAAGGATAGGGAGCTGGGCACTGGATCCCTGAGAGCAGGAATGATAGGGAGCAGGGCACTGGATCCCTGAGAGCCGGAATGATAGGGAACTGGCCACTGAAGCCCTGGGAGCAGGAATGATAGTGATCGGGGCATTGGATCCCTGGGAGTGGGAATGATAGTGAGCTGGGCATGGATCTCTGGGAGTGGGAATGATAGTGAGCTGGGCACTGGATTTCTGGGAGTGGGAATGGTAGGGAGCTGGGCACTGGATCCCTGTGAGTGGGAATGATAGTGAGCTGGGCATGGATCTCTGGGAGTGGGAATGATAGTGAGCTGGGCACTGGATTTCTGGGAGTGGGAATGGTAGGGAGCTGGGCACTGGATCACTGGGAGTGGGAATGATAGGGAACTGAGCACTGGATCCCTGGGAGTGGGTATGATAGTGAGCTGGGCACTGGGTCTCTATGAGTGGGAATGATAGTGAGCTAGGCACTGGATCCCTGGGAGTGGGAATGATAGTGAGCTGGGCACTGGATCCTTGGGAGCGGGAATGATGGTGATCTGGGCACTGGATGCCTGGGAGTAGGAATAATAGTGAGCTGGGCACTGGATCCCTGAGAGCGGGAATGATAGGGAACTGGGCACTGAATCCCTGGGAGCAGGAATGATAGGGAGCTGGGCACTGGATCCCTGGGAGTGGGAATGATAGTGAGCTGGGCACTGGATCCTTGCAAGCGGGAATGATAGTGATCTGGGCACTGGATCCCTGGGAGCGGGAATGATAGGGAGCTGGGCAGTGGATCCCTGAGAGCGGGAATGATAGGGAACTGGGCACTGAATCCCTGGGAGCGGGAATGATAGGAAGCTGGGCACTGGATCCCTGGGAGCGTGTATGATACTGAGCTGGACACTGGGTTTCTGGGAGTGGGAATGATAGTGAGTTGGGCACTGGATCACCGGGAGTGGGAATGATAGTGAGTTGGGCACTGTATCCCTGGGAGTGGGAATGATAGGGAGCTGGGCACTGGATCCCTGGGAGCAGGAATGCTAGGGAGCTGGGCATTGGATCCCTGGGAGCGGGAATGATAGGGAGCTGGGCACTGGATCCCTGAGAGCGGGAACGATAGGGAGCTGGGGACTGAACCCCTGGGGGTGGGAATGACAGTGATCTGGGCACTCGATCCCTGGGAGCAGGAATGATAGTGAGCTGGGAACTGGATCTCTGGGAGTGGGAATGATAGTGAGCTGGGCACTGGATCTCTGGGAGTGGGAATGATAGGGAGCTGGGCACTGGATCCCTGGGAGTGGGAATGATAGTGAGTTGGTCACTGGATCCCTGGTAGTGAGAATGATAGGGAGCTAGGCACTGGATCCCTTGGAGTGGGACTGATAGGGAGAAGGGCAATGGATCCTAGAGAGTGGGACTGACAGTGAGCTGGGCACTGGATCACTGGGAGTGGGAATGATAGGGAGCTGGGCACTGGATCCCTGGGAGTGGGTATGATAGTGAGCTGGGAACTGGGTCTCTGGGAGTGGGAATTATAGTGAGCTGGGCACTAGATCCCTGGGAGTGGGAATGATAGTGAGTTGGGCACTGGATCCATGGGAGTGGGAATGATAGGGAGCTGGGCACTGGATCCCTGGGAGTGGGAATGATAGGGAGCTGGGCACTGGATCCCTGTGAGTGGGAGTGATCGTGAGCTGGACACTGGATCCCTGGGAGCAGGAATGATAGTGATCTGGGCACTGGATCCCTAGGAGCAGGACTTATAGTGAGCTGGGCACTGGATCCCTGGGAGTGGGAATGATAGGGAGCAGGGCACTGGATGCCTGAAAGTGTGAATGATAGGGACCTGAGCACTGGATGCCTGAGAGCAGGAATTATAGGGAACTCGGTATTGAATCCATGGGAGCAGGAATGATAGTGATCTGGGCACTGGATCCCTGGGAGTGGGAATGATATTGAGCTATGCACTGGATCTCTGGGAGTGGGAATGATAGTGAATTGGTCACTGGATCCCTGCGACTGGGAATGATGGGGAGATGGGCACTGGATCCCTGGGAGTGGGTATGATAGGAAGCTGGGCACTGGATCCCTGGGAGTGGGTATGATACTGAGCTGGACACTGGGTTTCTTGGAGTGGGAATGATAGTGAGTTGGGCACTGGATCACCGGGAGTGGGAATGATAGTGAGTTGGGCACTGTATCCCTGGGTGTGGGAATGATAGGGAGCTGGGCACTGGATCCCTGGGAGCAGGAATGCTAGGGAGCTGGGCACTGGATCCCTGGGAGCGGGAATGATAGGGAGCTGGGCACTGGATCCCTGAGAGCGGGAACGATAGGGAGCTGGGGACTGAACCCCTGGGAGTGGGAATGACAGTGATCTGGGCACTCGATCCCTGGGAGCAGGAATGATAGTGAGCTGGGAACTGGATCTCTGGGAGTGGGAATGATAGTGAGCTGGGCACTGGATCTCTGGGAGTGGGAATGATAGGGAGCTGGGCACTGGATCCCTGGGAGTGGGAATGATAATGAGTTGGTCACTGGATCCCTGGTAGTGAGAATGATAGGGAGCTGGGCACTGGATCCCTTGGAGTGGGACTGATAGGGAGCAGGGCAATGGATCCTAGAGAGTGGGACTGACAGTGAGCTGGGCACTGGATCACTGGGAGTGGGAATGATATGGAGCTGGGCACTGGATCCCTGGGATTGGGTATGACAGTGAGCTGGGCACTGGGTCTCTGGGAGCGTGTATGATACTGAGCTGGACACTGGGTTTCTGGGAGTGGGAATGATAGTGAGTTGGGCACTGGATCCCTTGGAGTGGGACTGATAGGGAGCAGGGCAATGGATCCTAGAGAGTGGGACTGACAGTGAGCTGGGCACTGGATCACTGGGAGTGGGAATGATATGGAGCTGGGCACTGGATCCCTGGGATTGGGTATGATAGTGAGCTGGGCACTGGATCCCTGGGAGCGTGTATGATACTGAGCTGGACACTGGGTTTCTGGGAGTGGGAATGATAGTGAGTTGGGCACTGGATCACCGGGAGTGGGAATGATAGTGAGTTGGGCACTGTATCCCTGGGAGTGGGAATGATAGGGAGCTGGGCACTGGATCCCTGGGAGCAGGAATGCTAGGGAGCTGGGCATTGGATCCCTGGGAGCGGGAATGATAGGGAGCTGGGCACTGGATCCCTGAGAGCGGGAACGATAGGGAGCTGGGGACTGAACCCCTGGGAGTGGGAATGACAGTGATCTGGGCACTCGATCCCTGGGAGCAGGAATGATAGTGAGCTGGGAACTGGATCTCTGGGAGTGGGAATGATAGTGAGCTGGGCACTGGATCTCTGGGAGTGGGAATGATAGGGAGCTGGGCACTGGATCCCTGGGAGTGGGAATGATAGTGAGTTGGTCACTGGATCCCTGGTAGTGAGAATGATAGGGAGCTAGGCACTGGATCCCTTGGAGTGGGACTGATAGGGAGAAGGGCAATGGATCCTAGAGAGTGGGACTGACAGTGAGCTGGGCACTGGATCACTGGGAGTGGGAATGATAGGGAGCTGGGCACTGGATCCCTGGGAGTGGGTATGATAGTGAGCTGGGAACTGGGTCTCTGGGAGTGGGAATTATAGTGAGCTGGGCACTAGATCCCTGGGAGTGGGAATGATAGTGAGTTGGGCACTGGATCCATGGGAGTGGGAATGATAGGGAGCTGGGCACTGGATCCCTGGGAGTGGGAATGATAGGGAGCGGGGCACTGGATCCCTGTGAGTGGGAGTGATCGTGAGCTGGACACTGGATCCCTGGGAGCAGGAATGATAGTGATCTGGGCACTGGATCCCTAGGAGCAGGAATTATAGTGAGCTGGGCACTGGATCCTTGGGAGTGGGAATGATAGGGAGCGGGGCACTGGATCCCTGTGAGTGGGAGTGATCGTGAGCTGGACACTGGATCCCTGGGAGCAGGAATGATAGTGATCTGGGCACTGGATCCCTAGGAGCAGGAATTATAGTGAGCTGGGCACTGGATCCCTGGGAGTGGGAATGATAGGGAGCAGGGCACTGGATGCCTGAAAGTGTGAATGATAGGGACCTGAGCACTGGATGCCTGAGAGCAGGAATTATAGGGAACTGGGTATTGAATCCATGGGAGCAGGAATGATAGTGATCTGGGCACTGGATCCCTGGGAGTGGGAATGATATTGAGCTATGCACTGGATCTCTGGGAGTGGGAATGATAGTGAATTGGTCACTGGATCCCTGCGACTGGGAATGATGGGGAGATGGGCACTGGATCCCTGGGAGTGGGTATGATAGGAAGCTGGGCACTGGATCCCTGGGAGTGGGTATGATACTGAGCTGGACACTGGGTTTCTGGGAGTGGGAATGATAGTGAGTTGGGCACTGGATCACCGGGAGTGGGAATGATAGTGAGTTGGGCACTGTATCCCTGGGAGTGGGAATGATAGGGAGCTGGGCACTGGATCCCTGGGAGCAGGAATGCTAGGGAGCTGGGCACTGGATCCCTGGGAGCGGGAATGATAGGGAGCTGGGCACTGGATCCCTGAGAGCGGGAACGATAGGGAGCTGGGGACTGAACCCCTGGGAGTGGGAATGACAGTGATCTGGGCACTCGATCCCTGGGAGCAGGAATGATAGTGAGCTGGGAACTGGATCTCTGGGAGTGGGAATGATAGTGAGCTGGGCACTGGATCTCTGGGAGTGGGAATGATAGGGAGCTGGGCACTGGATCCCTGGGAGTGGGAATGATAGTGAGTTGGTCACTGGATCCCTGGTAGTGAGAATGATAGGGAGCTGGGCACTGGATCCCTTGGAGTGGGACTGATAGGGAGCAGGGCAATGGATCCTAGAGAGTGGGACTGACAGTGAGCTGGGCACTGGATCACTGGG
The DNA here is from genome assembly GCF_040938575.1 of Ambystoma mexicanum. Classification (NCBI taxonomy): domain Eukaryota; kingdom Metazoa; phylum Chordata; class Amphibia; order Caudata; family Ambystomatidae; genus Ambystoma; species Ambystoma mexicanum. The sequence continues at coordinate 28,352,190 of NC_090935.1, forward strand.
AGTGGGAATGATATGGAGCTGGGCACTGGATCCCTGGGATTGGGTATGATAGTGAGCTGGGCACTGGGTCTCTGGGAGTGGGAATTATAGTGAGCTGGGCACTAGATCCCTGGGAGTGGGAATGATAGTGAGTTGGGCACTGGATCCATGGGAGTGGGAATGATAGGGAGCTGGGCACTGGATCCCTGGGAGTGGGAATGATAGGGAGCTGAGCACTGGATACCTGTGAGTGGGAGTGATCGTGAGCTGGACACTGGATCCCTGGGAGCAGGAATGATAGTGATCTGGGCACTGGATCCCTAGGAGCAGGAATTATAGTGAGCTGGGCACTGGATCCCTGGGAGTGGGAATGATAGGGAGCAGGGCACTGGATGCCTGAAAGTGTGAATGATAGGGACCTGAGCACTGGATGCCTGAGAGCAGGAATTATAGGGAACTGGGTATTGAATTCTTGGGAGCAGGAATGATAGTGATCTAGGCACTGGATCCCTGGGAGTGGGAATGATATTGAGCTATGCACTGGATCTCTGGGAGTGGGAATGATAGTGAATTGGTCACTGGATCCCTGCGACTGGGAATGATGGGGAGATGGGCACTGGATCCCTGGGAGTGGGTATGATAGTGAGCTGGGCACTGGGTCTCTGGGAGTGGGAATGATAGTGAGATGGGCACTCTATCCCTGGGAGTGGGAATGATAGTGAGTTGGGCACTGGAACCCTGGGAGTGTGACTGATAGGGAGCTGGGCACTGGATCCCTGGGAGTGGGAATGATAGGGAGCGGGGCACTGGATCCCTGGGAGCGGGAATGATAGTGAGTTGGGAACTGGATCCCTGGGAGTGGGAATGATAGTGAGCTGGGCACTGGATCCCTGGGGGCGGGAATGATAGTGATCTGGGCACTGGATCCCTGGGAGTGGGAATGATAGGGAGCTGGCCACTGGATCCCTGGGAGTGGGAATGATAGGGAGCTGGGCACTGGATCCCTGGGAGCAGGAATGACAGTGAGTTGGGCACCATCGCCTTTGGAGTGAGAAGCACAGTAAGTAGAGCACTCTGTCACCAGGAACGAGTGGAGGAGTAATCCCTGGAAGTGAGCTTGGCTGTATATTCCTGGGGGAGGTGTTGTAAAATAGGGAAGCTGGGCATGATTCCAGGTAGTTATGAATAGAAGGCTGGGCACTATGCCCATGAGAAGTGTGCCAGGCACTACATCTCTGAGACTGTTAACAAGAAATGTACTGGGCGCTATATCCCTGAGACTGTTTTTCGAGAAGCATGTTGGGCGCTATATCCCTGAGACTGTTTTTCGAGAGGCATGTTGGGCGCTATATCCCTGAGACCATTTTTTTTAGAAGCGTGCTGAGCGATATATCTCTGAGACTGTTTTTTTTAGAAGCATTCTGGGTGCTATATCCCTAAGACGGTTTCTCGAGAAGCATGTAGAGTGATATATCCCTGAGGCTGTTTTTCGAGTAGCGTACCAGGCATTATACGTAGCTACCAAGTTTCCCAGTTCTATTCATGACACCTCAAGCCAGTCCTGTTTTTCTCCCATTGCATGTTGGGAGTTGTAGGCCCATACTTACAATGGGAAAATCAAATTCCAAGTCTCATCATGCAAAGGGAAAAACAAGGACTGGCACGAGGCGTCAAACATAGACCTGGGAAACTTGCCAGCTATGTTCTGGACTGGCTTGGAAACTTGCCAGCTATGTATAGGACTTGCTTGGAAATTTGCCAGCTATGTACTGGACTGGCTCGACTGGCTCTTGGAACTGGGAAACTTGCCAGCTATGTACTGGTAGCTATGACCGCCCTTACCGTCTGGAGCAGCTGGAGGCCATCGTTGCTCTGAGATGTGTCCTGCTGCAATGCTAAAAAACAACAGAAAGAAATGTCACAAATATTAAAAAATAGTTCAAAAGTACACATGCAAAGAAGATACAGTAATCCCAAAACTACCGTAGTGCTTCCAGCTGAACTGTCCCACTGTAGGTTTTTCTTGTGTCTGCCTTTTCAGTCTGCATTTAGGACCCCCATTCCTGTGGCACAGGGTGGGGGTGCCCCACGTGTACAGCAACTGGATACCCATGCATATTACCACCTGTGAACATTGTGGCATGTTTGCTGCTGTTTACCCACATAGATGGTTTGCAGATATTGGTAGAATCGGGTTTTGTATTAGGTAGGGTGTGCTCATAACTGAAGACCCTATGACTTCTTCCACTCCTCCTCATCGTCCTCATCACTTTTCGAAAGCAATTTTTAGTACTTCTACGTCCTGTCCCCTTTCCTCCATACTTATGGGACATTCCTCCGTCCTGTGGGACGAGACTGGAGCACTTTGTAAAAAGCATCACATTTTTCAAAAATGTGCCCTTCCTCTCTTTTTAAGCGGGGCCCGGCACGCGGCCGTAACCCCGCCCTCCTTAGTTCTGCCCAGTGCATCGCCCATCAGTCCTTTTCTCCGCTCGATCGGGACTGGACGTACTTGCATCTTTGGAAGATTTTTTCCTTCCAGTGTCCTTTTCTCCGGCTCCGGCTTAGCGGTCATGTGGCAGTCCGTCTATGCCGTTTCAATTAGACTTTCCTGTTTGTTCTTCCTGTGAGCGACGCTTCGCTAGGGCCGATCTCCATCCTCTTTGTTTAGAGTGTTTGGGTCCGGACCACCGGTGGGACTCGTGTTCAAGGTATCTCAGGGAATCAGCTGATTCCTTGGCTTTTCTCTAGGCTCCCCCCTGTGGCAAGTGATGCTGTAATGGAGTTGGGGGAGGAGGATAAGTAGGATTATGAGTGTGTGAAGCTAGCATTAATAGCTAGATTTGGAAAGACCCCTTCCCAGTATCTTAAGAGGTTTAGAACCCTCAAAAAGCATGATGGTACCCCTTGGGCTATCTGGGTGTGTGAATGTTTGAAAAACTTAGATGGTTGGGTTAAGGGTTACAAAGTGAACACTTATGAAGGTTTGAGGAATCTTGTAATGTTGGAGTCTATTTTTGATGTCTGCTCTCCTGAGCTTAGACAGCACTTGGCTGATTCAAAGGAGATAGATCCTAAGAAACTAGCTAAGGCTGCTGACTTGTGGGTTGCCAATAGGGCTACTCACAAGGATTCTGGGCCGACTCAGAAGAAGGATGAGGGGAAGCAGCCCAAGAAAGACAACAAAGAGAATTCCAATAATTCCAATCCAAAAGAGGGCCACAAACATAACCAGGGTAAACCCCAAACATAATCAGGCTAGTGTACCATCTGGTTCCACACCAGATGGAGGTCAGAGCAAACCCCCATTCCAGAGAGCATTTGGGAAATGCTTTGTTTGTGGATTGCCTGGCCATGTGAAAGGAGATCCCAAGTGTAAGGGTAAACCTTCAGGGATCAACACTGTCTCCTTAGCCTTCTCCCAGGTGGATGAAGTAACTATGACAAGTGGAAACTTTCAGCTACTAGCTGATGAGCCCATGAGAGTGTCAGCTAGTGTTTCTTTAGTGTCCTTGGGTCTTTGGGAACAACAGAACTTAGATGTCTATAACTCAATCCCAGATAATACTAAAGAGTATTACAAAGATAGTGTTCTTGTGAATGGTCAGGAAACCCCTGCCATCAGAAACACTGGGGCCAGCATAACTGTGGTTGATGAATGTTTTTTCAAGGTAGAGGATGTTGCTAAGGCACCCAAACACCTAACCAAGTTAGCTGGAAGCCCTGTGCAAATGGTTGCCCAGTTACCAGCTCTCATCCAGTGTAATGACATGACTGTCAGAATACCTGTAAGTGTGCAAAATAACGTACCTGGGAGGGTCCTGTTGGGTAATGACCTTAAAACTCTTGGAGTTGTGTCTAGTACCCCCAGGCCCCCCAGCAGAAGGAAACAGGAGCTCACTAGGTCTGCAAGGGAGAGAACCTTGAGAGGCTCTCCTGGGGACATGATAGAGGAAACTATCACCCCAAGTCCACAGGACTTACTTACTGCTATTGCAGGTCAGAAAGAGACAAAGGGGAAACCCAAGTCTGCCAGCAAGAAACCAGCAAGCACTCCTGTGCCCAGAAGGACATCTCCACGATTGTCCAAAGTCACCTCTGTGACTCCTCCACCAGCTGAGGCTGAGTGTGAGGTTCAACCCTGTATGGTTCAACTAGATACTGAGGAATCAGATCTAGAAGAGGATCTTACCCTGGTGGGAGATCTGGACCCTGTTGACCATCCTGAGCTGCAGTCTTTACTGACAGAAGGTGGACCCAACAGGGAAGACTTCAGCAAAGGACAAAGAGAATGTCCTACCCTGGAAGGTCTTCGCCTATAGGCAGCTTCTCAGCTCAATGGGACTGAGCCTGGGAAGTATAGGTTACACTGGGAGGATAGCCTCATCTACAGTGAAGCAACTGAGTCAACCTCTGGATACTACAAAAGCCTTGTAGTACCTCTAGTGAACCGACTCCAGTTTCTGCAGTTAGCCCATGAGGTATCTTTGGCTGGTCACTTAAGTTTTAAGAAGACCAAGGAAAGGCTCTCTCTTCACTTCTACTGGCCTAAGATGGATACAGAAGTGGACAAATTCTGCAGAAGCTGCCGCACTTGCCAAACCTCTGGTAAGGGTGGAGCCAAGAATGTGGCACCCTTAGTGCCTCTCCCAGTGGTGGGAGTTCCTTTTGAGAGGGTTGGGATTGCCATTGTTGGTCCTCTTGACCCTCCCACATCTTCAGGCAACAGGTTCATCCTGGTTGTAGTGGACCATGCCACTAGATTTCCTGAAGGCATACCTATGAGGACTGTTACGGCTCCAGCTGTGGCTAAGGCCCTACTTGGTATTTTTACCAGGCTAGGTTTTCCTAAGGCGGTGATATCTGACAGGGGATCAAATTTTGTGTCCCACTACATGCAAACCATGTGGAAAACTACCTGCCTACCACCCCCAAACCAATGGATTGGTAGAGAGGTTTAACAGAACTATGAAGAGCATGATAGGTGCTTTAGAAGAACCCTTTGAAAAAAGTGGGACCTTCTACTGCCATGCCTTCTCTTTGCATATAGAGAAGTCCCTCAGGAGGGAGTAGGATTCAGTCCCTTCGAACTTCTCTATGGCCATCCAGTCAGAGGTCCATTGGCCCCGATTAAGGAGGGGTTGGAGAGTGCTCCTTCCCCCAAGCCAGTCAGAGTGACTGACTATGTGATAGGTCTCCGGAGGAGAATGGCACACATGATGGCAGAGGCAAGTGATAACTTGAGGGCTGGTCAAGCGCTGGTCAAACATTGGCATGACCAGAAGGCTAACATGGTTGAGTTTACTCAAGACCAGCTTGTTCTCGTTATGGTCCCAACAAGGCAGAGGGCCTTGCAGGACAAATAGATAGGACCCTTCAAAGTTGTGGGTAAACTTGGAGAGGTGAACTATCTGGTGGACTTAGGCAATCCTAAGGAGGCTCCTAGAGTCTTTCACACCAACCGTTTAAATGCTTATGTCTCTAGACCTGACATAGGAGTTCTGCTTCTGGCTTCAGCTCAGGAGGAGGAAGAGAGTGAACCTCTGCCTGACCTCCTCAGAGGCTTACCTTTAGATGAGCAAGTGGAAGGAGTTAATCTCTCTTCCAGTCTCACATCTGACCAGCAGGATGAGTGCAAGTTACTGTTAAATAAGTTTGCCTCCCTGTACTCACTTTCACCAGGCTTGACCCCTTGGGGCCAGCATGACATACACACTGGTGACTGTTTGCCTGTCAAAAGCAGGGTGTACAGAATGTCAGACAATGTCAGATCCCACATAAGGAATGAGATCAACAAGATGCTTGATCTCAGGGTTATAGAGCCCTCTACTAGCCCATGGTCTTACCCGGTTGTGCTTGTACCAAAGGCAGGATCCAAAGAGTTGACATCCTGCGTGGACTATAGAGCTCTAAATGCAGTCACAAAGACTGATGCCCATCCTTTATCTAGGACAGATGAGCAGGGGGCCAACCTTGGTGCAGCCAAGTACCTCAGCACATTTGACCTAACGTCAGGCTATTGGCAAATAGCCCTGACAAACCATGCCAAGGAGAAAACTAGATTCTCCACCCCAGCTGCCTCTACCAATTCAAGGTAATGCCTTTTGGATTAAAGAATGCACCGCTACATTTCAGAGGATGGTCAATCAAGTTCTGAATAGGATGGAGGACTTCTGCATGGCATACTTGGATGACATTGCAGTGTTCAGCCCTATATGGAAAGAACATGTTGAACACCTAGGTTATGTATTGCAGGCTCTTGAACAGGCCCATCTGACCATAAAGGCAAGCAAATGTCAAATTGGTCAGAGTACAGTGGTCTACCTTGGACATGAGGTAGGAGGAGGTGAAAGAAGGCCATTGCCTAGCAAAGTACAGGCTGTACAAAACTGGGCCACCCCCACTACTCAAACCCAAGTGAGAGCCTTCCTAGGTCTCACTGGGTATTATAGAAACTTCATAGAGAACTATGGGACCATAGATTCTCCCTTGAATTCCATCTCTTCTCCCAAATTCCCTAAAAAGGTCAGGTGGAATGAGGAGTGCAATCAAGCCTTTGAAGGTCTAAAGAAAGCCCCTTTTCAAGCTCCAGTCCTAAGAGCTCCTGACTATCACCAACCCTTCATTTGACAAACTGATGCTTCTAATGTAGGTATAGGTGCAGTCCTTAGTCAACTGGATGAGAAAGGTAGGGAGCGCCCCATTTGTTTCATCAGCAGGAAGTTAAAGGATCCTGAGACAAGGTGGGCAGCAATAAAAAGAGAATGCTTTGCTACTGTGTGGTCACTGAAGAGGTTTAGACCATACTTGTATGGATCTACCTTCATTATTCAGACTGACCACCAACCTTTGAGATGGCTGATGCAAATGAAAGGGGAAAACCCAAAGTTACTCAGATGGTCAATCTGCCTGCAAGGATTTGATTTTTCCATTGAGCACAGAGCAGGAAGTCACCACCAAAATGCTGATGGTCTCTCTGGGATGTTTTTAACCGACTAGAGGTATGAGGTCCATCCAGGAGTGGATTAAATCCTCCTGTCCCTTAGTCGGGGGGGCGAGTGTTAGGGAGAATTCTCATTGATGGCTAATTTCCCTCACCTAGTGAGTCCCCCAGCAGCTTTGCTGGACTTCTGGAGTTTATTTTTTTCTACTTGGTAGGAGTGTGAGCTTTTCCCCCACTCTTACCTGTGTTTTGCCAGGTATATTTCTCTGTTTTTGGATTGTGGACTCTGGAGTACACCACTTCAGTAGCCCCCTTCTTTTGTGTGTCACACAGCACCTTCAGTGCCGTGGCACAGGGTTGTCTTTGAGACTTCCCCCGACTCCATTTCTGAGGCTGACTACAGTCCCCCAGAAAAGGGTAAAGTTACCATTAACTTTACCTAGTCAATCTACCATAGATCCAGTACACCCCATCTTCCATGGAGTACTGGAAAGGGTTACTTCGTATCCCTTTTTATCTGTACCTCCTAGAGCATTGTTTCGCTCTTTTAACATTTAGGGCCTCATTACACGGTAGGCGGTAAGGGTTTACCGGTACCGGTAAGGGCACCGGTACCGGTAAACCCTTACCGCCTTACTACGAGGTCCCTTTGCGGGTCCTCTCTTAACGCCTGGTTTTTCCAGGCGTTAAGGACGGGACCCGCAAAGGGACCTCGGAGCTAATTACGGTACCGCAATTTGCGGTACCGTAATTAGCACCTTCCCCATTCCCATTATGCCCTATGGGGGCAAAAATGGGAATGGGGAAGGGCCTTGGTGAATGGGGAATTACCGCCCCCGCTCACCTTGGAGTAGGGCGGTAATTTCGCCATCCACCAAGGCGGACTCGGTACGGTACCGGCGGCAACCATGGCGCTAATAGCGCCATGGTTACCGCCTACCGTGTAATGAGGCCTATAGACTTTGCTGGTGGCAGTGGTATCTACCCTAACTTTTCTACCGCGATTATATTAGATAAACGTGGTATTGCTTTAGGCTATTATATTAGCCTCGAACATAAACCCGCTTGACCAAATTGTCTTTTTTTGGCTCCGGCTGGGTTTATTCACCATTTCTTTTTGTTAAAGTCCTTCTTCTGTTTCCCTTTGCACGGCAAACTAGGTTCGCCTTCTTTGTTCACCGTCTTTTGGCAGGCTTCTGCCCAGAAGCCCTCCACCAGGCGCCTGGGTGTCTAGGTGGGCTGAATGTGAGGGAGGGGTGTAGTCACCCACTGCACAGGGTATCCTAGGAAATCCAAGTCGCACTTTGCCATGATTGGCTGAGGTGGTTGTCCCGGATGGACAACCCCCCTGCTGGGTTATTGACAGCCAGGCTGTGTGAATGGGGGTTTTGCGCATAAAAGACAGGTCTCTTGGACTAGAAGTCAGAGTCGCCACTGGAACTACAAGGAACCGAAGAGCAGCAGAGAGAATGACGACTGCTGCAACTACCCCGTCCCGGTGAAGCCCTGCTGCAGTCCTGAGCTATCTACCCTTCAACGACTAGAGAAGATCCAGTCCGGAGTCTTCTTCCCTTGAGCCTGGTGGGGATAACCAGCTCATCTTCTTCAGCCAGAGGTCGCCTTCATGGTTGAAATCGCTGCACACTGCAGTAGTGGTCCGGATAGCCACCTGAAGAACCTCTCCTGTTTTTAAGGAGCACACCTTTTATTCGTTGTCGCTGCTACCGGCTTCATCCCTGTGTGGTGCAGACACCCTTCAGACGTTCTCCTTCACCTCGAAGCTCCAGGAACCGTGGGTCTGCGGGACACCAACAGGAACAACTGCCAGGGCACCAGCTGCACCATTGGAATAAGGTACTGTGTTCTGCTTGAGGAAACAGGGTGAACCCCTTTTCTTCATCTCCAAGGCTTGTCCTTGTCTTCCCTCCTTCTTATAACTTTTGCTTCCGAACATTGACAATATCGAAGTACTCTTGGCTACGTTGAATCGTGAACTGTCTGACTGTGTGATCTTCGGCAACAGGTCCCCGGTGTCACTTGACCCTGGCTCCGGCCCTTTGACTCTTGAACTCCTGTCTCTGAGTGTTTCTCGATTCTGTCTGCCTAACCAAAATATTGCCTGTGATTTTTACGCCCAACTCCCTCTGGGTATCTCAGGTGCTAAGTGTGTTTTTGCCCCGGTAGCATTTCATGTCACAGATACGCGTTTAGTTATTAGACCGAACTGTCAAAAAGTGATCGCAATCGTATTCGCGGTAACATGTTTTGTTCGTAACACCGGTCCATTCAAACACAGGTTACTTACCTTGAGACTTACTGTACAAAGTGAATTGGTTAGTTGTAGTATATTTTTCGTGTGGTTTTAATCTAATAGAAGTGTTGTGTTTACAACAAATGGTTTAAAAATAAATGTACTTATATTTTTCTACCTGAAACCTTGAGTCAGTGTTTGCTTGAGCCACAGTATTTGTGGTCCCTTTGTGTAATCTCTGCTACTGCTCATATACTCTTGAGATAAGCCTGGCTGCTCCGCCACTGCTACCACTCTGACATAGTACAGGCTTGTACCAAAGGTAAAACTTGTATTGCCACCTGTAGTCTTAATTGTGTGTAGTGGTCCCTAAGGGCACTGCACAGGATTCTGCCTAACAAGTATTTTCGTGGCTTGTTTAGGGAGATATGCCCTCCTGCGCCGTCAGTTCCGGTTGTGTCACTGGTGATTCCGCCAGCGCCGCCTTTACCGGCCGGGCTCCCACGGGCCCTCCCTCCCTTGCCTCCATTGGCTCCAGTGGACAAATCTCCAGCAGTGCCAGATGTTGCGCAGCTTGATCCGGATGTGTCGGACAACGCACAGGGGGATCAGGACAGCGAGGACCAGCCCCGCTCTGTTGGAGCTTTTCACGATCAGGTGCTGGACACGATGTCTCCTTTGGATGTTCCAGTACCGAGGCACCCGTTCCACAGGAAGGGGTGCTTTCTGGGGCGTTCACCTTCTCTCCTTTGGAGTGCACCGGCTTGTTCTTGCAAAAGGACGTTTTAGCCGAGGTCCTTAAAGTCTGGGAGAAACCACACTCTGGACTGTTTGTTAACAAAAAGATTGACGTGCGCTGTAGGCTCCATTCTTCGGAAGAAGTGGCCTTAGCGTTGTGTCCGCCCCCTTCCTCCACGGTGGTGGCTGCTGCTACATTACAATCCAAACCCGCTTCATCGCCTTCTACAGCGGCAACGCAGGTTCTGGCCAAATAGGATAAGCTTCTTGACTCTTTGGGGAGGAAGATTTTCGCTAATTCAGGCCTTCAGTTACGTCAAGCTAACGCAGAACTGGTATTAGTGGGGGCGAATATGAAAATGTGGAAAGGTCTGTCAGAGTTTGAGGAATTCATTCCCGCTAATAAACTAGAGGATTTTAAAGAGGGTTTGTCAGATGGCAGGGTCCTGGCGCAGGATATGCTTGAGGACGCGGCGCATCATGTCAGCACCTCGGCCCTGGGCCTTTTGCTTGGCGTGGACACCTCTCGTCAGGCTTGGCTGCACGCTACCAAGTTCTCCAAAGAGGTGCAGGATAAAGTTCTGGACCTGCTTTTTGATGGCAAGCAGCTTTTTCATATGTTGAACTGACTAAGACTAAGCACCCAGACAGCCAAGTCCTTGTCTGCCTTGGTGAAACCACCTTTCAGGGCACAGAGAACGTCTTCGCAGCCTCGGTCTTCCTCTGATTTTAGGGGAATTCTGGATCGGAAGTCCCATAGGGCCAATACTCTGTCAGAAAATTCCCGCCGACGGCAACAACGGGGCAGGTTTTTCTCCCGTTCTTCAGCCTCCTCTTCAGGTTCAGGTGGCCGATAAACCAACTAAATGAAGTTTCTCTGCGCTCGCACTAGACCCTGGTGGGAGGGCTCATTGCGTCTCACTGGGAGGCATGGCAGGCCATTACCGAGGACCAGTGGGTCTTGTCAGTCGCTCAGGCGGGCTTCAGCTTGCCCCTTCCACCTACCCCACCCTTCAATCCCTCCTTTCAGCTGTCGGGGTCGCCCTCCCTCAGAGCCGAGATACAGAAGTTGCTGTATCTCAGGGCGGTGGAACCCGTTCCCTTAGGGGAGCGAGGTGAGGGCTTCCACTCCCGGCTATTCACGGTGCCCAAACCCAACCAGGCTGGCCTGCACACCATTCTAGACCTTTCCCAGTTCAATCTCTCTCTATCCCAAGAGAAATTCAAGATGATCACGCCCAGCCAGATACGGTCCTCCTTGCAGATGGGCGATTGGCTCAGCGTGGTGGATCTTCAGGATGCGTACATGCATATCCTGATTTGGAGTCCGCATCTCAGCAATTTGTCGGGGGGCGCCTTTCAGGACCCCGGCCTGCTAGTTACAATCACGACGGACTCTTCCTTTTTGGGTGGGGTGCGACATTGGACCTTCTTCAGGTTTCCGATCTCTCATCACCACAGGACAATCTCCTTCATATAAATCACTTGGAGCTCCTGGCGATATTCTTGGTGCTGAAAGCGTTCCAGCCTGTCATTGTCAACAAAGTAGTCCGGATCCACACGGACAATGTGGTGTCCATGTTTTATATCAACAAGCAAGGGGGTACCAAGTCCCCTCCAATTGTGGATCTTGCCATTCAGATTTGGGAATGGCCGGTTCAGCATGGCATCTGGCTGGTGGCAGTGCACATCCCGGGTCAGCTGAATGTTACTGCGGAAGTCCCTCAGCCAAAGTACAATGGTTGGCTACGAGTGGGAACTGAACTCGGAGGTCCTCTTGCAAATCTTCTGGTGTTGGGGCTATCCAGAAGTGGACCTCTGCGTAACGGTGTCAAACAGGAAACTTTCCCTGTATGCCTCCAGGAACGGGCTGGAAGCCTCCTCTCTGGGGGATGCCCTCGAAATTCCCTGGCTCAACATGAGAGCCTATGCTTTCCCGTCTCTGCCTCTGATTCATCGGACGCTGTGCAATCTGAGGAGCACAGTGAACTGTTCTCTTCTACTCATGGCACTGTGGTGGCCGTCCAGGTTTTGGTTTCAGAGCTTCAGCATCTGTCGGTGTGTGCACCGATCAGGCTTCCATTGGTTCCCGACCTGCTTCACAAGAGAGATCGGCAGCTGTGGCATCCCTCCCCACAATCGTTCAGCTTGGCGGCATGGTGGCTGAGTTCAGATCTTTAGAACCCCTCAACTTGTCCGCTGATAACATTCGTATTATTCAGGCGGCCAGGAAGCCCTCGACGAGATCTCAATACAGGAGCAAATGGCTTTGGTTTTGCCACTGGTGCTTAGGCAGACAGCTGGACCCCAGGGGGGCTACGATCGACACAGTGCTGTCTTTTGTCTCTCCTCTAGCAGAGTCGGGCATCCATGTCTTGACATGCAGGACTTATCTTTCGGCTGTTTTGCTGCATGCCTATCGATGGATCAGTGCTCTTTTTCACTGGCAAACCCAGTGGTTAAAAGGCACTTTGCAGGTCTCATACGTCTTTACCCTCCTGTTCACAAACCGCATCCAACGTGGGATCTCAACGTGGTCCTTACGGGCTTGTGCCATAAGCCCTTTGAGCCAATGGCTACTGTAGACCTTAAGCACCTTTCGTGGAAAGTGTCCTTCTTGGTCGCTGTGACTTCTGCAAGACGTGTGAGTGAGCTCCAGGCCTTGTCGGTGGAGCATCCCTTTCTGGTTTTTCATAAGGATAAGGTTGTTCTGAGGCAAATCCTTCTTTCCTTCCAAAATTGGTCTCTGATTTTCATCTGAATCAGTCAATCTTCTTGCCTGTCTTCTTTCCAAATCCAGCCTCAGAGGCTGAGAGGGTTTTGCATTGCCTGGACGTTAGAAGAGCTCTTAAGTTCTATCTGGACAGAACGTCTGAGTTTAGGAGTTCTTCTCAACTCTTGGTGACCTTCGGTAATCTACAAGGTAAACAGGCCTCTAAGGCGACTATCTCCAGATGGATTGCTGCCTGTATTATGGAGTCTTACGCTGTTCAAGGTCTTTAACCTCCAAAAGGGGTTCATGCACATCTGGTATGGGGCAAGGCAGCTGCTGTTGCCTTTCAAAAGTATGTCCCCTGGGAGACCATCGCGAAAGCGGCTACCTGGTCCTCTCCATCGGCCTTTTGTAAACACTACTGTTTGGATCTGAGCTCCAGATCTGATGCTCAGTTACGCCAGGCTGTGCTTAAAACCCTTTTTCAGCAAGGAGTTTTCCATCCACCCGTAATTCCTGTGAGGAGTGCTTGTGAATCTCCCATAAGTATGGAGGAAAGGGGACGGGACGTAGGAGTATAATAAGGTTACTCACCGTAGTGACCACCTTACTGCTAGTCCATAGTCCCCTTTCCTCCATACGCCCGCCGGCCGTCCCCTCTAATAAGGTTCCTCTGTTATTGCTTAAAGGCGATAGAAAAGGACTGATGGGCGATGCGCGGGGCGGAGACAAGGTGGGCGGGGTTACGGCTGCATGCCATACCCAGCGTAGAAAGAGAGGAAGGACACATTTTAAAAAAATGTGATGCTTTTTTACAAAGTGCTCCGGTCCCGTCCCACAGGACGGAGGAACGTCCCATAAGTATGGACTAGGAGTAAGGTGGTCACTACGGTGAGTAACCTTATTATTTTGGGTCATAGGTGTTGCAAAACGAGACATAGTGTGGCAAACCTATTGTCATTTGAGTATGTGTGGAGAGGAGATGTCTCTGAGGAGCGCCTTGAAACACTTTGTAGAGGAGGTCCCAAGCACAGTTCGCACTCCTACTGCCCATTTTGTAGTACCAGGAACGTTCCCGCCAAAATATGTGACGTATGATGAGCAAATAAACCAGCAGAGAGCCGCAGTGGGGCTCTGTCCAGTACCTATCAGACTGACAGCACCTATTGAAGTACCAACACCTAAGAAACCTTGGGCAGTGAGGTACCCATTGAGAATACCATATCGATACATGAGACAGAATGACGATTGTCAAAATGCAATACATGAAGAAGCCAAGAAGATACTAAAAGAAAACGAATGATGACATCATAAGAACCCGGACTGACTCACATATAGAAGATATGAAGACCTGTGAATAATGAAAAGTGACGAAACACCATGGATAAGTGACATCCTGAGTTTAAAGTGAAATAATTGATGGCAAATGTCAGAAACTTATGCCATGAGCGTGATGAAGATATGCAGCCAGTTTACACGTGTACATATGCAAGGAACCGCAAGAAGCTAAGAATTCATGAGACTTGCTAAGCTTAGTAGTAAGTTAGATTGCGGCAAGTGCCACCTATACATATCTACCTCAAGGAGCACTTTATACAAGTATACTTCCACTATGCACAAGAGCAGAGCCAACCAACGGTTACTTAAGGTCTCAAGAGGAGAGCTTTGCAGCAGGAAAATCGAGAATTAAGGACAGAGAGAAACTCAGACGAAGGCAAGTCATGCCAAGAAGCCAAGGTCGTACCAGCTGAAATAGCCAAACAGTGGATACAATTAATAAAGAGAAGGACTGAGTATCCTATTCTGAAAGGTCAAGATAAGCCACAGAAGGCAGATGGCTGACAAAATTAAATCAAATGCACGAATTACATGGAGAATAAGATGATTTCACAGTGTCGAAATCACGTGATCAAGCAAGCAGAAGGGATGAAACTTTCACCCCTACGCATGGATTTGTGCCATGCCCAGACACCTTAACTTTTCCAGACCAAGAAGCAGTCTCAAGGCCAAAATACAAAAAAATATTTGACACATGACCACTGAAGTGATGATTGATTGTTGCAATAATTGGAGGGAGGCTGGGGGAGCAGACAAGCTCCCTGCACCTGTCCGACTATTTAGCACGCTGCTAGGCTAGTGGAAAAGTATGAGTGGGGTTGATGCCAACCCAATCATAGTGGACCAAGTAATCGAGGGTCTTATAGAGAGTAGAACCAATGAGACGTCGTACTTTTAGTGACATCTACAGTAGCCATTTTGAAGGAAGGGTTTAGAAGCCCCACCTGACACTGTTTATCCAATCCCCTCACTTCATTACCATATACAGATATAGCACCTATTATAAAGTTACCTTCCTAGAACCAATAGAAATGCATGCCAGATTTTAAGCGTTACACGTCAGCGATGACGAGTTTTTAGTATTAAATTAATTGGAGTTGAAGCGAGAAGGAAGATCGAGCGATTGCTGCTATTCATGAACTCCCCGTTTTGTGTACTTGTCATTAAACAGACTCCATTTGCCAAACCATTGAGTTGTCATAATTGATTTGATGCTAGAGTATTAATCTGCATCCCCATCCATCTCACGGGGGCTGCTGCCTCATCTTAAAGTGCTATTGGGAATCCCCCAGCTTTATGGGCCAGTTGGGGTCCTAGTGCACACTTGGTAGCAGAGGATGGTTTATCGATTATCGATTAGATACAACACCCATTGACCGGCGACATAAGTAACTCTGAATCCTTGTCAATATCACGAGTCCTTTGCCATTCGGTTAAGTAGACAGAGAAGCTCCCCGTAGATAGTGGTTAGATTAAAGTGTAAAACCTGCATGTTGAGGTCTGAAGGAACCTGTGCTTTCCCCCACGTACCCCTTCCCATTTCTACGAGAAGCTGATCGAGTGAAAAGCAGGAGAGGCGGTAATGAAGGCGGTGATCCCGAGCTGTGTATTGAACCCAGAAGTGCAGCAGAAGGAATGGACGAATGAATCGGACATGAAGTGACTCTCTGCAGTGCATTGAACCCAGAAGTGCAGCAGAAGGAATGGATGAATGGATGAATGAATCAGGCATGAAGTGACCCTATGCAGTGCATTGAACCCAGAAGTGCAGCAAAAGTAATGGATGAATGGATGGATCAGGCATGAAGTGACTGTCTGCAGTGCATTGAATCCAGAAGTGCAGCAGAAGGAATGGATGAATGGATGAATGCATCGGGCATGAAATGACCCTCTGCAGTGCATTGAACCCAGAAGTGCAGCAGGATGAATGGATGAATGGGTGAATGAATCATGTTTGAAGTGACCCTTTGCAGTGCATTGAACCCAGAAGTGCAGCAGAAGGAATGGATGAATGGATGAATGAATCGGACATGCCGTGACCCTCTGCAGCGCATTGAGCCCAGAAGTGCAGCAGAAGGAATGGATGAATGAATCGGGCATGAAGTGACCCTCTGCAGTGCATTGTACCCAGAAGTGCAGCAGAAGGAATGGATGAATGGATGGATGGATCAGGCATGCAGTGACCCTCTGCAGTGCATTGAACCCAGAAGTGCAGCAGGAGGAATGGATGAATGGATGGATGGATCGGGCATGCAGTGACCCTCTGCAGTGCATTGAACCCAGAAGTGCAGCAGGAGGAATGGATGAATGGATGGATGGATCGGGCATGAAGTGGCCCTCTGCAGTGTATTGAACCCAGAAGTGCAGCAGGAGGAATGGATGAATGGATGAATGAACCGGGCATGAAGTGACCCTCTGCAGTGCATTGAACCCAGAAGTGCAGCAGGAGGAATGGATGAATGGATGAATGAACCGGGCATGAAGTGACCCTCTGCAGTGCATTGAACCCAGAAGTGCAGCAGGAGGAATGGATGAATGGATGAATGAATCAGGCTTGAAGTGACCCTCTGCAGTGCATTGAACCCAGAGGTGCAGCAGGAGGAATGGATGAATGGATGGATGGATCAGGCATGAAGTGACCCTCTGCAGTGCATTGAACCCAGAAGTGCAGCAGGAGGAATGGATGAATGGATGGATGGATCAGGCATGAAGTGGCCCTCTGCAGTGTATTGAACCCAGAAGTGCAGCAGGAGGAATGGATGAATGGATGAATGAACCGGGCATGAAGTGACCCTCTGCAGTGCATTGAACCCAGAAGTGCAGCAGGAGGAATGGATGAATGGATGAATGAACCGGGCATGAAGTGACCCTCTGCAGTGCATTGAACCCAGAAGTGCAGCAGGAGGAATGGATGAATGGATGGATGGATCAGGCATGAAGTGACCCTCTGCAGCGCATTGAACCCAGAAGTGCAGCAGGAGGAATGGATGAATGGACGAATGAATCAGGCATGAAGTGACCCTCTGCAGCGCATTGAACCCAGAAGTGCAGCAGGAGGAATGGATGAATGGACGGATGAATCAGGCATGAAGTGACCCTCTGCAGCGCATTGAACCCAGAAGTGCAGCAGGAGGAATGGATGAATGGACGGATGGATCAGGCATGAAGTGACCCTCTGCAGCGCATTGAACCCAGAAGTGCAGCAGGAGGAATGGATGAATGGACGGATGGATCAGGCATGCAGTGACCCTCTGCAGCGCATTGAACCCAGAAGTGCAGCAGGAGGAATGGATGAATGGACGGATGGATCAGGCATGCAGTGACCCTCTGCAGTGCATTGAACCCAGAAGTGCAGCAGGAGGAATGGATGAATGGACGGATGAATCAGGCATGAAGTGACCCTCTGCAGTGCATTGAACCCAGAAGTGCAGCAGGAGGAATGGATGAATGGACGGATGGATCAGGCATGAAGTGACTCTCTGCAGTGCATTGAACCCAGAGGTGCAGCAGGAGGAATGGATGAATGGATGGATGGATCAGGCATGCAGTGACCCTCTGCAGTGCATTGAACCCAGAGGTGCAGCGGGAGGAATGGATGAATGGATGGATCAGGCATGCAGTGACCCTCTGCAGTGCATTGAACCCAGAGGTGCAGCGGGAGGAATGGATGAATGGATGGATGGATCAGGCATGCAGTGACCCTCTGCAGTGCATTGAACCCAGAGGTGCAGCGGGAGGAATGGATGAATGGATGGATGGATCAGGCATGAAGTGACTCTCTGCAGTGCATTGAACCCAGAGGTGCAGCAGGAGGAATGGATGAATGGATGGATGGATCAGGCATGAAGTGACTCTCTGCAGTGCATTGAACCCAGAGGTGCAGCAGGAGGAATGGATGAATGGATGGATGGATCAGGCATGAAGTGACTCTCTGCAGTGCATTGAACCCAGAGGTGCAGCGGGAGGAATGGATGAATGGATGGATGGATCAGGCATGCAGTGACCCTCTGCAGCGCATTGAACCCAGAAGTGGAGCAGAAGGAATGGATGAATGGATGGATGCACTCAGATGTTTAACCCGGAGCCTAAAGATGGTCTCACCATTGTTATCCAGAAGAGGAACATGCCACGGGTGTGTGTGCAAAAGCAAGGTACTTTGCCCTTATACACCGCAGACGAGTTCCACCAATGAGGAGCTGTGTTGGTACTCGACAAAATGTTTCCTCGTGCAGGAAAGTGAAAAACGATGACAACGCGTAATCACGCCACTGGCAACCACAGGAACATTCTGGAAGTATGAACCGATGACAGCTCTTAATAAAAATAGCAAGGCCTGATTTCCTTTTCCTTTCTGTGTGATTCATCATGACCCGCAGCACAGTGGCATGGCATGGCATACCACAAAAGAGAAGAGGAAGTGACCAAAGAATGCAGGCGGCGCATGACACCACAGCTGTGGTACGCCACCAAGTGCCTTCCTGCCCCTGCCTTTGCATCGCAACAATACTGATAGGGGGCACACCGTACATCGCCAAGGAAAGGAGCTTCTTCCCAGTGCTGGAAAAGGACACAATGTCCCCTGCCCCTCCTTCCCGTGCAGGGGAAGGAGGGGCATCAGACAGAGGGGCGCAGTTAGGTGTTTAATAATGTCGGTGCCCTGAATATAGGATGCTGGCTGCTTTGCGTGAAAACAGAGTGCATTTTGGGAAAATAAGAATGACCACCAATGTATCAAATATGTCTGTGACAGTAATTCAAGTGTGCATTCCTTCTGAGCATGCAATGCACACTTGGACTGGTGCTCATTTCCAATGTCAAAATAGTCACCATGACAATGACACGTGTGCATAGCACAAGACAAATATGCATCTTTTTCCGATTGATCTTAATGGTCAGGAAGACTTTCAGGTTCAGGAGACCCCTGGCTGTCAGAAGAGCGTCTGCAAGGCACGGCGCTCGGCAGGAAAAGCTTTGCACAGGCCATGAATAAAGCAGAAACCCTTCGAGGACACAGGGCAGCACTCTGTGCTTATCCGCTGCCTGGAACCACAACATCTGCTGCTGTGATTCAGCAAACCAGCGGCATTTCCGGTTCAGGCCGGAAGCTCTTTCTTCAGAGCGAGCCCTGCTGTGGGGGAGTTCCTCTTTTGGGGTGAAGGTGTTCACGTGTTCTTGGCAGGGGGCCTCTGTGAGGCGCAGCTTTCGTGTTTTTCACACACACTCTCCCTGTGTAGTTTGTTGCAGCTGGGAAGCCATTGAGACGTGAACAGGCTTTGCAGTACTCCATATATGTTAATTTTTAATATAATGAATGTGGCCCTTGAGCACTTTATTCAGAATGTTCTTGTTTATAGGTGTGTTTGTGGAGATGACACTCTCTTGCCCCCGGCTGGGTGTGTGGACCCCTTAAGAACAGGCCCGGCTCCAGGAATTTTCATCTGGGTGGGCCAGGGTTGTGATGAGGGGGGCCCACATTCCATTGGGTGTGGGTCTAGGAGTACCCTAAACAAAGTGCTGGCGTTGATCCAGATTTCCCAGATACATGATCCAGCAAAAATTGTCTTCCCAGATCTGCAAAAATACTTTTGCACCGCTCTATAAAAACAGTACATAGCAAAATAGCAAAATATAAGCAAGGACGATAGTGTTGCAACATCAAGCTACCTGTCTTCCCTTCCCATCTGCTCTCCCTTTTCTGTTACATCTGATCTTCCTTCACCTTTCACCTCCAATAACCTTCCTTCAGCTGCACTAACCACCGTTCCCATTTACTTCCCCTCCCACCTATTCACACCACCACCCAGCATGCCTTTCCTGGACTGGCTTGGGAGAGAGGGCTAAGCAGTGAGACCCCCAGTCTTTATACCATCTCAGATGGTGACTGCCCAACAATACCTTCCTGAGCACTGTGGATACTGTCCGCAGGCCCCGGAGGAGATGATTGTAGTCCGTCCATCTTGTTGTGAAAGATAGACCCCCACCCAGAATACTGAAGCAAGGAACAGATTTTATTTCTGAGAAAATTACATTTATTTTAAACTTCTTTAAATTTCAAGAACAGAAAATACCATGTCTAATCAATACAGGTAGTCTTGTTGATCTTAACAATATTTCAAGCATAGAAACATATCCTCCAATAACATACACATGTATACAATCCTCCCTTCTCCCACCCATTCCACAACCTCCTCCACCTTCCTTTCCAACTGAACCCCCACAGTAGTCCCATTCTGAATGTCTCCCATTAATGGTTCATGTCCAAAATTACATTTTAAGCACAAAATGTTATTTTTTTGTTGCATTTTTGCAGCACATTGTAATTGAGTTGAGAGTGCAAGGGAGTGCTAGGGCTGTAAGGGTTGCATCAGGAAACAGGCAGTGCTGGTTCAGGGGTTTGCGGTATCGCTCTTGGTGGGGCGTGCCCCTGTACATCATTGTCTGATACATACTGGTTATAATATGCAATTGTCCATGATGACTCTTTGATGTGTTTACTCTGATTTGCTATTGAATGACACAATTGCGTTCAATAAATGTGGACCGGATATTTTCAAAGTTAGATGTGTGTGTGTCTTAATCTTTGTGCTGCTGTCACGACTCACTCCCTTCGCTCCCGTTTCCACCACTTGGGGGCATGATTTGGGGTTTATTCCCTACTGGATTTTTCCTCTGAACCTTATGCTACAGTGCTGTGATGAATTGGGAGCGCTAAAACCTTATTTTCCAAGTTACTTCCCTTCCGGATCCATTCCAGGTTTTTGGCAGCCAGCATGCTACTTTGATCAAATGACTATGCTTCCCAGAATGCCTGGCTCACTGCTTCACCTCCTCCCTTGCAGGACAAGGTTGGGTGGAGGATAGGCAACACCTGTGGCTGCAGGTGCAGCAGGCGGCACACCTGATGGGTGTGCTCGTTAAGCAGCTTTAAAAGCCTCAGTTTACTTCAGTCCAGCGCTGGTCATCGTTGCAGTGTTCCTGTTGTGACTAGTCCCTTGTCCCTAGCTTTTGTGCCTAGTTCCTAGTTCCTGTTTCTTGTTCCTCCGCCCTGGATTTCGTATTCATGTGCTAAATTGAATTCTGCTCCTTAGATTCCCTTTCTGTCTTCCTCTGTTTGCAGGCAGCATTTCTCAGTGCTTTCCCCTTTTAGAAGCAGCCCAGTTTGTCTGTGTTCTATATTTCTTTGACTTTGTCCTTTGCTGCTGTAAACCTTTATGCCTTAGCCTTCCTCTTAGATTAGCTTTCTGTCTTTTCCTTGGAGGAGTGGGGGAAGTTTGCCTTGGTAATTTCGTTTTTTCCCTGCTCCTGATCCTTACTTTCTATTGGGATCCATTCCATGTTTTCCATTGCACTTCTGCATTTATTTCCCATTTGATTATTAGGTGTGGTGTGCTGTTGTAGCTAGCTCCTGTGTGAATGCCTATGTTTTCCTCACTATTCTGTAATCACTATTCCAACTTAGGTATTTAGTTTTCCTCCCATTGCTGTTATAGCCTTTCTGGGTCCCAGTTTGATCAACAGGGTTCGTGGGCTTGGTGACATTCAAGAGGTTTTTCTCGTCCTCGTGAGTACTGTTTTTTAGTTCCCTTATTTTATACCATCAAGAGTGTTAGTTCACAGATCCTGTCATTGCTTGCCCTCTACGTGGGTTTTGCGCTGTCAGTACCTGTAACAGCAATTTGGGGTAAGGCACTTGCCGACTTTCCTCGCGGTCAGGTGCTTACCCCACATCCCTTTTCATATATTGGTTTTGTTATCACACTCTATTTGCACTCCTGGGTTTTAGCATACATGAGTCTTGGTTCCTGTGTGCACGTAGTTTAATTCAAGGCTATTCACTGTGTGATTTAGTGCACATTTCCCTTGCCATATTCGCTGCCTTTGTACTCGCCTGACTAATCCTGATAGCTGCCCATCTGTTAAACCATGAGTGAGGCTTTTTGGAATAGCTTATAATGCAAACTAAATCACTTCTAGGGGCACCTCATTTTAACAGGTAAGGTATAGTGAAATTAAAAAATATGCCCAGGATCACACACTTTGGTCAAGTTGTAAAGCCATAATTTAAGCCTAGCCTGAAATTTGATATTTGAACACCCATCTTCCAAGCACAAGTTGATACAAATATGTGTTGAAGTTTGGCTTTGAATACCTAAAATAATACTAAATTGTATACAGATTACTTTAAAAGTGCACAAGTCACATGATAAACCAACCTGATAATCTATTCATCATTGTAGAAACATGTTGATGAAAAGTTTAATGGGAGCATTTTGGTTTGAATCCTAAATTGCAGAGATCGAAATTCTCCTGTTTGCACTTTTGTGCAAAAGGGGCCATTCATTAATTTTAATTGTTTTCACTAGGTACTGGAAAAGTAAAGAGTAAAACACAGGCAAAAATCGCCTTTGCTATGTATTTTACCACTACGTGTCTGGAAAAGTGTAAATCACTTCCACAATTAACGATTGTGGGAGCCATCCACAATGGATTCCTTTGGACTCTGCATGCTTTTTCCAGGTGTAAAAGTCAGGCAGGTCCCATAGGAATCTATTGGTTTTCCGCCAACGTACAAATACATGCTGGTGGAATACCAATCGGATTTGGCAGGGGGACCTTGTAAGTCTGATCTGTTCTCCAACGTCACCTGTCAAATCATACAAAACCCTACAGCTCATAAAAAGGTGCAGCTACATGCATTTAGCACCACTTCTTCCCCTCCACTTGACCTGGAAAATGATCCCCTATGACTGTAGCTTTATTTTCCCCATCCTGAATGGGAAGCCTACAAGCTCCAGCACAGACATTAATGAGAACTTACAAACAATCTCATACAGACACAAAGTGAAATGAAATGCATGACAAGGTTATTGTTTCACACAGCTTTTTCTGCATCCCCCCACTTACTAATCACCCAACTATCACACTTAAATAGCTTCTTAAAGCCCTATATCATTTCTTTTAAAGTGCCACAGCAATGGGCACTGCCCTTTTACCTTTTGTCATCCCTAATCACTTCCTGATGTAAATAATCTGCCTCTGAGACACTTTAAAAAGATAGGACCTCACTGGCAGGGCATGATTAGCCCTGCTGTTTGTATTTGAGGGGAGAGAGTAGAGGGGTGTTAGGGGGCATTGGCATTTGTCCCTTGTTCAAATGTTAAATCCATCTCTGATTGCACTCTATAGAAAAGATTTAAATACTGCTACTCTAAGTACACCTTTTATACTTTGTCTGCAACATTATAGAAAACTGTCTACTTTTTTGTTATTTTACGGGTGTTCATGTTTCATTTCCGGCACTGCCTGAACACCCAGCACCCAGGATTTACATTATACTTTCCAAACAAATCCCACAACACAAATGACATATTCTGTTTGCATGCAAACTCTGTAAGTTTACTCAAACAGAATGAGGTTATCAAGTCAGCACTTATCAGTTTGAATCATGAAACATTCTGTCAGAGTAGACTAGGCTTCCAAACAAAGGTACATTCTATTTAGGTCGTAGCCCCACTGGTAAGTATGCATGAGAAGATCTGAAACTGGTCAATACTTGCCAACCTAGCCTTATCATTTTCAGGTAGGGCCTTGTTGGACTTATGGAGACAAACTGAAGCCAACATGCATTGGCAAAGCCAACAGCTTGGGCTTTTGATTAGGCATGGATATGCGCCAGTCACTGCCACAAGGATACCACCTGGCCATAAGATGAGAACAGTTGGAAAATGGTGCCAGTAACTGGGCATATGATGGCATTGCCTGGAAAATGTCTAATACCTATACACAAGCCAAAACCGCTGGCTTTGTGATTGCTTGTTTAAGACAGGACTTCAGACAAGTCACAGAGGCATTGACAACTATATTGCTTATAAAATCAACTGGCTGAAGACACACATTAAGAGTATTGTACTACACCAGGAGCTCATTTACAGAGTCAATTAAGTAATTAAACACTCAAAGGAATGCTCAGATATAACACTGGCAGGCCCTATGCAGCAACACGTTTGGTATTCCTTTGTGACAGAGCTTGCTCAAAGAGTTCTAGAAAGGTTAAGTTTTGGTGGTGAGGCATTGACATAGCCGCAGCTAGTCGTTAGGTGGGTAAATGACCAGACTCACCGATAGGATGTGCATTTCCCCTCACATTTTATTGCCATCCTATCAGTGTTCCACAGCATGCGTTCTGGTTGTACCTAACAGGTAAAACGTCTCTGAATCAATTAGAACCACTGGCATTGCTCTGGCCAGCCTTCCACACCATTGTTTGCATATCAGCCTTGGCCCTGTGACTAATGCCAGAAGCCCTTCCCAAACTGCTAGACCACAGGGCCTAAAAAAATCATATGGTTGCTTGTGTTCCAGTGCAGATGGAACACGGCCTAGCAACTGAGATTGAACTGCACCTTTTGGTGGCAACACCAAAGTAATTTGCTAATGGCTTGTCCCCTTCTCTAATCACACAGACATACTACAGAATTATGGCATGGAATGTTGCGTAGAGCATCGGTAGTGGTAATGTTTAATTCAAAGCCTTGCATTTATCACTTTTTCATTTTACTACATCTCCCCTTCAGAATTACCTTTTTGTTACTACCAACCTTATCTTTTCACTTATACTCAAGTAGTTAATGCAGCAGAATATATACTTTGAATGTAATTTGTAAGGTCCCCCAGCCAGTTGACGCACCTTCTGCAGAAATCTGTGTTCAAGCAACTTTACCTGTCATTTATTGTTTGATATAGTTAACCATTTTATTAAGCATGATGTGAAAAACCACTATATTACCACAAAAAATAAACATACTTGAAATTACAGGAACCAAATTGTGATTTTAGGTTTGATAAAATAGTTGTAGGCAGCCTGCTTGAATAAGTGCTACCTCACACGGGGGTGTGAATGGTCCTCCATCTCCCTGGTCATTTGTACTTTTATGGCTGTGACGCATAAATCATTATCCAGGGCAAGAAAACAAATCCTGGCCAGACCTCCTGCAATTCAGCCTCTCAGAATGGTGTCTCTGAGGTTGCTGCTGAATGTATAGAGTGACAACCACCCCCCACTCCCTCGGTTACAAGTGGTGTATAGCACCACTGACATGGCCTTCTTTCTAGGGGGGGCCAGAGGCTGACTCTGGGGGCCTGGCCCCCATCAGCCCCCTGCTGGAGCCGGGCCTGCCTAGGAAGCCCATCTCTGACCAGGAGAAGGGTGGCCTTGCTGCCCTCCCCACCCCCATCCGAAGGAAGAAGATCTGCTTGTGGGGGTGACCCTTGGGCGAGGACCACCCCCCCCCACTGAGCCCCTCAGATGATGAAGACTTATGAGAACAAGAAGCATAAACACATAAAGCCCAACGTCTCGGCCTCTGCTATGCTACGCAACATTGTGCTTCTATAGCGCACCTCTGCTTTTCATTCAACATCATGGCGCTGTGCAGCACACTGTTCATTTCATATCCCCGCTATGGCATCACATGGCAGGTACTGATAGCATATGCCAGGTACTAACGTCATTGCCAGCTATTTCCATTAAATGACAGATACTCACATATTAGAGAACATCATATGGCAGGTACTGATATCATATGCCAGGTACTAACATTGCCAGCTATTGCCATTAAATGTCAGGTACTCACATATTACAGCGTACCATATGGGCGGTACTGATATCATATGCCAGGTACTAACATCATTGCCAGCTATGTCCATTAAATGACAAGCACTCACATATTAGAGCACATCATATTGCAGGCACTGATATCATATGCCAGGTACTAACATCATTGCCATTACATGTCAGGTACTCACATATTTTGAGCACATCACATGGCAGGTACTGATATCATATGGCATGCACTAGTATCATTGCCAACTATTGCCATTAAGGTCAGATACTCACATATTAAAGCATGTCACATGGCAGGCACTGATATCATATGGCAGGTACTAACATCATTGCCAGCTATTTCCATTAAATGACAGGTGCTCACATATTAGAGCGTATCATACGGCAGGTACTGATATCATATGCCAGGTACCAACGTCATTGCCATTACATGTCAGGTACTCACATATTAGAGCACATCACATGGCAGGTACTGATATCATATGCCAGGTACTAACATCATTGCCATTACATGTCAGGTACTCCCATATTAGAGCACATCACATGGCAGGTACTGGTATCATATGCCAGGTACTAACGTCATTGCCAGCTATTTCCATTAATTGACAGGTACTCACATATTAGAGCACATCATATTGCAGGCACTGATATCATATGCCAGGTACTAACATAATTGCCATTACATGTCAGGTACTCACATATTAGAGCTCATCACATGGCAGGTACTGATATCATATGCCAGGTACTAACATAATTGCCAGCTATTTCCATTAAATGACAGGTATTCACATATTAGAGCACATCATATGGCAGGTACTGATATCATATGCCAGGTACTAACGTCATTGCCAGCTATTTCCATTAAATGCCAGGTACTCACATATTAGAGCACATCACATGGCAGATACCGATATCATATGCCAGGTACTAACATCATTGCCAGCTATTTCCATTAAATGTCAGGTACTCACATATTAGAGCACATCACATGGCAGGTACTGATATCATATGTCAGGTACTAACGTCATTGCCAGCAATTGCCATTAAATGGCAGGTACTCACATATTAGAGCACATCATATGGCAGGTACCGATATCATATGCCAGGTACTAACATCATTGCCAGCTATTTCCATTAAATGTCAGGTACTCACATATTAGAGCACATCATATGGCAGGTACTGATTTCATATGCCAGGTACTAACATAATTGCCAGCTATTGCCATTAAGGTCAGGTACTCACATATTAGAGCACATCATATGGCAGGTACTGATATCATATGCCAGGTACTAACTGTTAGGGAGAATTCTCTGTTTAGGCTGAATTTCCTAACCTAGTGAGTCCCCCAGCAGCTTTGCTGGATTTCTGGAGTTTGTTTTTTTCCATCCTGCCAAGAGTGAGACTCTTTTCTCCCACTCTTGGACATGTATGTGTGTGTAATTCCTTTGAGATGTCAATGTGTTCTATGGGCGATGGGGTCTTTTACTCCATATGGTCTCAAAGTTTTTTCTATGTGTGTTACACCGCACCCTACGTGCCGTAACACGGGGGCGTCCTAGCTGATCCCCCACCATAGACTCCATACCCGGGGACTGACTACTGTCTCCCCGGGCATGTAAAGTCACCATTGGCTTTACTAGACCTAAATTTACTAACAGGACTAGTACAAACTATCTTATTGTGGACGTACTAGTAGGGGTAATTCGATTACTCCTGGATCTGTTACTCGAGGGGGCACTGTCCCGTCCCCCCTCGTCGAGTTTTGGCTGGTGGCAGTGGAAACTACTTGTTATGTTCGACCCCGAGCATAACCCTATGGGATTCGTCCCATTGTTGGAGATTGATACTTTTTCTCGTTAACCTCCAACGTACCATCCGTCTACTTATCCTAAATAAGTTTATCGAGTGGTATTTTCTGCCAGAACTCGGTTTTTTTAAAATGGCGTCTGTGTTCGTCTCTGTGACTCCTAAACCAAAGGTTGAGCCCTTTGTTCCACTTTTGGCGGGTCTCTGTACAGAGACCCTCCAAAGTGGTGCCATTCTGTCTGGGTTACCTCACGGGTGTGGGAGGGGGTTTAGGCACCCTGGACCGAGTTGCCTTGCCAACTCAGGTCGCACTCTGGAGTGATTGGCCCAAGTGGTGAGCGTTCCCGCTCACCACTTAGCATGTGTTGATTGACAGCTAGGCTGAATGAATGGGGGTTTTCTGCATAAAAGCAGGGCTTTTGGGACTGGATCTTCAGAAGTCGCCACAGGACCTAAGAATCCGACGAGGGTAACGCTGAGCCGACCTGCACGACGACACCTCCGGTGGAGCCCTGCGGAACCGACTCACCACTTCCCGACGACAGAGGAGATCTCCCTGCCGGAGAGTCTCTTCCCCTGGCTGGTGGGAACAACCAGTCCCCTTTGCTTTTTATTCGCCTCAGGACGCAGTGGTCGAATTGCCCGTGCAGAGCACCCCGGCAACCAGATAGCCACTAACCCTGTACCGCGACCAAAAGGTGGTGCCTTGTGACGGAGTACTCCACGGCTGGTCTCTTCCCTGGTGGTGCACCGGACTTCCTTTTTCTTCGACGACGAGAACCTCTCTACTCTTGGCAAAGACCCGACGTGCCTCCACCACCAGGAACATCTGCCCCCGCCGGAGCTGCTCTCCACAATAAGGTACCGTGTCCGCCTGGCTTCCCTTTCGATCGGTTCGCGTGAGGTGTCTTAATCCTCTCCGTTCCGTTGGGTCGCCTCCAAGCTTTTCTCATTCTTGTTCTGAACTGGTTCAACCTGCCGATAACAATTTGCTACAAAGACTTGAATGCATCTCCTCTAGAGACTTTCTGGGACATCGTGCCTTGCCTCTCACCGAGTGGGCCTGGCCTCTGAACTTTATGATCTATTGTGATTCTTGCCTTCCTGCCTTGCATTTTATCCGCATAGGATTGAACTGTGTTGATTTCATAATCTGCCGATCTTTTTCTCTCCCATCCTAACTAATATACGAGTGTCATCTAGGTTGAGGTATACACCTCTGTCTGAAAATAAGTGGTACCGGTAGAACCTAGAGTTGTCGATAATTTGCTAGGGGGATTGATCTTTTTCTACTCCGTAGAGTAATTGTGTTTGATTTGTTTGCCGTGATTTGCTTTAGTGTTTTCCATAGACGTTCTGTTATAAATAAATAACTTAATATCTTTACACTAAGCCTCGTTGCGTGTTTGATTGTCTTGCTGTGAAGAATTGCCCTATTTTGTATACTCCACATACTGCTCAACTTTTCTTGAGGGAAGTCTGACTGCTCAGCCACAGCTACCAAGTGAATCTGTGTGGTACAGACTGCTACCAAGTGGGTTCACTGCCAAACGCCTGTAGTCCTAAATCTTTTGCAGTGGTCCCAGAGGGAACTGCACAGGTTTCCGCCTAACACTAACGTCATTGCCAGCAATTGCCATTAAATGGCAGGTACTCACATATTAGAGCACATCATATGGCAGGTACCGATATCATATGCCAGGTACTAACATCATTGCCAGCCATTGCCATTCTATGTCAGGTACTCACATATTAGAGCGTATCATGTGGGTGGTACTGATATCATATGCCAGGTACTAACACCATTGCCAGCCATTGCCATTAAATGTCGGGTACTCACATATTAGAGCGTATCATGGGGGCGGTATTGATATCATATGTCAGGTACTAACATCATTGCCAGCAATTGCCATTAAATGTAAGGTACTCACATATTAGAGCATATCATAAGGGCAGTACTGATATCATATGACAGATATTAACATCATTGCCATTAAATGTCAGGTACTCACATGTTAGAGCATATCATGTGGGCGGTACTGATATCATATGCCAGGTACTAACATCTGTTAAGCAAAGTTTGTATGCAGTACCCTCTGGGAACACTACAAACAACTCTGACTACAGGTATAGGAAACCCAATCTTTGGTATAAGCTTGTACTACACAGGTTAGTAGTGTGTTGAGAAGCCAGGCTTATCTCAAGAGGGGTCAATGTGAGCTGTAGGAGAGTTACACAGAGATTCACAGTGACAAGCATTCAAATAAACTCTTACACTCAAGGTTTCTTGAATAAACAATTATTAATTTATTTATCAGTCACTTAGAATAAACGTTCTTCAGAAGGGAGCAATATAATAGTAACACACAAATACACTTCAATACTGTACACTCTTAGTTTCTAAATCAGTAAAGACCCTTTGGGGATGCCCACAGACACAACCTACACCCTCAGGTGACTTCAATAGTTAGGGTGCTGGGGACATTAATATCTTACTGTTTGCATTTAGAAGACCTATACGTTGGCAAAAGGAAAAGGTTATTAGAACAACAAGTGACCACAAATATTCTTAAGCAGGCAAATACTTTTGCATCCCCACAGCAGAGTCATTCATTATAACAGGCTAGGCCAAAGTCAATGGGCAAAAGTCTTATATAGGATGAAGCACTACTTAAGTAGAAAAGTATTTGCACAATGTTTTAGAAGTCTTTGAAGAAATGAAGAATCAAATGTAGGGCCACAAGCTGATTAGACTTGTGAGTGGTAGAAGATGCAAGCAACTCTACAGCAAGAGGTAAGTTCTCTCAGACTTTGTACAGTACCTTTGAATTGAAGAAAAAGTGCAGCAGATGACTTCTGTTCCTGTGCAGCTCTGCAGATCTCACTGTTCCTGGGCCTCAGTCGGGACAAGAAGGAGGACTTCTGGGGACTCCTGCACTGCAATGGCATGGTCACTGCTCGCAACCTGCAATCTTCAAATCAGTGGCTGTTCAGTGTTTCAGCTCCTCGCGTCTACCGCAAATAGCAACACTGCAGTTCCTGACTGTTGAGAGGGGCTTTCTGTGCTTCTGGGATCCCGCACTCTGTTGAGGGGGCTCAGTCTCGGTCAGTCCTGCTTCTTGGGAGTCCGGAGGATCTTCCTGGAGCTCTACGCCAGCTTTAAAGCAACGCACACAAACTGGTGTTCCTCTCCCTGGCTCTTCGGTTCCAGCTGCAACTCTGGAAATTCAACCAGCTCAGAGAAGGATGTCCGGGTGGCTTACTTTGGAGTTGATTTATCCCACCAACTCAAGGGGAGAAGTCGTCCTTGCAGGGGCTTCTCTGTCAATACGAATTTGGAGTTTCAACACAGCAGCTGGGCTTCACCGGGCAAACCAACGGTCCAGGAGTTGCAGCGGGCGTCCTCTTCAAGTTCTTCTTCGGTTCCTTCGTCCAGTGGTCGACTCTGTCTTCCAAGTCAAAAGCCTCGCCTTTTATTCAGTTCTCTCCCATTCATTCCAGCCTAGCTGTCAGTCACCTAGCAGGGTGGCTGTCTTTGCCGGTCAGTCAGCCGGCCAATCACTAGAGAGTGCATTTGGGTCTCCTAGGAGACTAAGCACAGGAAGTTTCGGGCACCTCCCTCACTTCCTGCCTACCCCAGACACCCTGGAGCCAGAGGCGGGCTTCACTCGTAAATCCCACCAAAAGCAAATCGAACAATGGGACCAAACCTGGTTTGGCGCGCAGAGTAAATTTCAAGAAGGACCTTTTCAGAAAGAAATGGCAAAAAAAGAAGACTGGGGCAGTTTTTGACAAAATTGGCACCTTGGGTGCTTTGCTGCAGCTGCAAATGCAGTACACAGTGAATGCACACCACGGTAGTTAAAACAAAACCACTGCCACCAGCCATTCAGTGAGGAAAGAGTAACATAACATTGTTACATGAGAAGCTAGACAATGGGGATACGAGGTAACCCCTCCAGCACCCTATTGTAAGATAGTGTGTGCTGGGTCTAGAAAGTTACAATTGTAAGTAAAGTCAATTTCACTTTACTGCACTGGGAAACAGTAGTTTATCCCAGAGAAGGTATTTAAACCTTGGGAAATTTAAAAGACTTCCCTGTGCCACTGCACTGAAGGTGCTGTGTGACACAATGTAAAAGATGATGCCTATGGAGTTTGTCAGGCTCCATAACCAAACGAAACACAAAGCTCAGAAATCACATTAAAATACATGAGAGAGTTGGAAAAAAGGGTCTCACTCTCTCCAGGTTAAAAAAAATCAAGTCCTTAAAATCCAGCAAAGTTGCTGGGGGTCTCTAACGTGCACAGAATTGGCACATTTCTGAGAATTCTCACTAACAACGTCATTGACAGCTATTGCCATTAAATGTCAGGTACTCACATATTACAGCACATCATATGGCATGTACTGATATCATATGCCAGGTACTAACATCATTGCCAGCTATTTCCATTAAATGACAGGTACTCACATATTACAGCGTATCATGCGGGTAGTACTGATATCATATGCCAGGTACTAACATCATTGCCAGCTATTGCCATTAAATGTCATGTACTCACATATTAGAGCGTATCATGGGGGCGGTACTAATATCATATGCCAGGTACTAACATCATTGCCGGCTATTGCCATTAAGGTCAGGT
This sequence comes from Ambystoma mexicanum, assembly GCF_040938575.1. NCBI lineage: Eukaryota > Metazoa > Chordata > Amphibia > Caudata > Ambystomatidae > Ambystoma > Ambystoma mexicanum. The sequence continues at coordinate 28,384,232 of NC_090935.1, forward strand.
ACTCACACGGTAATGAGAACGGCCCAGGTAGTATGAACGTGCATCACACAGTGTGCTGTCTGTATCACCATTCTATGGAGGGTTGGCCCTCAATTCCTCATGATTAGTTTCACTCGATATCCTCCGCATATATTTCAACTGTACCCAAGAGTCAGGACTATGGGCCTCTTTGTGAGCTGAGGGGTGGGGGACAGTAAAACCAGAGGCGTTCAGGGACATATAACTGGAACATCACCCCTGGTATCATGTGACCGCTTCTTCAAGTGGAGGTAAGACGATCAGCCCTTCCCACATCCGCTGAACTTCAGGGGTTTTGTTGCGTTAAATGTGCTCACCTTAACTCTCTCATAACTAAAGTTTTTCACTGAATTTCAAGGCTTTTGTTATACTGTAGTTTCTTCAGGGCCCCCTAACCATGGCCTTCGGCCACTCTATATGTTACACCAATAATGTGTTCCTAAAGACTCATTGCCCCTGCCTAGCAGTTGTGTTCTCTGCAGCTGTAAAATATTTTGCTCCACTCACTATTCCTGCTGTAATTTCCCTAGAAATGATTTCCAATCCCCGAGGTTGCAAAGCGTTGGGCCGATTTCCCTGATCATGAAAAAAAACAGTTGAAAATTAAAATGTCTTCCCCGTCCTCACAGGCACTCCCCATGTGCCCAACTGCTCTTTTCTTTGTCTCCCCGCTCTTCTCAATTTATTTTTCCCTCTCGATTCCTCCCCCATATCCTCCCTATCACTCTTTAGTTCGCTTGACTGTTTATTTTCCGGACACGACTTGGGGCCTTGCCGCGTTAATAGTGCGAAATTCCCTTGGTATTACCCAGAAAAGTTGATCATTTTCTACCCGCAACTGACACCACACACCACCCCCACCTTCCCAACTTCACATAGTGTCCTCTTCCCCCTCCCCACCTAGCCTGAAGCGATTACATCCTTTTTCCTCCTCCAAATAATTTTTTTGAAGACTTTTCATTTCCTCCTTCCTCTGATAGTATCGCGGTAATCACTGGCACCGAGCCCAAAAATATTTTTCCTTTTTTGTCTTTTTATTTCTGAAAAGCCTCTCTGCTGCAAAGCACCATGGGAGATATATGAAAGGTTTTGGGAGGGGGGCACTCCCTTCTCTGTTGAATATTAGAAAAATGACTGGACAGATTTTCCCCAAACCAGTCATGACAATTAAGTCAACGCTGTGCGCCCAAATTGTTTCTAATGTGGTCCAAATCTGCCCAATGGTGATCGTGCTATGGCTGTTCAAAAGATTGGGGGTCATTACGAGGTAGGAGGTAACCATGCCGCTATTAGCGGCATGGCTACCCCCTTACCGGGTTCCTTGAATGAGGAATTACCGGGCCATTCCGACCTTGGAGGGCCCGGTAATTCCCTTTCCTGGGACCCGGACCCGGTACATCCCCATTCCCATTTGAGCCCCCAAAGGGCTCAATGGGCATGGGGAGCATGCTAACAACGGGCATGTTAATGACGGGCCCTTTCTTAGCATGCTGGGCTGCTCGCGAGACCCGCTAGGGCCGCCTGGTAAAACCAGGCGTCCTTAGCGGGTCCCGCGAGCAGAACTCGTAATGAGGCGATGGTTCCTGCACCTTTACCGGCACCGTTAACCCCTTACCGCCAGGGTCGGAATGACCCCCAATGACTTTTTCTCTATGCGTAAATGAATGGGAATAGGCCGAACGTTATGTTTTGTTTGTTTTCTTAATATCTTTTTAATTTTTTTGCGATTCTTTCCAAAATGTACAGTTTGGGGGGGGCTCACGACAACCTTTGTGTTGGGAACATTTCATCCAAATCCATTCTCCAGTGCAAAAGATATTAGCAACAGAATTTTGGTAAAGTCTATGTACACAGGTTGCACCTTATCTACGGGACGGGGGCGGGGTGGAGCTCCCACCCTATAATATATGTATAGCAGTTGTGGTGTTTCTCGATTGCAGAAATGGAAACTCGACAATCGTGGCTTGTACCACTGTTTAACATTTTCAATAAAGCTGATAAATATCTAATTGGTATTGCTGGAATAAATCCTGTGGTCTACCATTAACCCTGGGGCACTGGTGAGCCTTGAACTGGATGGATTTTCAGGAATACCACAGGCGCTATTTACCTCCGGAGTATTCCTGATAAAAAATATGCCTAATCAGGACATGAGTTTACAAAGGTTCCTGGAGTTTAAGATTCATAAGCAAATATGGGTGTGTGCGCGTGCATTGGCGTCAGGCGCAGACATTGATGATTGCTGACATTGCCATGCGTTATGCTTGCACCTGTGCATGAAACCATTACAGGCATGACTTCATAAGCAGAGCGCTCTGGCAAGTAAAGAAGAACAGCCATTGCATGGCCACCAGTTTCGCCCCATGGGCTTTATCAAGTGCGAAACACTTGTGTACGAGCGCGATAGAAATAACATTCCAATATCAATATCAAAAGGCAATTTGAAGCCTTTGAATTATAACATGTTTTCTAAGCTCATCTCATTGAGACTATTATAGTCGCTTGTCGCATTATTCTCAAAAACAACATATGTTGGATTGTATCTGCCTAAGGATTATATGGGGATCAGCTCGGCACAATTGTCGTTATTGTCACCGTTCTGTATTTAAAGTCTCCTGAAATAGGATTCAAGCTCCCAATAACCCTGTCACTAGGCTCGTTCCAGCACACCACAGTAAAACCCTTGTGGCGTGAGAAGCCGGGTTTGGCTAGGAAGTAGTGTGCAGTGTGCTTGCATGTGTATATACACCTATGCAGTGATGGAATGACTACTGCTCTGCAGGAGTTCAAGGATGAGTAGTGTCTAAACCGCCTCCTCAGCCCCCACTCTTCTACAAAACAGCATTGATCTGATCATAGGTAAGACAGAGACAGACACATACTTCAACGGTTCGGTTCAAGGTTCGATGCTTGGCCTGAAGATGTGGTGGTTTGAAGTCGTATGCACAGTGTGTGGATTCCGCTCGAGCCAGATAGGCATCAGGGGCCTGCTGGGGTGTTGAGCCGTCACACTGGTTTGAAAGATGCTAGTACCGGTTTGAATTTCAAAGGTGACTGCCAAAGGCAGCACTGCACGTCTCAGTGATTTGAAAGCGTCGAACATGGTTCAAATTCAGTTGCAAGTGTTTCAAGCGATGAGCATGTGAGACCGGGATGCTTTTGTTTCTCTTAATGCGGTGAGATCGGGCTCTAGGACAATCATAGTCACTGAGACAAGTGACCTTTGCCTCCTGATGTTATACCCAGAGTGTCTTGTTCCGGAGGGAGGGGACAAGAAGGATAGAGAAGGCCAAGGACGATGGAGGAACCCTTACTCAAGCCCCCTTTTGCTCTCTTACTGCCCTAACCCCCACCATCTCAAGCCTGCAGCTACAAAGTTTATCTGGTGTGCAGTCCCCCAGTGTTAAGCAGGCTCTTGATATGAAAGAACATCTTTTAAGCCAGTTTCTCAGGAGATCTCCTGGTGGGAGTTACTGGGATTGCCAGGGAGGAGTTACTCATCCTCCCAGAGAGTCAACAGTCAGGCATCCTGTGTTTTGCCTCATTCCCTGCAATGCAGACAGTCAGGCTGACTGGAATCCACATAGCCTCTCATAGCTGCTCTGAGTCTGAGTGAAACTGGTAGGATTCCAAAGTGATGAAGTTTTTGAAGATTGTACATCTGCTTTTTTTTGTTGTTAATACGTAAAGTAACGTTCACTGTTTTAGAGTCAATATGAATTTTTAAGGCATTCTTAATTTTGAGCACGAGTGGGTGTGTATGTGTTCTTTAAAATACACTAGTTGATGTCATTTTTACAATGTCTTTGCACTCTACACCAATAAGTAAACTTCCTTAAAAGCAGAACTAGAAGTCTACAGACCCTGTGCGCCCTGTCCCTCTTATCCCCATGGGTTTAACAATGGAGGACGCCTTCAAGACGCCCCCTCGATGGTATTCGAGGACCGTATTAAAATAAACACAATGGCCAGTGAAGTAGCGCCTTTTGATAATGAGCTTGACGGCGTGGTGTTGAGAGCACTTTTATTGGGCCAGCGCAAATGTGCACATGTTAAAAAGCCTTCCAGTTCACTCCCTCGGGTAGAAGCCCCTTTATGCAGCCTGTGCTGATACTGTACCACTGGAGTCTGACCACTGGAGTCTGATCACTGGAGTCTGATCACTGGAGTCTGACCACTGTGCAACACAAACTCTGGGCACCAGCAGACTCTGACAACCGCTCTGTCAAATCTAAGGCCTGTGAAAGTAGTTCAGGAACTGTCCAGGCGGGTAGTGCGTTGATCCATTGAGCTATCTCGCCTGCTTTCCAATAAAGCCGACCACACAACTTTAGAGAGCTTTGCGAAAATAAAGTATCAGGCCAGCCCTCTGGCTTATGGGGTGCTGCTTTGAAGTCTGTCCATTCTGGAGTTCCAAAGTCATATCCTAAAGGTCCCGTTGTCCCTGCCTTCTCCCACCATGGACCAAATGTGGTCTCCAGTTTCCTTTGTCCATGCAATTTATCCCTTGAGCCTTTGACCCAATACAATGAATACATTTTGTTGTAGCAACCTTGTCAACAGTTAGGGGCTATGCCAGAATTATTATTTTTTTTAATTTAACATTTTTGTTTGTTTGTGGTGAAAAAAAAAATTATTACACTTACAAATACATGTCAAAAGAATATAAATATATAAATGTTGTTTTTCCAGAAATTGCAATTTTTTAAACAGTGGAATTACCAACACTTTTAAAATGCGTACATTAAACGTACCACCAATTACTAACATGGATATTTTTCACATTTGGATCCAACACAAAAATACATAACATTAATTTCATAGCACAACCAATAGAATTACATAAAATACATTTCATAATACAACCAATACAATTACATAAAATGAATTTCATAGTACAACCAATAGAATTACATAAAATACATTTCATAGTACAACCAATAGAATTACATAAAATGAATTTCATAGTACAACCAATAGAATTACATAAAATACATTTCATAGTACAACCAATAGAATTACATAAAATACATTTCACAATTCAACCTGCTGCTTCCTGAACATACACACCCACTCATTGGACACAGTATGTGTGATGAACATCTTATCGATGCCCAAACTAAGACATTCCAAGCCGAGCACATAGAATTCCCATAGGGCCAAGCATTTACACAGCCTAATCCGTCCCACCCTCAGTTTATTCAGTCAGGCCTGTGCCAGAAAGTAGAAGGTGCAGAGCAGGAGATACCACACACTAAACATAAACACTCCAGTTACTAGCATGAAATGACTAACACCACAGATACTGAAGGCGTTGAACTTTGTAACCCCCTCAAACATCAATATAGAGAGGACGCTCCATCAGTGTTCTCCAGTCAAGGCAGTCACAGGTGAGATGAGAAGTTAAACTAGCTAAAAGCTACCTAGAATCATTGGGTATACAATTTCCAGGTTTTGATTAAGCAGCTAAGAAGGTGGCACGAATTGACACCCTACAAAGGAACTTTTCCCAAATCTGGTGTCAAACCATTGCTCTTGCTATCTACTAACCCTAAATTTTTTTCTTTCAGACAAACCTCTATCTTCCCCACAAGACGCACCGTGGCCAGTATTACTGAGTTTGTGCTTCCCCACATGCAACGTGCCCAGACAGCATGACAGGCGAGATTTGGGGCAACTCCTATATAGGCCCCAAGACATGTCATTCTCTCGTTTTCAAAAAATAGGCAGTAAAGAAACAGATGCTGAAGAGTTTCTGTTTCGTACAAAACCGACACGAATGCCCAAGATCACATGCGCCACAGACTTGCCATTTGCCAATCTGAGAGCCCGTATGAATTAGATCGAGTCGAAATCTCATGTAAGTGGCCCTTGCTTTATTTCCTGGAAAGCACAAGAGATAACGATTTCACGGCTTCTGCGCATGTCTAAAATTGGCATAGTTCGTAGATGTGCCATACCCCGCAATGAGATCGGAGTTGCTAGCCCAGGCATTCAAGAAAAATCGTTTTTTCACAAGCCCTGGACGTTCAATGATATCCTGCTTTGTAAGATTGAGAGAAAGGAGGACCTTGTTCATGCGTGCATGGGAAACAGAAATTGATGCAGGGATGTTCTTAGGATGGTCTTAATTGCACTTTACAGACCACCATTAGTGCCTCCTACAAACAGAGGAGCTTAGGCTCTTCTAGAGTAACGTTATTTATGTATTTAATTGTTCTTTTTATAACGCGCTTTATACCTGAGTTCAGTTTCTCAGCGCAGTCCAGCCTCTGGTGCTCTGCACGGTCTTGCTTCCAAGGACAGCACGTTGCCCCTGGGCTATCCTCCATTTACTCATGTAACATGAGGAACATGGCAGAACATGTTGCTTATCATTAAGGTCGTGCAGCCGGCTTCATACATGTCTGGGTATGCCCTGCACGTCAGCGGTTTGCAAGGTGATGGTGGGAACTCAGACTTTCATCCTTTGAGGTCAAATCATTGAGTGGCATTTCATTTTGCAATGAAACACCTGTATTACGGTGTTTAGAAACAGGAGAACCCAGCAGATGGGGAAAATAGACAAACTAAATGTGTTTTTATGTTTTTACTATTGCTGGGAGATAACATATGCATACCTTGTGATACCGTGTTGCAAATTGTTTAACAACCTCTGTGGAATTACTGGACCTCAAACTGTATCAAGTGCCCCTGTGTGTTACACTACATGCACTATACTTGCCAACATTCTGTGACCAAAAAGATGTAGGATTTTTCAAGTTTGAAACATAATAATTCCCATAACAATGACATCACAGGAAAATACAAAACATACAAACAGCATAACATGGAAAGATGTTGAAATGTATAAAATGTATGATTCTGAATGCTAACACCAAATTGTCGGCAGATGCTGTGTGGTGGTGTTACACTCTGCCACTTGCCTTCACTGGTGATTCACCTAAGGCTTGTCCTGGCAAGAATGCAGGATGGAGTCACGCAGCTGCCAGGTCAGTGGATTGGTCCGAGTCCAATCAAAGTAATCCCCCACCCGGCCACTCTCTACAGACAGACTAATTAATGAGTTGCATGCTCTGTCCTGCAGTCTGCCTTAGAATCACATAAATTACTTGCCACTGGAAAAAGCAGTAGGATCTGTCACCCAAATCTGTGGGTGGTAGGACTGCTTAAAAAGCAGTAGCCTACTGCCTAAATCTGTAGGGTTGGCGAGTATACATGCACACTCTGTTGCACAGAACCTTTCAGTCACATTTTAACTGCAAGAATAAAACTTCATAAACACCATAAAGATTGTCACTAAAGCACACACTTTTCACAATTCGCAATTGCCTATTCATAAAACAGAGACCCCCCATCGTGATGTCAGACCTATTTCAAAGCCGGAAGTGTTGGCTTTGCCTGTGCTTGTTTCCCACTGCACCGAGCCATGCTTCCAGTGTTTCAGGGCATTACTTATCAAAGCTGTAAAACAGGCAACTTCCGGTGTCCAGTTCCTTGCTCCACCCCCAGTGAATGTGACATGGGGTGAGATGCCAATCTCTCTTCTGCAGAGGCTCCTATCTGAGTGACAGCAGAGACAGCCAATAGAAACCCCACACTCATGAAGCAAGGGGCCAATGCCGGATCCAGGAGTGTAGAGAAGGCAGATCCAATTCCATCTTCCCTCCTTCCTGCTCTATGCCCATTGTGTTGCCAGAGCAGGTGCTAAAGCGCCAGCCATGAGGCAAAACTAAAACCAGACTCCTCCAGAGAAGGTGCACTGCAGTCACCTGCAGTGATTAGGCGCTCACCACCTATTATATGACGAACTGCTCATGCCCTCCTGATTCAATAAGTGACGCGCTGAGGCCATGGAGGCTGCGACCCACACGTGGGCACACGCTATGTGCTATGTACTGAGGCCATGGAGGCTGCGACCCACACATTGGCACACGCTATGTGCTATGTACTGAGGCCATGGAGGCTGCGACCCACATGCTGGCACACAGTGTCGGAATAATGCACTGTGGCCATGGAGGCTCTGACCCACATGTTGGCACACAGTATGTACTGATGTACTGGGTCCATGGAGGCTGTGACCCACATGTTGGCACACACTATGTGCTATGTACTGAGGCCATGGAGGCTGCGACCCACACATTGGCACACGCTATGTGCTATGTACTGAGGCCATGGAGGCTGCGACCCACACATTGGCACACGCTATGTGCTATGTACTGAGGCCATTGAGGCTGTGACCCACATGTTGGAACACGCTATGTGCTGATGTACTGAGGCCATGGAGGCTGCGACCCACATGCTGGCACACAGTATCGTACTGATGCACTGTGGCCATGGAGGCTGTGACCCACACATTGGCACACGCTATGTGCTATGTACTGAAGCCATGGAGGCTGCGACCCACACATTGGCACACGCTATGTGCTATGTACTGAGGCCATGGAGGCTGCGACCCACACATTGGCACACGCTATGTGCTATGTACTGAGGCCATTGAGGCTGTGACCCGCATGTTGGAACACGCTATGTGCTGATGTACTGAGGCCATGGAGGCTGCGACCCACACATTGGCACACGCTATGTACTGATGTACTGAGGACACGGAGGCTGTGACCCACATGTTGGCACACACTATGTGCTATGTACTGAGGCCATGGAGGCTGCGACCCACACATTGGCACACGCTATGTGCTATGTACTGAGGCCATGGAGGCTGCGACCCACACATTGGCACACGCTATGTGCTATGTACTGAGGCCATGGAGGCTGTGACCCACATGATGGAACACGCTATGTGCTGATGTACGGGGTCCATGGAGGCTGTGAGACATATGTTGGCACACAGTATGTACTGATGTAGTGGGTCCATGGAGGCTGTGACTCACATGTTGGCACTCACTATGTACTGATGTACTGAGACCATGGAGGCTGTGACTCACATGTTGGCACACACTATGTACTGATGTAATGAGGCCATGGAGGGTGTGACCCACATGTTGGCACACACTATGTACTGATGTACTGAGACCATGGAGGCTGTGACCCACATGTTGGCACACAGTATGTACTGATGTACTGGGTCCATGGAGGCTGTGACTCACATGTTGGCACTCACTATGTACTGATGTACTGAGACCATGGAGGCTGTGACTCACATGTTGGCACACACTATGTACTGATGTACTAAGGCCATGAAAGGTGTGACCCACATGTTGGCACACACTATGTACTGATGTACTAAGGCCATGGAGGGTGTGACCACATATGGGCACACGCTATGTACTGAGGCCATGGAGGCTGTGACCCACATGTTGGCACACACTATGTACTGATGTAATGAGGCCACTGAGGATGTGACCCACATGTTGGCACACACTATGTACTGATGTACTGAGGCCATGGAGGCTGTGACCCACATGTTGGCACACACTATGTACTGATGTACTGAGGCTACTGAGGCTGTGACCCACATGTGGGCACACAGTATGTGCTGATGTACTGATTTCATGGAAGCTGTGACCCACATGTTGGCACACAGTATGTAATGATGTACTGAGGCCATGGAGGGTGTGACCCACATGTTGGCACACAGTATGTAAAGATGTACTGAGGCCATGGAGGGTGTGACCCACATGTTGGCACATGCTATGTGCTGATGTACTGAGGCCATGGAGGCTGTGAACCACATGTGGGCACACGCTATGTATTAATGTACTGAGGACATGGAGGCTGTGACCCACATGTTGGCACACACTATGTACTGATGTACTGAGGCCATGGAGGCTGTGACCCGCATGTTGGCACACAGAATGTACTGATGTACTGAGGTCATGGAGGTTGTGACCCACATGTTGGCACACAGTAGGTACTGATGTACTGAGGCCATGGAGGCTGTGACCCGCATGTTGGCACACAGAATGTACTGATGTACTGAGGTCATGGAGGTTGTGACCCACATGTTGGCACACAGTAGGTACTGATGTACTGTGGCCATGTAGGCTGCGACCCATATGTTGGCACACGCTATGTGATGATGTACTGAGGCCATGGAGGCTGTGACCCACATGTTGGCACACAGTAGGTACTGATGTACTGAGGCCATGGAGGCTGTGACCCACATGTTGGCACACAGTATGTACTGATGTACTGTGGCCATGTAGGCTGTGACCCACATATTGGCACATGCTATGTGCTGATGTACTGAGGCCATGGATGCTGTGACCCACATATTGGCACACACTATGTATTGATGTACTGAGGTCATGGAGGTTGTGACCCACATGTTGGCACACAGTAGGTACTGATGTACTGAGGCCATGGAGCCTGTGACCCGCATGTTGGCACACAGTATGTACTGATGTACTGTGGCCATGTAGGCTGTGACCCACATATTGGCACATGCTATGAGCTGATGTACTGTGGCCATGTAGGCTGTGACACACATATTGGCACACACTATGTATTGATGTACTGAGGCCATGGATGCTGTGACCCACATATTGGCACACACTATGTACTGATGTACTGAGGCCATGGAGGCTGTGACCCGCATGTTGACACACTGTAGGTACTGATGTACTGATGCCATGGAGGCTGTGACCCGCATGTTGGCACACAGTGTGTACTGATGTACTGTGGCCATGTAGGCTGTGACACACATGTTGGCACACACTATGTACTGAGGTACTTAGTCCATGGGGGGGTGTGACCCACATGGTGGCACACAGTATGTACTGATGTACTGATGCTATGTAGGCTGTGACCCACATGTTGGCACACGCTATGTAGTGATGTACTGGGTCCATGGAGGCTGTGACCCATATGTGGGCACACCCTATGTACTGATGTACTGAGGCCATGGAGGTTGTGACCCACATGTTGGCACACACTATGTACTGATGTACTGAGGCCACTGAGGCTGTGACCCACATGTGGGCACACAGTATGTGCTGATGTACTGAGTTAATGGAAGCTGTGACCCACATGTTGGCACACACTATGTGCTGATGTACTGATGCCATGTAGGCTGTGACCCACATGTTGGCACACACTATTTACTGATGTACTGAGGTCATGGAAGCTGTGACCCACATGTTGGCACACAGTATGTAATGATGTACTGAAGCCATGGAGGGTGTGACCCACATGTTGGCACACACTATGTACTGATGTACTGAGGCCACTGAGGCTGTGACCCACATGTGTTCACACAGTATGTGCTGATGTACTGAGTTAATGGAAGCTGTGATCCACATGTTGGCACACACTATGTGCTGATGTACTGATGCCATGTAGGCTGTGACCCACATGTTGGCACACACTATTTACTGATGTACTAAGGTCATGGAAGCTGTGACCCACATGTTGGCAGACAGTATGTAATGATGTACTGAGGCCATGGAGGGTGTGACCCACATGTTGGCACATGCTATGTGCTGATGTACTGAGACCATGGAGGCTGTGAACCACATGTTGGCACACACTATGTGCTATGTACTGAGGCCATGGAGGCTGCGACCCACACATTGGCACACGCTATGTGCTATGTACTGAGGCCATGGAGGCTGCGACCCACACATTGGCACACGCTATGTGCTATGTACTGAGGCCATGGAGGCTGTGACCCACATGTTGGAACACGCTATGTGCTGATGTACTTGGTCCATGGAGGCTGTGAGACATATGTTGGCACACAGTATGTACTGATGTACTGGGTCCATGGAGGCTGTGACTCACATGTTGGCACTCACTATGTACTGATGTACTGAGACCATGGAGGCTGTGACTCACATGTTGGCACACACTATGTACTGATATACTGAGGCCATGGAGGGTGTGACCCACATGTTGGCACACACTATGTACTGATGTACTAAGGCCATGGAGGGTGTGACCCACATGTTGGCACACACTATGTACTGATGTACTGAGACCATGGAGGATGTGACCCACATGTTGGCACACAGTATGTACTGATGTACTGGGTCCATGGAGACTGTGACTCACATGTTGGCACTCACTATGTACTGATGTACTGAGACCATGGAGGCTGTGACTCACATGTTGGCACACACTATGTACTGATGTACTGAGGGCATGGAGGGTGTGACCCACATATTGGCACACACTATGAACTGATGTACTAAGGCCATGGAGGGTGTGACCCACATGTTGGCACACACTATGTACTGATGAACTAAGGCCATGGAGGGTGTGACCCACATATGGGCACACACTATGTACTGAGGCCATGGAGGCTGTGACCCACATGTTGGCACACACTATATACTGATGTACTGAGGCCATGGAGGCTGTGACCCACATGTTGGCACACACTATGTACTGATGTACTGAGGCCACTGAGGCTGTGACCCACATGTGGGCACACAGTATGTGCTGATGTACTGAGTTCATGGAAGCTGTGACCCACATGTTGGCACACAGTATGTAATGATGTACTGAGGCCATGGAGGGTGTGACCCACATGTTGGCACACAGTATGTAATGATGTACTGAGGCCATGGAGGGTGTGACCCACATGTTGGCACATGCTATGTGCTGATGTACTGAGGCTATTGGAGGCTGTGAACCACATGTGGGAACACGCTATGTACTAATGTACTGAGGACACACACTATGTACTGATGTACTGAGGCCATGGAGGCTGTGACCCGCATGTTGGCACACAGAATGTACTGATGTACTGAGGTCATGGAGGTTGTGACCCACATGTTGGCACACAGTAGGTACTGATGTACTGAGGCCATGGAGGCTGTGACCCGCATGTTGGCACAACGAATGTACTGATGTTCTGAGGTCATGGAGGTTGTGACCCACATGTTGGCACACAGTAGGTACTGATGTACTGTGGCCATGTAGGCTGTGACCCATATGTTGGCACACGCTATGTGCTGATGTACTGAGGCCATGGAGGCTGTGACCCACATGTTGGCACACACTATGTATTGATGTACTGAGGTCATGGAGGTTGTGACCCACATGTTGGCACACAGTAGGTACTGATGTACTGAGGCCATGGAGGCTGTGACCCGCATGTTGGCACACAGTATGTACTGATGTACTGTGGCCATGTAGGCTGTGACCCACATATTGGCACATGCTATGTGCTGATGTACTGAGGCCATGGAGGCTGTGACCCACATATTGGCACACACTATGTACTGATGTACTGAGGCCATGGAGGCTGTGACCCGCATGTTGGCACACAGTAGGTACTGATGTACTGAGGCCATGGAGGCTGTGACCCGCATGTTGGCACACAGTATGTACTGATGTACTGTGGCCATGTAGGCTGTGACCCACATATTGGCACATGCTATGGGCTGATGTACTGAGGCCATGGAGGCTGTGACTCACATTTTGGCACACAGTATGTACTCATGTACTAAGGCCATGGAGGGTGTGGCCCACAGGTTGGCACCCAGTATGTACTCATGTACTGAGTCCATGGAGGCTGTGACCCACATATGGGAACACGCTATGTACTGAGGCCATGGAGGCTGTGACCCACATGCTGGCACACAGTATCGTACTGATGCACTGTGGCCATGGAGTCTGTGACCCACATGTTGGCACACAGTATGTACTGATGTACTAGGTCCATGGAGGCTGTGACACATATGATGGCACCGAGTATGTACGGATACGCTGGGTCCATGGAGGCTGTGACACATATGTTGGCACACACTACGTACTGATGTACTGGGTCCATGGAGGCTGTGACCAACATGTTGGCACACACTATGTATTGATGTACTGAGGCCATGGAGGCTGTGACCCGCATGTTGGCACACAGTATGTACTGATGTACTGTGGCCATGTAGGCTGTGACCCACATATTGGCACATGCTATGGGCTGATGTACTGAGGCCATGGAGGCTGTGACCCACATATTGGCACACAGTATGTACTCATGTACTAAGGCCATGGAGGGTGTGGCCCACAGGTTGGCACCCAGTATGTACTCATGTACTGAGTCCATGGAGGCTGTGACCCACATATGGGAACACGCTATGTACTGAGGCCATGGAGGCTGTGACCCACATGCTGGCACACAGTATCGTACTGATGCACTGTGGCCATGGAGTCTGTGACCCACATGTTGGCACACAGTATGTACTGATGTACTAGGTCCAGGGAGGCTGTGACACATATGATGGCACCGAGTATGTACGGATACGCTGGGTCCATGGAGGCTGTGACACATATGTTGGCACACACTACGTACTGATGTACTGGGTCCATGGAGGCTGTGACCAACATGTTGGCACACACTATGTATTGATGTACTGAGGCCATGGAGGCTGTGACCCGCATGTTGGCACACAGTATGTACAGATGTACTTTGGCCATGCATGCTGTGACCCACATATTGGCACATGCTATGTGCTGATGTACTGAGGCCATGGAGACTGTGACCCACATATTGGCACACAGTATGTACTCATGTACTAAGGCCATGGAGGGTGTGGCCCACATGTTGGCACACAGTATGTACTCATGTAGTGAGGCCATGGAGGCTGTGACACATATGTTGGCACACAGTATGTAATGATGTATTGATGCCATGGAGGCTGTGACCCACATGTTGACACACACTATGTGCTGATGTACTGAGGCCATGGAGGCTGTGACCCACTTGTTGGCACACAGTATGTACTGACGTACTTAGCCCATGGGGGTGTGACCCACATGGTGGCACACAGTATGTACTGATGTACTGATGCTATGTAGGCTGTGACCCACATGTTGGCGCACGCTATGTAGTGATGTACTGGGTCCATGGAGGCTGTGACCCATATGTGGGCACACACTATGTGCTGATGTACTGAGGCCATGGAGGCTGTGACCCACATGTGGGCACACGCTATGTGCTGATGTACTGAGGCCATGGAGGCTGTGACCCACATGTGGGCAAACACTATTTACTGATGTACTGATGCCATGTAGGCTGTGACACACATATTGGCACACACTATGTACTGAGGTACTTAGTCCATGGGGGGTGTGACCCACATGGTGGCACACAGTATGTACTGATGTACTGATGCTATGTAGGCTGTGACCCACATGTTGGCGCACGCTATGTAGTGATGTACTGGGTCCATGGAGGCTGTGACCCATATGTGGGCACACCCTATGTACTGATGTACTGAGGCCATGGAGGCTGTGACCCACATGTTGGCACACACTATGTACTGATGTACTGGGTCCATGGAGGCTGTGACCCATATGTGGGCACACCCTATGTACTGATGTACTGAGGCCACTGAGGCTGTGACCCACATGTGGACACACAGTATGTGCTGATGTACTGAGTTCATGGAAGCTGTGACCCACATGTTGGCACACACTATGTGCTGATGTACTGATGCCATGTAGGCTGTGACCCACATGTTGGCACACATTATTTACTGATGTACTGATGCCATGTAGGCTGTGACCCACATGTTGGCACACACTATTTACTGATGTACTGAGGTCATGGAAGCTGTGACCCACATGTTGGCACACAGTATGTAATGATGTACTGAGGCCATGGAGGGTGTGACCCACATGTTGGCACATGCTATGTGCTGATGTACTGAGGCCATGGAGGCTGTGAACCACATGTGGGCACACGCTATGTACTGATGTACTGAGGACACGGATGCTGTGACCCACATGTTGGCACACACTATGTACTGATGTACTGAGGCCATGGAGGCTGTGACCCGCATGTTGGCACACAGAATGCACTGATGTACTGTGGCCATGTAGGCTGTGACCCATATGTTGGCACACGCTATGTGCTGATGTACTGAGGCCATGGAGGCTGTGACCCACATGTTGGCACACACTATGTATTGATGTACTGAGGTCATGGAGGTTGTGACCCACATGTTGGCACACAGTAGGTACTGATGTACTGAGGCCATGGAGGCTGTGATCCGCATGTTGGCACACAGTATGTACTGATGTACTGTGGCCATGTAGGCTGTGACCCACATATTGGCACATGCTATGTGCTGATGTACTGAGGCCATGGAGGCTGTGACCCCCATATTGGCACACACTATGTACTGATGTACTGAGCCCATGGAGGCTGTGACCCGCATGTTGACACACAGTAGGTACTGATGTACTGAGGCCATGGAGGCTGTGACCCGCATGTTGGCACACAGTATGTACTGATGTACTGTGGCCATGTAGGCTGTGACCCACATATTGGCACACGCTATGTGCTGATGTACTGAGGCCATGGAGGCTGTGACCCACATATTGGCACACAGTATGTAATCATGTACTAAGGCCATGGAGGGTGTGGCCCACATGTTGGCACACAGTATGTACTCATGTACTGAGTCCATGGAGGCTGTGACCCACATATGGGAACACGCTATGTACTGAGGCCATGGAGGCTGTGACCCACATGCTGGCACACAGTATCGTTCTGATGCACTGTGGCCATGGAGTCTGTGACCCACATGTTGGCACACACTATGTACTGATGTACTGGGTCCATGGAGGCTGTGACACATATGTTGGCACCCAGTATGTACGGATATGCTGGGTCCATGGAGGCTGTGACCCACATGTTGGCACACACTATGTATTGATGTACTGAGGCCATGGAGGCTGTGACCCGCATGTTGGCACACAGTATGTACAGATGTACTGTGGCCATGTAGGCTGTGACCCACATATTGGCACATGCTATGTGCTGATGTACTGAGGCCATGGAGGCTGTGACCCACATATCGGCACACAGTATGTACTCATGTACTAAGGCGATGGAGGGTGTGGCCCACATGTTGGCACACAGTATGTACTCATGTACTGAGGCCATAGAGGCTGTGACCCATATGTTGGCACACAGTATGTACTGATGTATTGAGGCCATGGAGGCTGTGACCCACATGTTGGCACACAGTATGTACTGACGTACTTAGTCCAGGGAGGTGTGACCCACATGTTGGCATACACTATGTACTGATGTGCTGAGTCCATGGAGGCTGGGACCCACATGTTGGCACACACTATGTGCTGATGTACTGAGGCCATGGATGCTGTGACCCACATGTTGGCAGACACTATATGCTGATGTACTGAGGCCATGGAGGCTGTGACCCACATGTGGGCACACGCTATGTGCTGATGTACTGAGGCCATGGAGGCTGTGACCCACATGTGGGCAAACGCTATGTACTGATGTACTGATGCCATGTAGGCTGGGACACACATGTTGGCACACACTATGTACTGAGGTACTTAGTCCATGGGGGGTGTGACCCACATGGTGGCACACAGTATTTACTGATGTACTGATGCTATGTAGGCTGTGACCCACATGTTGGCACACGCTATGTCGTGATGTACTGGGTCCATGGAGGCTGTGACCCATATGTGGGCACACCCTATGTACTGATGTACTGAGGCCATGGAGGCTGTGACACACATGTTGGCACACACTATGTACTGATGTACTGAGGCCACTGAAGCTGTGACCCACATGTGGGCACACAGTATGTGCTGATGTACTGAGTTCATGGAAGCTGTGACCCACATGTTGGCACACACTATGTGCTGATGTACCGATGCCATGTAAGCTGTGACCCGCATGTTGGCACACACTATTTACTGATGTACTGAGGTCATGCAAGCTGTGACCCACATGTTGGCACACAGTATGTAATGATGTACTGAGGCCATGGAGGGTGTGACCCACATGTTGGCACACACTATGTGCTGATGTACTGAGGCCATGGAGGCTGTGACCCACATGTGGGCACACGCTATGTGCTGAGGCCATGGAGGCTGTGACCCGCATGTTGGCACACAGTATGTACTGATGTACTGTGGCCATGTAGGCTGTGACCCATATGTTGGCACACGCTATGTGCTGATGTACTGAGGCCATGGAGGCTGTGACCCACATGTTGGCACACAGTATGTAATGATGTACTGAGGTCATAGAGGTTGTGACCCACATGTTGGCACACACTATGTACTGGTGTACTGAGTGTGTGGATGCTGTCACCTGCATGTTGGCACACACAATGTATTGTTGTACTGAGTCCATGGAGGGTGTGACCCACATGCTGGCACACACTATGTATTGACATACTGAGTCTGTGGAGGCTGTGACCAATATGTTGGCACACAGTATGTACTGATGTACTGAGTCTGTGGAGGCTGTGACCCACATGTTGGCACACACTATGTACTGATGTACTGAGTCCATGGAGGCTGTGACCCATATGTGGGCACACACTATGTACTGATGTACTGAGGGCATGGAGGCTGTGACCTACATGTTGGCACACAGTATGTACCGATGTACTTTGTCCATGGGGGTGTGACCCACATGCTGGCACACACTATTTATTGATGTGCTGAGTCTGTGGAGGCTGTGACCCACATGTGGGCACACGCTATGTACTGATGTACTTAGTCCATGGGGGGTGTAACCCATATGTTGGCACACAGTATGTACTGATGTACTGAGGCCATCGGGGTGTGCCCCACATGTTGGCACACACTATGTGCTAATGTACTGATAGCATGTAGGCTGTGGCCCACATGTTGGCACACACTATGTACTGATGTACTGAGGCCACTGAGGCTGTGACCCACATGTGGGCACACAGTATGTGCTGATGTACTGAGTTCATGGAAGCTGCGACCCACATGTTGGCACACACTATGTGCTGATGTACTGATGCCATGTAGGCTGTGACCCACATGTTGGCACACACTATTTACTGATGTACTGAGGTCATGGAAGCTGTGACCCACATGTTGGCACACAGTATGTAATGATGTACTGAGGCCATGGAGGGTGTGACCCACATGTTGGCACACACTATGTGCTGATGTACTGAGGCCATGGAGGCTGTGACCCACATGTGGGCACACGCTATGTGCTGAGGCCATGGAGGCTGTGACCCGATTGTTGGCACACAGTATGTACTGATGTGCTGTCGCCATGTAGGCTGTGACCCATATGTTGGCACACGCTATGTGCTGATGTACTGAGGCCATGGAGGCTGTGACCCACATGTTGGCACACACTATGTACTGATGTACTGAGGCCATGGAGGCTGTGACCCACATGTTGGCACACACTATGTAATGATGTACTGAGGCCATGGAGGCTGTGACCCACATATTGGCACACATTATGTACTGATGTACTGATGCCATGTAGGCTGTGACCCACATGTTGGCACACGCTATGTACTGATGTACTTAGTCCATGGAGGGTGTGACCCACATGTGGGCACACGCTATGTACTGATGTACTGAGGACACGGAGGCTGTGACCCACATGTTGGCACACACTATGTACTGATGTACTGAGGCCATGGAGGCTGTGACCCGATTGTTGGCACACAGTATGTACTGATGTACTGTGGCCATGTAGGCTGTGACCCATATGTTGGCACACGCTATGTGCTGATGTACTGAGGCCATGGAGGCTGTGACCCACATGTTGGCACACACTATGTACTGATGTACTGAGGCCATGGAGGCTGTGACCCACATGTTGGCACACACTATGTAATAATGTACTGAGGCCATGGAGGCTGTGACCCACATATTGGCACACATTATGTACTGATGTACTGATGCCATGTAGGCTGTGACCCACATGTTGGCACACGCTATGTACTGATGTACTTAGTCCATGGGGGGTGTGACCCACATGCTGGCACACACTATGTACTGATGTACTGAGGCCATAGAGGCTGTGACCCACATGATGGCACACAGTATGTACTGATGTACTGAGGCCATGGAGGGTGTGGCCCACATGTTGGCACACATTATGTACTGATGTACTGAGGCCATTGAGGCTGTGACCCACATTGTGGCACACAGTATGTACCGATGTACTTAGTCCATAGAGGGTGTGACCCACATCTAGGCACACAGTATGTACTGATGTACTTAGTCCATGGGGGGGTGACCCACATGCTGGCACACACTATGTGTTGATGTGCTGAGTCTGTGGAGACTGTGACCCACATGGTGTCTCACAGTATGTACTGATGTACTGAGTCTGTGGAGGCTGTGACCTACATGTTGGCACACAGTATGTGCTGGTGTACTGAGTCCTGGTATTTACTGATGTACTGAGTCAATGGAGGCTGTAACCCACATGCTGGCACACGGTATGTACCTGGTGCCCGTCTGGAGGTATTTGTGCCTACTGCTGCTATGCATAACTGTGTTATCACACCTTTGGATGATGCCTAGAAACTTTATTGATCACCTTGCTTTTTCTTTCTCCTTGATCGAATGAGAGGCACAAACGCCAACAGCAACAGAAGAAGTACACCAACAGCGGGCACTAGGTACACCAGCAGCAAACCAGGAGGTCTGTAAGAGAGTAAGAAACAATGGCTATTATCATAAACATGTTCCAAGTGGGAGTGCACAATTTCCAGTTCAAAATATCCTTAAATAACATGTACAGATGTTAAGAGGAATCGTACAAAACTGTTGACCTGAGAATTGCGACAGCCGAAAATGCAGACTTTTTTTTTTTTGAAACCCTCCTTACACCACATATATATGTGGGGGGTATAGTATATTATAGCAGTATTGGGAGATTGCAGGGGGGTTTCGCCCCCCATATCTATGTGGTGCAAAGAGGGTTTAATAAAAAAAAAAAGTCGGCATTTTCAGCCGTCGCAATTATGTTTGGTCTCAGTGATCACATAGATCCTGTTAGGACAGTTTTTCTGAAGCCCAAGGGCTTAGTAAAACCTTTCAACTGCGGCAGTACAAGACTCCACTCTTAGTAGAAGGCTGTACCACCTGAGTTCAGGGTAGCGTAGACAGAGCAGCCAGGCTTATCTTAGGAGGGAGAGAGGGCAGTAGAATCACTACAAGTGAAATTGTCATACAAATGATCCAAAGAAACACTAAATCACTATGTATGTAAAAATAAAGGATTTATTTAAATACAGGTAGGCCCAGATAAATCTAGGGGTAAGTACTAACACATTATATGAAATCACAGTATAAAGACACAACACTATACTTGAAAGTACACAGACCCAAGTATAGACCTTATTTGATGTAACTAACAGTAGTTCTAGAGAAGTCAAAACCTTTCCATACACATTCAGAATAGGTCAAGCCTATTCTTGGGGAGTAAAAAACCAATAGTTACTTTTACAATTACATTGAGTAATGCAAGGGCAGTAGACCCTTCCAGTTGTATAATGAGTCTCAGTACAAATCACATAATGAGTCAATTGGACAATATACTTTTGGTGAATAGTGAAACACTTATTCTAGTTGCAGTAAAAACCTATAACTACTTTTGTGATAACATGCAGTTATACTAGGTGAGCAAAACCTAAGGATGTAATATACAATTACAGGTGCTTTTGAAATCAGTGAACCACAGATAGAGATAAGCAATAACTCTTACAACTTATTTTTGGATGGCACACAGCGAACACAAGGTAAGTAAAACCCACATACTTTTTTAACCTCACAATGAAGGGGAAAGTAAAACCCAATGTCACACTTTACTGAATGACTCAAAGTTATTCTAGGTAGGCAACAACCTTATGCAGACTTATTCTGGACGGGCTAGCAGCAAGTCAGGGGAAGCAAGACCCAGTTGGGGGACACTCATACAATTATCCTCAAAGGACTAATCTGGTGATACCAACACTTTACTTTTGGGAAGAGGCACAACCTAATCGAAGGAGAGTAAAATACCTTCACATCTACTTTCTATTAGACTGGAAAAACAGTTGCTAAGGAATAAAAGATGTTAACCATACTTTTAAGACTAGTGCATCACACATTCAAGACCAGTAAGAACTTTTGTAACTGTTCACTCTTAGAATTACAGTTACCAACCAACTCTTTCCAAGTAAGTAACTTTTAAACACATATTTTCTTTTCTAGACAGAAGTCCAAATCCCTTGAAAGTCGTTCCCTTATTCTTGGAGCATGAATGTTCTCAGTGGCAGAAGGGGGGGGGGGATCACTAGGGTCTAGTGTCAAACAGGCAGTGTCAGAATAGGTTCTTTAGTAGCAAATGTCAAAGTTCCTTAGGAAAACAGGGCAAACAGGTGAGTACTTTACTTCTAGGGTTAGAAGAGGTTCCCGGGGCTCCGCAGAAGACACCCTCGCAGGACTCTAGCATTGGGACTGGGTGCACTGGATGAGAGGCCTCCCCATCACAGAAAACGACCCACAGCTACACAGAAATCCTAACAGGCTTAAGGTAAGTACATCCCCAAGCCAACACACTACCTCAGCATTGGAGAAGATTTTGCAGCAGGAGAACTTCACGGTCTGCAGCCATATACCCGGTCAGTGGGTTTCTTAACGTGGAGACTGAAAACAAGACCTCAGAAGGGACTTTGCAGTAGGGATCGATGAAGAAGGCTCTAGGCAAGGTTTCCCTCACGGCTGAATGCGGTTCTGCGGTTTTGGCACCTTTTCAAGGAGCACAGGCGAAGACAGAAAATTGCGGTTGAATTCTTGTCGTTTTAAAGGTCCAGCACTCTGGTGAGGGGCCTTTTTGGACTCGATTCGTGTCTCTGGAGATCCACCAGGATGCCCACGAAGTTTCAGTGAGATTCGGAATTCGGAAGACCGTTCACCGCACAATGGCTTGAGGTCCAGGATATTGGGGTATTGCAACAACGCAAGGCCGCAGCAATGCATGGGATGGCTCACAATGCAGGTCTTCTTGAGTCTAGTGGGTATGACTAGACTCCGGGTCGGGGTCATCGTATTTGGAGTCCCCAGGTCGATTGGAAGGAAGGGCTTCAGCAGGCTCCGGTTACACAGCAGGATCTCTGGTCGCTGGAAATTGTATCAGCTGCTTTTCCTTCATCTTCCTCTTAGGTTTAAGTGCCAGTGGTCGACATAGCTTCAGCTTCCAGGTTCGCAGTATTTATCAGGAATTACAGAACAACCTCTGCATTCTCTCCCCGCATTTTACAAGAAGGGGCGGTCTGGTTGTCCAATCAGGACAGCCAGCCCCCCACTGGGATTTGTCCCCATTCAAGCAAGGTGTAAGACAAAGGGCTGTGGAGTTTTGGACCCCTCCCTCGCTTACTGCCCTCACAGACAGACTGGAGCCTGGGCGGGTAGTCCACGGGACTCCCACCGAAGACAAAAATCACACAAAGGCATTTCCCACTCTGGATGTCAGAGGAAGGAACAAGAAACAACAAGAAACACTAAAATGGCAAAAAAAGAAGACAGGGGCCATTTTGGGAAAAATGGACATCCTTAGGTCCCTTTACTGCAGCTGTGAACACAGCCCGCGGTAAAGGTGCACCAAATTAGTAAAAGGCATCACTGCCACCAGCCATTAAAGGTAAGCATGTCCCTGTAACAGAATTGTTACAGTTTAAATGTGAAAGGGGATACATTGTATCTCCCCAGCACTCCACATAAGGTGGGGTGTGCTGGCTTCACAGAATAAAATGTAAAAGGGATCCAAAGATCCTTTCTACCCTTGGGAACTGTAGTTCACTCAAGGTTAGCACAAGAAAGTTAAATGGGGAGCCCCTAGGGCAACCCAGCAACAACAGGCACTTATTGCCAGTAAGTTGTTAAAGGTGATAACTTTAAAAAGACACTAGGGAGAGTCTTAAAAATGACACCCATAAAAAGAGTAAAAAATTATGTGAGGGTGGAAAAAGGTTCCCACTCACTGAGGTATTAAGGAAAAATATCCCACTAGTAAAGCAAAAAGTTCTGGGGTTGACCCGGGTCAGGAAGATTTACCAATTCTGTGCAAATCTTACCTAACAACAGAAATGTAACTAAACGTCTCGTGCATATGGGTGTCTCGCTTGGTCCAAATGAAAACATATAACAAATTAACACCAACAAGACTAGTTAGATGAACCAGTAACCACAGTACACTCTAATGGAGGAACATATCCCCTTCAAACCATTTATCAAATTCAGATTCAAACACAATGTTGATATTTTTTGCTGAACAACACCCGACGCGTTTCGGATAATTATGTATCCTTTTTCAAGGGAAATCATAGCATATCATCCAGTCACATGAGTAGAGTTCATCACACCATGATTCATCACAAGCAACCTCTGCAGTTCTTAGAAGAATGTTCTCCAAACTTCAACCCACGCAGATTGAATGCATATGTGTGCCCGTCTCTGTAAATGTAAAGGCCAGGCACAGTGCACTATGCTCGCACTTTCAAAAAAGCATAATAAGGGAGGAAAGCTGCAGGGGCTCACCTACATAGACCACTGACAAAAGGTAAGATGGACCCATGTCACTGTGTTCAAAGGAAATCACTCTAAGTGGAAGTAAAGCACCTTAACAAATCCCCCCAATGGGTAACCACAGCAAATCATCAAGCAACCGCAAGCATAGTCATGGATTCCCAGTAGATAATCATAGTTCAAAAACGCTCCCCGATAATCACAGGAGACGTAAGGTATGGAGGAAGGATCCCTATTCAGGTTCACAGAGTGTAACCTACAAAAAATAACCCCCGTAGGCATGAACGAAATATCCATCAACTCCTTTATTATATCTCAATATCCTGCGCCTAAGTACAGTGTATCTCACCTGTGAAAATCTGAACGTGGAACGAGCTCAGATCTGGCGAACTAGTCTAGTGCCCCGTCCCTGTTAGATTTAAAGACTGCTGTGATATTGCCGCGCGACAGGGAAGGAAGTCCCTGCTCAGCAGCGGCTGGTCGCGGCGGCGGCCATCTTGATATGGTTATGATATGCCAGCAATGAAAGAAGCAATCCCTTCATGCAGAAGATACATATATTGCCAAGCACAGGATAACTCTCCTCTGAACTTCATACCTCTATCATGAAGTCTTATCATCCCCCGTTATGACATTACATCAAAAAGAAATACACAATGAAAAGCCTTATACAGTACTCTAAGCGTATACCACACCAGGTTTCAGAGTCATGAGGGATAACGTCAATCCTAAGAAGTTGATCTAAAGTTGATCACGAAATATAACCAAAACTTCAGACGTAACATCGGCGTCTGACATGAAAGTGAACCTTAATATGAGAGGGTTATACACAACTGCCACCATATTTAAATATACCACCTAGTCTGGTGGGCTTATGATTAATCACTTCAAACCGGGTAATCATTATCGACTATGCTCCTGATGCGAACTCCAATATCATTCAAAAATCACCCATATCATTGATACATGACACAGAATGCTGTCTGTTGTTTTTATGTTGACTGAAAGTGACATTCCCAAACTGCGTCATGTGCCAGTCCTGTCAGGATCAAGATTTCTGCTCACAATCTAGTCATAACATAACATCAATTATCACAAAGCATAGATTTATATCTCAGACGTTCCCGAGACGGATAAACATCTGGAACCACTCATTTACTTTCAAGGAATCAATTCCCATTAAGGCCCTTCTGTCAGAGTGATACATTCTGCTCACAATCTGATTGGATCGCTGTTGATAACTCAGCTTATTAATCTTGAGCAAAATGTTCAGCAGCTACCCACACTATCTCCTCGAGTGATAACCTAAGCAATCCAGGGTATCTAATAGGTGTGCATATGTTGAAAAGAAAATAACATCAAGTCTCTTATTCAGCCTATAGGTGACTTGCCAAATCCCATTCAGCATTCATCCCATTTGGGTTCAATGAATTAAGGTACTCTACCCAGAATGCCTCTCTTTGTATTAATGTCTTAGTGGTAGCACCACCCCGTCTCGATGGAACACTCTGTTTGAGAATAACAAATCACGTTTGTGCTGCATTATGTTGTGTCTCTGTGAAATGTGTGCCTACTGGTGATTTTAGATTTTTAGGACTTATGCTGCGTCCATTTGCTTTTCTCCCAGTCATTCCAACATAAAATAAGCCACACAGGCTCCTGAGACCGCATATGACATTTTTGGAATCGCAAGCATACGAGTATCTTTGAGTAGTCTTCTTGCCTGAGTATGGATGAGAAGCTGTCTGTACTTTGATTATGCTGCTACAATGCTGGCAGTTGTTACAAGCTAGTGTCCCTTCATAATTCAATGGTTTTTTAGCATGTTCACAAATGGGATTAAGGAATCTCTCAAGGAATTGCATTTTAAATGTCTCGGAAGGATAGCTCGGGGCCAACGCGCTCGCCTTGGAAGCAAAACGACGTGGAGCAACACAGGTTTGATCCCCGGGTCCGTGCTTAGAAACCTCTGGGTATTAAGCATGCTATAAATAACTATTTATAATAATAGGTAAAGGTAGGAGGGGAAGAAAAAAGTATATCCAAAGTAGGATCACGTTTAAGTGGCAATTTTGTTTCACAATTATTCAAATCCTTGAGCTTTGTTCAGAGAAAGTAGTGACATATGCTGAGGTTGGTCCAGTCTTTGACATCATCAATGTTTCCCTTGGAATCTGCTCAGCTCGCTGCGCTGCTTGTTCAACAATGCCTTTAGTACACTGATGTGCTAGAAAATGTCTGTTTCAAAACTTCAAATGTTTTTGAAACTCCAAATTGTCTATACCTCAAAAATTAATTTATAGGGACAATTTCCAAAGTTCTTTTTGAGGTGACACCTAGTCACCAATATCAGTCAATTTAGTGTAAATAGTTGTTTGTAATGTATTATCTCTAGAGATTATCTCAACGTCTAAACAATGCACTTGTCGGCTGTAGAGAATTTAATGCAATGCTGTATATCATTCATACATTAAATACAATTCAAGAGTTCAGAGAGGCGTCAATCCAGATCCCAAAGATGTCGTCTATGTATCTCAGGTACATTTTGAGATATTCCATCCATCGCTGAGTACGTGCTGTGTCTCCAAATAAAGCATGTAGGTATTAGCACAGTCGGGGGCCATGCCTGCCCCCATAAAGGTGCCAGAGGTCTGAAGCAAAAAACCTTCCCCAAATTTGAAAACATTATTTCTCAGGACAATCTTAAGTAGAGAAAGTACAAAAACCTCATCTGTTTGGCATGTGTCAGTAGACAGTAAATCATGCTTCATGGGTGATACTGGTGTAAAGACTTGCAACATACATTGTAAACCAGATGTCTCTATCTTTTTCAAAATCAATATCCCTCAGCCTGGGGAGCTGGTTGCAAATGCAAGGGGCATCAGAGAAGAATCCTAAGAAAAGGGCAACTGATATATGGCATGTTATGTGCCATTACATAATATATCCACCTGCCACATTCAGTGCTCCTGTGCACTGGATACATTGTCTACCCTCCTGCTACATCCAGTGCTACTGTGCACGTGTTACATTGTTACCCATCTGCTACATCCAGCGCTACTGTGCACTAGTTACATTGTTACCCCCCTGCCACATCCAATGATACTGTGCACTAGTTACATTGTTACCCCCCTGCTACATCCAGCGCTACTGTGTCATGGTCACGTTGTCTACCCTCCTGCTACATCCAGTGCTACTGTGCACGTGTTACATTGTTACCCTCCTGCTACATCCAGTGCTACTTTTCACTAGTTACATTGTTACCCGTTTGCTACATCCAGTGCTACTGTGCACTAGTTACATTGTTACACATCTGCTACATCCAGCCCTACTGTGCACTAGTTACATTGTTACCCATCTGCTACATCCAGTGCTACTGTGTCATGGTCACGTTGTCTACCCTCCTGCTACATCCAGTGCTACTGTGCACGTGTTACATTGTTACCCTCCTGCTACATCCAGTGCTACTTTTCACTAGTTACATTGTTACCCGTTTGCTACATCCAGTGCTACTGTGCACTAGTTACATTGTTACACATCTGCTACATCCAGCGCTACTGTGCACTAGTTACATTGTTACCCGTTTGCTACATCCAGCGCTACTGTGCACTAGTTACATTGTTACACATCTGCTACATCCAGCCCTACTGTGCACTAGTTACATTGTTACCCATCTGCTACATCCAGCTCTACTGTGCACTAGTTACATTGTTACCCATCTGCTACATCCAGCTCTACTGTGCACTAGTTACATTGTTACACATCTGCTACATCCAGCGCTACTGTGCACTAGTTACATTGTTACCCGTTTGCTACATCCAGCGCTACTGTGCACTAGTTACATTGTTACCCATCTGCTACATCCAGCCCTACTGTGCTCTAGTTACTTTGTCTATCCACCTGCCACTTCCAGCTCGACTGTGCGCTCGTTACATTGTCTACCCACCTGCCACATCCAGCGCTACTGTGTCATGGTCACGTTGTCTACCCTCCTGCTACATCCAGTGCTACTGTGCATTAGTTACATTGTTACCCGTTTGCTACATCCAGCGCTACTGTGCACTAGTTACATTGTTACACATCTGCTACATCCAGCCCTACTGTGCACTAGTTACATTGTTACCCATCTGCTACATCCAGCGCTACTGTGTCATGGTCACGTTGTCTACCCTCCTGCTACATCCAGTGCTACTGTGCACTAGTTACATTGTTACACATCTGCTACATCCAGCGCTACTGTGCACTAGTTACATTGTTACACATCTGCTACATCCAGCCCTACTGTGCACTAGTTACATTGTTACCCATCTGCTACATCCAGCGCTACTGTGTCATGGTCACGTTGTCTACCCTCCTGCTACATCCAGTGCTACTGGGCACTAGTTACATTGTTACCCATCTGCTACATCCAGCGCTACTGTGTCATGGTCACGTTGTCTACCCTCCTGCTACATCCAGTGCTACTGTGCACTAGTTACATTGTTACCCATCTGCTACATCCAGCTCTACTGTGCACTAGTTACTTTGTTTATCCACCTGCCACTTCCAGCTCGACTGTGCGCTCGTTACATTGTCTACCCAACTGCCACATCCAACGATACTGTGCACTAGTTACATTGTTACCCATTTGCTACATCCAGCCCTACTGTGCACTAGTTACATTGTTACCCATCTGCTATATCCAGCTTTACTGTGCACTAGTTACTTTGTCTATCCACCTGCCACTTCCAGCTCGACTGTGCGCTCGTTACATTGTCTACCCACCTGCCACATCCAACGATACTGTGCACTAGTTACATTGTTACCCTCCTGCTACATCCAGCGCTACTGTGTCATGGTCACGTTGTCTACCCTCCTGCTACATCCAGTGCTACTGTGCACTAGTTACATTGTTACCCATCTGCTACATCCAGCGCTACTGTGCACTAGTTACATTGTTACCCGTTTGCTACATCCAGCGCTACTGTGCACTAGTTACATTGTTACACATCTGCTACATCCAGCCCTACTGTGCACTAGTTACATTGTTACCCATCTGCTACATCCAGCTCTACTGTGCACTAGTTACTTTGTCTATCCACCTGCCACTTCCAGCTCGACTGTGCGCTCGTTACATTGTCTACCCACCTGCCACATCCAACGATACTGTGCACTAGTTACATTGTTACCCATCTGCTACATCCAGCCCTACTGTGCACTAGTTACATTGTTACCCATCTGCTACATCCAGCTCTACTGTGCACTAGTTACTTTGTCTATCCACCTGCCACTTCCAGCTCGACTGTGCGCTCGTTACATTGTCTACCCACCTGCCACATCCAACGATACTGTGCACTAGTTACATTGTCACCCATCTGCCACATCCAACGATACTGTGCATTAGTTACATTGTCACCCATCTGCCACATCCAGCGCTACTGTGCACTGGTTACATTGTCTACCCACCTGGCACATCCAGTGCTACTGTGCACTGGTTATGTTGTCTACCCACCTGGCACATCCAGTGCTACTGTGCACTGGTTGCGTTGTCTACCCACCTGGCACATCCAGGGCTACTTTGCACTGGTTGCATTGTCTACCCACCTGGCACATCCAGCGCAACTGGGCACGTGTTACGTTGTCTACCCTTCGGCCACATCCAGTGCTAATGTGCACTGGTTATGTTGTCTACACACCTTTCAGATTAGGGTGGGCTACGGGCATGCTCAACCAGCTTTTGGTTGTGGTTTCTCTCACCCCCCCTGGGGTCTTTGAATTTTCAGCCCGTGTGGGCTACAGCCATGTTTCGCCAGGTTTTGGTTGTGGTTTCTCTCACCCCCCCTGGGGTCTTTGGATTATCAGCCTGTGTGGGCTACAGCCATGTTTCGCCCGGTTTTGGTTGTGGTTTCGCTCACCCCCCCTGGGGTCTTTGGATTATCAGCCCGTGTGGGCTACAACCATGTTTCGCCCGGTTTTGGTTGTGGTTTCGCTCACCCCCCCTGGGGTCTTTGGATTATCAGCCTGTGTGGGCTACAGCCATGTTTCGCCCGGTTTTGGTTGTAGTTTCGCTCACCCCCCCTGGGGTTTTTGGATTATCAGCCCGTGTGGGCTACAACCATGTTTCGCCCGGTTTTGGTTGTGGTT
The DNA here is from genome assembly GCF_040938575.1 of Ambystoma mexicanum. Classification (NCBI taxonomy): domain Eukaryota; kingdom Metazoa; phylum Chordata; class Amphibia; order Caudata; family Ambystomatidae; genus Ambystoma; species Ambystoma mexicanum. The sequence goes on from NC_090935.1 coordinate 28,414,625, forward strand.
TCTCTCACCTCCTCCTGGGGTCTTTGGATTATCAGCCTGTGTGGGCTACGGCCTGCTCAGCCCTGCTTTGGTTACCAGTTTCGGCACCCCCTCATGGGGTCTTTGGATTATCAGCCTGTGTGGGCTACAACCATGTTTCGCCCGGTTTTGGTTGTGGTTTCTCTCACCCCCCCTGGGGTTTTTGGATTATCAGCCCGTGTGGGCTACAGCCATGTTTCGCCAGGTTTTGGTTGTGGTTTCTCTCACCCCCCCTGGGGTCTTTGGATTATCAGCCTGTGTGGGCTACAGCCATGTTTCGCCCGGTTTTGGTTGTGGTTTCGCTCACCCCCCCTGGGGTCTTTGGATTATCAGCCCGTGTGGGCTACAACCATGTTTCGCCCGGTTTTGGTTGTGGTTTCGCTCACCCCCCCTGGGGTCTTTGGATTATCAGCCTGTGTGGGCTACAGCCATGTTTCGCCCGGTTTTGGTTGTAGTTTCGCTCACCCCCCCTGGGGTTTTTGGATTATCAGCCCGTGTGGGCTACAACCATGTTTCGCCCGGTTTTGGTTGTGGTTTCGCTCACCCCCCCTGGGGTCTTTGGATTATCAGCCTATGTGGGCTACAGCCATGTTTCGCCCGGTTTTGGTTGTAGTTTCGCTCACCCCCCCTGGGGTTTTTGGATTATCAGCCCGTGTGGGCTACAACCATGTTTCGCCCGGTTTTGGTTGTGGTTTCTCTCACCTCCTCCTGGGGTCTTTGGATTATCAGCCTGTGTGGGCTACGGCCTGCTCAGCCCTGCTTTGGTTACCAGTTTCGGCACCCCCTCATGGGGTCTTTGGATTATCAGCCTATGTGGGCTACAACCATGTTTCGCCCGGTTTTGGTTGTGGTTTCTCTCACCGCCCCCTGGGGTTTTTGGATTATCAGCCCGTGTGGGCTACAGCCATGTTTCGCCAGGTTTTGGTTGTGGTTTCTCTCACCCCCCCTGGGGTCTTTGGATTATCACCCCGTGTGGGCTACAACCATGTTTCGCCCGGTTTTGGTTGTGGTTTCTCTCACCTCCTCCTGAGGTCTTTGGATTATCAGCCTGTGTGGGCTACGGCCTGCTCAGCCCTGCTTTGGTTACCAGTTTCGGCACCCCCTCATGGGGTCTTTGGATTATCAGCCTGTGTGGGCTACGGCCTGCTCAGCCCTGCTTTGGTTACCCGTTTCGCACCCCCTCATGGGGTTTTCAGATTGTTAGCAATGTGTTGGCTAGGATGAGGCCTCACCACTCTCCACCCGCTACTCATGTGATACTGCATATCTTTTCTACGGTGGCCGTGCTCGGTAGTGGAGGCGGTCTCTCAGGCCAGCACAAACCTGCACTCTTGACCTGGATCTGGTCTGCGCGGGCAGCAGCTTTCTCACGTCGATTCTTCCTCTTCAGGACTTTTTTTGCCTTAGCTTCTTTTCTTAGAGCTCCCGTGGTCATTGCGATCTCCACCTTCGTCCAAGTGGCAATGTTCCACGGTCTGCCTCGGGTCCCCACCCACCATGCCGACTGCATGGCTTTCCGGCTCTGCTCCTCCTGGGAGGGAGCGACTCCCTCCTCTGCTCGGCTGCACAAGCCTGTGTTTCTCACTCTCCGGCTGATTCTCTCTCACTCTGTTGTCGTTCGGGTGTATTTAGGTCTCTCTCTGGAATGGAAGATTCCATTGGTTCTGGTTTTCACAAAAGGCTGCAGCAAATATAGGTCATAAAACAAGCGGTCCACTTTAAAGGGGCAGTGAACATGGTGGCCCAGTTCAGTTCCCATGTAACCAAAAACAATTTGGGATTTTGCAGTGAAGGGAGCTGAAATGAAAACCTTACTTGGGCAGTCCTTGTCACCCAAGAGGGTGGGGTGTGTCATCCCCAGCGGGATCCCACTTGCCCTGTCCCCTAGGTGGGGTATTGCATAGCAGACTCACCTCCCTAGATCCAAAGGGGATGAAGAGGAGAACGGACGAATGCACGTTCACCAGTTATTATGCTTTTGTACTTTGTGGACATTCCTTGCCTCCTCCCTCCTCTTCCTCTTGTCCTCTTTCTCTCTCACCTTTGGGTCTGGCTCAAGGCCTCTCCGCACTGGTTGCCTCAATAGCTTTCCCCACCTCTCACGTGAACTACATTTCTCTTTCCTCATGGTAGCTGTGTTTCTGATGGTCACAGCTTCAGAAGAGAGGTGAAACTCTCTAGTGCGCACTCACAGCACACCAACTTCTCGTTCCAACCATCTAGCTCAGTCTCCACAGCACTGATGGCCTCTCGAGCCCTTTACGCTTCGGGTGATGTGGTCTCCAGGACTCTCCATGAGCCTCAACCAGTGGTCCCTGGTCTTGCTTCATTCACAGCCTCTCTGCTAATCTGTCTTTTAATCTGTACATACATCACACTGCTGCTGCCTATAGAACTGAGAAACCATATGGCGCCTATGGTTTTCTGGTTCCTAGCTACGCCAAACCGACTAAACCAAGGTCAGAGTGCCTCCAGCTCGCAGGGCTCTTGGTGTCATCGCTGATCTAGGCCTCATCAGCTGCTGGTTCCAAGGTTTCAATTTTGTCCCTCCCTCTGCGGTGCCTCTACCCCTTCTGATGCATCTGAATAAAGCAGCGGATTGGTAGGGCAAGGGTTTCATACTTTCTTTTGCCCATCGGGTTTAGACTGCCCCTTACTTCCCAGCATTCTCTTTTTCAGACTTCTCGTCACTTCCTCTATGTAAAAGAGGTAATACAACTGTTGTGCATTGCTTGTTAAGGTAGGAAGGAAGGCTGTGATGTCATGTGGAATGTTGTCCCCTGAAGGATAGGATGTATGGGTGAGGGTTCCAAGCACAGGCAGTTAGGAAGCCCCCTGCCTGGGTGATGGGAGCTAGTGTTTCTCCTACCGTATGTATCTTACTTGTATTCCATGTAACTTGCTTTTAATGTACTTTGAGAACTTGGTAATAAACCTTACAAGTAATCCTAAGAAGGCTGGAGGTCACTTTGTAACAAAAACCTAGTCCTACATTTTGGATCCCTTTTGGGGGTCGATGTCCCCTGTTCTCCTGAGTTAAAGATAGTGACATGCTGCGTTTCTTCTTCCTTCCACCCCTGCATGCATGCAGAGAGAAAAGGGGGTATAGCTCCCATATTAACCCTGTCTCTGAGCTTCTAGCCAGTGTAGTCGAGTGTAGTTGAGAGCAGATCCACTGAGTCGCTAGTAGGGAATTAATCAGGAGTTGACAGTAGCCAACAGAATGAGCCCTAGAGCCCTCACTGTAATGGAGCCGCTTCTTAGTAGATGAACAAAGACAGACACAAAGTACTGAGAGACTTACCGGGCGCCCACCGACTCCCTGACTTCCACAGAGGAAGTGTAGGTGGATGTTGAAGGCGTGGCGGTCAGCGTGGGCACACGTGACCCCACTGACACTGCAGGAGTTTGTAAGGTGACGGAATCTGGGGATAAAAGCAGAGGAATAAATCAGTAAGCAGAATCTAAATCATTTTGAGTCGATTTATGAATGAAAAGGCTCAACACATGTCCAGTACCTCCACCAACACAGAGCACTGCCTCCAACGCACACAGAGCTCTACCACCATCTACACAGAGCACTGCCTCCAACTCACACAGAGCTCTACCCCACCTACACTGAGCACTGCCTCCAACTCACACAGAGCTCTACCCCCATCTACACAGAGCACTGCATCCAACTCACACATAGCTAAACCCCAACCTACACAGAGCACTGCCTCAAACTCAAACATAGCTTTACCATCCCGCAAAACAGAGCACTGCCTCCAACTCACACAGGGCTGTACCTCTACCTACACTGAGCTCTGCCTCCAACTCACACATAGCTCTACCGCTACCTACACTGAGCTCTGCCTCCAACTCACACAGAGTTCTACCCCCATCTACACAGAGCACTGCCTCCAACGCACACAGAGCTCTACCCTCATCTACACAAAGCACTGCCTCCAACTCACACAGAGCTCTACCCCCATCTACACAGAGCACTGCATCCAACTCACACATAGCTAAACCCCAACCTACACAGAGCACTGCCTCAAACTCAAACATAGCTTTACCATCCCGCAAAACAGAGCACTGCCTCCAACTCACACAGGGCTCTACCTCTACCTACACTGAGCTCTGCCTCCAACTCACACATAGCTCTACCTCTACCTACACTGAGCTCTGCCTCCAACTCACACATAGCTCTACCTCTACCTACACTGAGCTCTGCCTCCAACTCACACAGAGTTCTACCCCCATCTACACAGAGCACTGCCTCCAACGCACACAGAGCTCTACCCTCATCTACACAGAGCACTGCCTCCAACTCACACAGAGCTCTACCCCCATCTACACAGAGCACTGCATCCAACTCACACATAGCTAAACCCCAACCTACACAGAGCACTGCCTCAAACTCAAACATAGCTTTACCATCCTGCAAAACAGAGCACTGCCTCCAACTCACACAGAGTTCTACCCCCATCTACACAGAGCACTGCCTCCAACTCACACAGAGCTCTACCCCCATCTACACAGGACACTGCATCCAACTCACACATAGCTAAACCCTAACCTACACAGAGCACTGCCTCAAACTCAAACATAGTTTTACCATCCCGCAAAACAGAGCACTGCCTCCAACTCACACAGGGCTCTACCTCTACCTACACTGAGCTCTGCCTCCAACTCACACATAGCTCTACCTCTACCTACACTGAGCTCTGCCTCCAACTCACACATAGCTCTACCTCTACCTACACTGAGCTCTGCCTCCAACGCACACTGAGCTCTACCCCAACGTACACAGAGCATTGCCTCCAACTCACACATAGCGCTACCACCACCTACACAGAGCACTGCCTCCAACTCACACAGAGCTCTACCCCTATCTACACAGAGCACTGCATCCAACTCACACATAGCTCTACCCCACCTACACAGAGCCTGCCTCCAACTCACACATAGCTCTACCCCAACCTACACAGAGCACTGCCTCAAACTCAAACATAGCTTTACCATCCCGCAAAACAGAGCACTGCCTCCAACTCACACAGAGCTCTACCCCACCTACACAGAGCACTGCCTCTAACTCACACATAGCTCTACCCCACCTACACTGAGCCTGCCTCCAACTCACACAGAGCTCTACCCCACCTACACAGAGCACTGCCTCCAACTCACACATAGCTCTACCCCAACCTACACAGAGCACTGCCTCAAACTCAAACATAGCTTTACCATCCCGCAAAACAGAGCACTGCCTCCAACTCACACAGGGCTGTACCTCTACCTACACTGAGCTCTGCCTCCAACTCACACATAGCTCTACCTCTACCTACACAGTGGCACTGCCTCCAACTCACACATAGCTCTACCCCAACCTACACAGAGCACTGCCTCCAACTCACACATAGCGCTACCCCCACCTATACAGTGCACTGCCACCAACTCACACAGTGTTCTACCCCAACCAACACAGAGCTCTGCTTCCAATTCACACAGGGCTCTACCCCACCTAAACAGAGCACTGCCTCCAACTCGCACAGAGCTCTACCCCAACCTACACAGAGCACTACCTCCAATTCACAGAGGGCTCTACCCCAACCTACACAGAGCACTACCTACAACTCGCACAGAGCTCTACCCCACCTACACTGAGCCTGCCTCCAACTCACACAGAGCTCTACCCCCATCTACACAGAGCACTGCCTCCAACTCACAGAAAGCTATACCCCAACCTACACTGAGCACTGCCTCCAACTCAAACAGAGCTCTACCCCCTTCTACACAGAACACTGCATCCAACTCACACATAGCTAAACCCCAACCTACACAGAGCACAGCCTCAAACTCAAACATAGCTTTACCATCCCGCAAAACAGAGCACTGCCTCCAACTCACACAGGGCCCCACCTCTACCTACACTGAGCTCTGCCTACAACTCACACATAGCTCTACCTCTACCTACACTGAGCTCTGCCTCCAACTCACACAGAGCTCTACCTCTACCTACACTGAGCTCTGCCTCCAACTCACACATAGCTCTACCCCACCTACACAGAGCACTGCCGCCAACTCACACAGGGCTCTACTGCACCTACACAGAGCACTGCCTCCAACTCACCCAGAGCTCTACCCCAACCTACACAGAGCACTGCCTCCAAATCACACAGGGCTCTACCCCACCTACACAGAGCACTGCCTCCAACTTACACAGAGCTCTACCCCACCTACACAGAGCACTGACGCCAACTCACACAGGGCTCTACTGCACCTACACAGAGCACTGCCTCCAACTCACCCAGAGCTCTACCCCAACCTACACAGAGCACTGCCTCCAAATCACACAGGGCTCTACCCCACCTACACAGAGCACTGCCTCCAACTCACACATAGCGCTACCCCCACCTACACAGAGCACTGCCGCCAACTCACACAGGGCTCTACTGCACCTACACAGAGCACTGCCTCCAACTCACACATAGCGCTACACCCACCTACACAGAGAACTGCCTCCAACTCACACATAGCACTACCCCCACCTATACAGTGCACTGCCTCCAAATCACACAGGGCTCTACCCCACCTACACAGAGCACTGCCTCCAACTCACACAGAGCTCTACTGTTAGGGAGAATTCTCAAGAATGTGCTACTTTCCCTTACCTTTTGAGACCCCCAGCAACTTTAATATTTACCTGGAAAAAGTGTGAGCTTTTTTTCCCACTCTTTCATGTATTTTGAGTGTGTTTTACTTTTGTGTTCTTGGGATATGGAGTTTTAAAACAACTCCATAGGCATCATCTTTTTCTGTGTGTCACACAGCACCTTTAGTGCAGTGGCACAGGGGTGTCTTTCAGACTTCCCAAGATTTAAATACCTTCTCTGGGACTGACTACTGTCTCCCAGAGCATGTAAAATTAAACTAGTGTTTTTAAATGTACAGACCCATCACACACTATCTTCCTGTAGAGTGCTGGAGGGGTTGCCTAGCATCCCCTGAATCTAAACACTCATGTAACAGTCAAATGTTACCCTTTTATACTTGATATGGCTGGTTGCAGTGGTTTGTAACAAATTACCATGATTTTTCTCGACCGCGTACACCGGTAGCAAAAAATTGTGTCAGCCATGTTTTCCAATATGGTGCCCAAGACCTATCTGTAAAAACAGACTCTGCTCGACTTTTTTCGCCGTTTCTTTTAGGAAAGGTCCTTCTTGTGTTTAACTCTGTGCGCCAAAACAGATTTGGTCCCTTTGTTCATTGGCCTTTGGCGGGCTGCAGTGCTGAAGCCCTCCTCTGGCGCCTGAGTGTCTGGGGTGGACAGGATGTGAGGGAGGTGCCCAAAACTCCCTGTGCTTAGTCTCATAGGAGACCTGAATGTACTCTGGTGTGATTGGCTGGCTGACTGTCCGGCAAGGACAGGCACCCTGCTGGGTGAGTGGTAGCTAGGCTGGAATGAATGAGAGAAAACTGTTTAAAAGCAGGTCTCTGGGACTTGGAAAGCAGAGTCGACCACTGGAATGAAAGAACCGAAGACGAGCTTAAGGAAGACGACTGCTGCAACTCCTGGTCCACCGGTGAAGCCCTGCTGCAAGTCTGAATTGCCTGAAACTCCATCGACAGAGAATCCCTTCAAGGTTAACTTCTAACCTTGAGTTTGGTGGGAACAACCAACTCACAAGCCACGTGGAAACCGTCCCTATACTGGTCGAATTTTCTTCAGAGTGCTGTTGAAAACGGATAGCCAGTGGGAAGGATACCAGTTTGTGGTCTTTAAGGCACTCACACCTTAAACCGACGTTTAGCCAAGATTGCGGCCTCTTCCCTGGGCAGTGCAGGAATCTCCCGACGTCCTCCTTCTTGTCCCCATGACTGAAGCTCAGGAACAGCGAGATCTGCAGGAACTGCCAGGAACAACTGCCTCAGCTACAGCTTTTCTTCACTTAAAAGGTACTATCCAAACGCCGTCTGGACATCTTTTCGGCCATGGTGAAAGTTTATGAAACTTTTCCACCTTGGAAGGCTTGTCTTTCACTAAACCAATATCTAACTTTTCATCTGACCAACTACTGCTAAAAACCGTGGCAAAGATTTAACCGTTTACTACCAGAACTGTGCTATCCTATACAAGACTCTGAACCATTGACTATGGCCCGGGCCTATTGAATTGAATTGCGGGTTGTAGTGAACTGAAACTATTTGCCCTACCTCTGAAAGTATTTGTGCTTTTGATTATTTTAACCTTGTCTTTTTACCCCTTTTTAAAGTAACTGAAGTGCCATTTTGCTCCCACTTCAGGGGAGCTGAACTTGTTCAGAAACTGATTGGTTGTGTATTGTGGTATATCAGATTGTGATATTGAGCTGCTCTTACTAGTGGAATGTTTTCCAGATGACTGTGTAAATAAATGTACATTCTTTTACCAAGAAACCTTGAGTAAGTGTTTGTTTGAATCACAGTGATTACAAGCCCTTGTGTAACCTCTTGTACTGCTCACTTTACTATTGAGATGAGTCTGGCTGCTCAGTCACTGCTACCACCTTAATGTTTAGTACAGGCTTGTACCAAAGGTGAATTTGTACTGACACTTATAGTCTTAACTGTGTGTAGTTTTCCCAAAGGGTACTGCATATGGTTCTGCCTAACACTCACAGCTACATAGAGCACTGCCTCCAACTCACACAGGGCTCCACACCCACCTACACAGAGCCCTGCCTCCAACTCACACATAGCTCTACCCCAACCTACACCGAGTTCTGCCTCCAACTCACACAAAGCTCTACCCCAACCTACACAGAGCCCTGCCTCCAACTCACACATAGCTCTACCCCAACCTGCACCGAGTTCTGCCTCCAACTCACAGAAAGCTCTACCCCAACCTACACAGAGCACTGCCTCCAACTCACACAAAGCTCTACCCCAACCTACACTGAGCTCTGCTTCTGACTCACATAAAGCTCAACCTGCCTATCACATAGAACTCTACACCTAGGTCCACACACCCTACACTCCCCATCCTACCTGAGACTGAGTGACTGTCTCCCTACTGTTTTTTGGCCTGGATGCTTGTAGATCCCTTACTACCAAACTGCCCCCTCTCTCTCCCCTGTTAGCCTCCCTCTCTCCCTTGTTTCTGTGCTCCCCTCAACATGTTCTTCCCTATTCAATTGAAAAGTGCTTTGTTGCTTTCAGAATCTAGGTTTGTTCTCAATAAACACCCTTATAATAATAATAATAATGAAACATTCAACTTGCACTTAACTCTGACTCCAGCTGTATGCAGCCGGGATAGCGGTTTCCTGGAAGCCTGAGGAACAAAAGGTGGTGCACAAAAGCACAGTGCTTCCGGTGCCTCCCTGTGTAGAGTGCACAAGAAGCAGGGAAGCTGGCAGCCGGAGCCTGCAGCATGTAAGTGGGCGATCAGGGGCAGAAGATGCCCCCTAGCAGTTCCGGGCTGCAGGGGGGACCCTCGACAAGGAACAGGAGAGGGCCACGCACAAAAGGTGGCACCTACGGAATGCACCCTTTTGTGCTGGAATCCGCAGACATGGACCGGATCTATGTGATTATTGCGACGGCTGAAAATGCTGACTTTTTTTTAAACCCCTTTACACCACATATATATGCGGGGAGACCCCCCACGGCACCCCCCCATATTAATATTATATTCTAAACCCCCCGACATAAATATGTGGTGTAAGGAGGGTGCAAAAAAAGTCAGCCTTTTCGGCCGTCATAATTGTGAGGGCTACATTTTGGTACGATTCCAATAGATCTGACTGCCACACTCTTAGAGGGGGTTGTTTGCCGGCAGTGTTGGTAGAAGACTTCCTCATCCAACCACTAAATAACGGCCAATCCCCTATAACTAATCTAAAATCTGCAGAAGGCCTTTTCGGACAAAATTGAGGCAAGTGCTGAGGTGGGGAGTATGGCTGGCAGTTTCAGAAAAAGATGGCGAGACGAGAGAAATCAAAAGAGAAAGAACAGCAGAGGGAGAAAGAGAGAGACAGGGAGAAAGAAAGAGAGGAGACATCTATCAAGAGAGAAAAAAATGAGAGTAAGAAAGATAGGAAGGGAGAGAGAGAAGAAAGACATAGCTAGCAAGAGACAGAAGAGAGAGACGGAGTGAGGGAGCGTGAGAGCGAGGGAGAGAGAAAAGATAGCTAGAAAGTAAAAGAATAGATCAAAGAGAGAGACATAAGTAGTAAAAGAGAGAGGGATAGACAGAAATATAGAGGTAGGGCAATAGAAGTATAACTAGCAAGAGACAGAAGAGAAAGAGAGAGAATGAGAGAAAGAGGGAGAAGAGGTGAGCAAGAGGGAGAAGTAGAGAGGAAAAAGAACTCGCTAGCAAGAGAGGAGAGAAAGATTGTGTGAGAGAGTCAAAATAGAGGGAGTCAGAGGATGCGGAAAAGCTAGTAAAAGAGAGAAGTGAACAAATGTGTGTGCGAGAGGGTGGAGGAGAGACATGGCCAGCAAGATAGAGAAGTTAAAGACAGCGAGAGAAAGAGAGAGGGAGAAGGAGAGACAGCGAGAAAGAGAGAGAGCGTGAGAAAGATAGCTTAAAAGGGGAAAACGCAGTGTGAGAGAGACATAGAGGTAGAGAGAGGGGAGAGGCATAACTAGTAACAAGACAAAGAGTGTGAGAGAGAGGGAAAGGGGGCACTACAGGGAGAGGATGCCATAGCTGGCAAGGAAGGGAAGAGAAAGTCAAAACGAGAAAGAATGGGAGGGAGGAAAGAGAGAGAGCGAGAAGATGTGAGTGAGGAGAGCAATTGCCTGCACAAGATACAAGAAGGAAGGTGTGTGAGACAGAACGTGAGCGGCATAGCTAGTAAGAGGCAAGATAAGGGGTGTGGAAGGGAGAAAGTGAGGAGTATACCTATTAAGAGAGCGAAGGGTGTGAGAGAGAGAAAGTGAGGGGTATAGCTAGTAAGAGGAAAGAGAATGGGTGTGTGAGAGAGAAAGTAAGAGGGCTTAGTTAGTAAGAGGGAAGGGAAAGGGTGTGTGAGAAAGTGAGGTGGCAAGCTATTAAGAGAGGGATGAGAAAGGGTGCGAGAGAGATAAAGTGAGGGGGCACAGCTAGTGAGAGGGAAGAGAAAGGGTGTGTGAGAGAGAAAGTGAGAAGGCATAGCTAGTAAAAGGGAAGAGAAAATGTGTGTGAGAGAGAAAGTGAGAGGGCATAGCTAGTAAGAGGGAAGAGAAAGGGTGTCTGAGAGAGAAAGTGAGAGGGCATAGCTAGTAAGATGGAAGAGAAAGGATATGTGAGAGATAGAAAGTGAGGAGGCATAGCTAGGAAGAGAGGGAAGAGAAAGGGTGTCTGAGAGAGAAAGTGAGAAGGCATAGCTAGTAAAAGGGAAGAGAAAATGTGTGTGAGAGAGAAAGTGAGAGGGCATAGCTAGTAAGAGGGAAGAGAAAGGGTGTCTGAGAGAGAAAGTGAGAGGGCATAGCTAGTAAGATGGAAGAGAAAGGATATGTGAGAGATAGAAAGTGAGGGTGCATAGCTATTAAGATAGGGAAGAGAAAGGGTGTGAGAGAGAGAGAAAGTGACAGTGCATAGCTATTGAGAGAGGGAAGAGAAAGGGCGTGAGAGAAAGCAATTGAAGGGTCATAGCTAGTAAAAGAGGGACGAGAAAGGGTGTGGAAGAGAGAAAATGAGAGGGTATAGCTAGTAAGAGGGAAGAGAACAGGTGTGGAAGAGAGAAAGTGAGGGGTACACCTATTAAGAGATGGAAGAGACAGGGAGTGCGAGAAAGAAAGGGAGGGTGCATAGCTAATAAGAGGGAAGAGGAAGGGTGTGGAAGAGAGAAAGTCAGGGGTATACCTATTAAGAGAGGGACGAGACAGGGTGTGTGAGAGAGAAAGTGAGGGGGCATAGCTATTAAGAGAGGGAAGAGAAAGGGTGTGGAAGAGTGAAGTGAGAGGCATAGCTTGTAAGAGGGAAGAGAAAGGGTGTGGAAGATAGAAAGTGAGATGACATAACTAGTAAGAGGGAAGGGAAAGGGTGAGGGAGAAAGTGAGGGGGCATAGCTAGTAAGAGGGAAGAGAAAGGGCGTGGAAGAGAGAACGTGAGGGGGCATAGCTAGTAAAAGAGGGAAGAGATAGGGTGTGGAAGAGACAAAGTGAGGGGTATACCTATTAAGAGAGGAAAGAGATAGGGTGTGTGAGAGAGAAAGTGAGGGGGCAAAGCTATTAAGAGAAGGAAGAGAAAGGATGTGAGAGAGAGAAAGTGAAGGGGCATAGCTAGTAAGAGAGGGAAGAGAACGGGTGTGGAAGAGAAAAAGTGAGTGGTATAGCTAGTAAGAGGCAAGAGAAAGGGTGTGGAAGACAGAAAGTGAAGGGGCATAGCTAGTAAGAGAGGGAAGCGAAAGGGTGTGGAAGACAGAAAGTAAGGGGTATATCTAGTAAGAGGGAAGAGAAAGGGCGTGGAAGAGAGAAAGTGAGGGGGCATAGCTAGTAAAAGAGGGAAGAGATAGGGTGTGGAAGAGACAAAGTGAGGGGTATACCTATTAAGAGAGGAAAGAGATAGGGTGTGTGAGAGAGAAAGTGAGGGGGCAAAGCTATTAAGAGAAGGAAGAGAAAGGATGTGAGAGAGAGAAAGTGAAGGGGCATAGCTAGTAAGAGAGGGAAGAGAACGGGTGTGGAAGAGAAAAAGTGAGGGGTATAGCTAGTAAGAGGGAAGAGAAAGGGTGTGGAAGACAGAAAGTGAAGGGGCATAGCTAGTAAGAGAGGGAAGCGAAAGGGTGTGGAAGACAGAAAGTGAGGGGCATAGCTAGTAAGATGGAAGAGAAAGGGTGTCTGAGAGAGAAAGTGAGAGGGCATAGCTAGTAAGAGGGAAGAGAAAGGATATGTGAGAGAGAAAGTGAGGAGGCATAGCTAGGAAGAGAGTGAAGAGAAAGGGTATGTGAGAGAGAAAGATAGCTTACAAGGGAGAAAACATAGTGTGAGAGAGATAGAGAGGGAGAGAGAGGGGAGAGGCATAACTAGTAATGTGAGAGAGAGGGAGTGGGGGCACTACAGAGAGAGGATGACATAGCTGGCAAGGCAGGGAAGAGAAAGACAGAATGAGAAAGTATGGCAGGGAGGAAAGTGAGAGCGCGAGAAGACGTGAGAGAGGAGAGGAATAGTTTGCACGAGATACAAGAAGGAATGTGTGTGAGAGAGAAATTGAGGGTACATAGCTATTAAGATAGGGAAGAGAAAGGGTGTGAGAGAGAGAGAAAGTGAGAGTGCATAGCTATTGAGAGAGGGAAGAGAAAGGGCGTGAGAGAAAGAAATTGAAGGGTCATAGCTAGTAAAAGAGGGACGAGAAAGGGTGTGGAAGAGAGAAAATGAGGGGGTATAGCTAGTAAGAGGGAAGAGAACAGGTGTGGAAGAGAGAAAGTGAGGGGTATAGCTTGCAAGAGGGAAGAGAAAGGGTGAGGGAGAAAGTGAGGGGGCATAGCTAGTAAGAGATGGAAGAGAAATGGTGTGGAAGAGAGAAAGTGAAGGGTATACCTATTAAGAGAGGGACGAGAGAGGGTGTGTGAGAGAGAAAGCGAGGGGGCATAGCTATTAAGAGAGGGAAGAGAAAGGGTGTGGAAGAGTGAAGTGAGAGGTATAGCTTGTAAGAGGGAAGAGAAAGGGTGTGGAAGATAGAAAGTGAGATGGCATAACTAGTAAGAGGGAGGGGAAAGGGTGAGGGAGAAAGTGAGGGGGCATAGCTAGTAAGAGAGGGAAGAGAAAGGGTGTGGAAGATAGAAAGTGAGATGGCATAACTAGTAAGAGGGAAGGGAAAGGGTGAGGGAGAAGGTGAGGGGGCATAGCTAGTAAGAGATGGAAGAGAAAGGGTGTGGAAGAGAGAAAGTGAGGGGGCATAGCTAGTAAGAGAGGGAAGCGAAAGGGTGTGGAAGACAGAAAGTGGGGGGTATAGCTAGTAAGAGGGAAGAGAAAGGGCGTGGAAGAGAGAAAGTGAGGGGGCATAGCTAGTAAGATAGGGAAGAGAAAGGGTGTGAGGGAGAGAAATTGAGGGGTACAGCTAGTAAGAGGGAAGAGAAAGGGTGTGTGAGAGAGAAAGTGAGGGGGCAAAGCTATTAAGAGAAGGAAGAGAAAGGATGTGAGAGAGAGAAAGTGAAGGGGCATAGCTAGTAAGAGAGGGAAGAGAACGGGTGTGGAAGAGAAAAAGTGAGGGGTATAGCTAGTAAGAGGGAAGAGAAAGGGTGTGGAAGAGAGAAAGCGAGAGGGCATAGCTAGTAAGAGGGAAGAGAAAGGGTGTATGAGAGTGAACGTGAGGCGGCATAGCTATTAAGAGAGGGAAGAGAAAGGGCGTGAGAGAGAGAAAGTGAGTGGGCATAGCTAGTAAAAGAGGGAAGAGATAGGGTGTGGAAGAGACAAAGTGAGGGGTATACCTATTAAGAGAGGAAAGAGATAGGGTGTGTGAGAGAGAAAGTGAGGGGGCATAGCTAGTAAGAGGGAATAGAAAGGGCGTGTGAGAGAGAAAGTGGGAGGGCATAGCTAGTAAGAGGGAATAGAAAGGGTGTGGGAGACAGAAAGTGCGGCGGCATAGCTAGTAAGAGGGAATAGAAAGGGTGTGGGAGACAGAAAGTGGGGCGGCATAGCTATTAAGAGAGGGAAGAGAAAGGGCGTGAGAGAGAGAAAGTGAGAGGAATAGCTAGTAAGAGGGAATAAAAAGGGTGTGTGAGAGAGAAAGTGGGAGGGGATAGCTATTAAGAGGGAATAGAAAGGGTGTGGAAGAGAGAAAGTGGGAGGGCATAACTATTAAGAGGGAATAGAAAGGGTGTGGAAGAGAGAACGTGGGAGGGCATAGCTAGTAAGAGGGAATAGAAAGGGTGCGAGAGAGAGAAAGTGAGAGGAATAGCTAGTAAGAGGGAAGAGAAAGGGTGTATGAGAGAGAAAGTGAGGCATATAGCTATTAAGAGAGGGAAGAGAAATGGCATGAGAGAGAGAAGGTGAGGGGTATACCTATTAAAAGAGGGAAGAGATAGGGTGTGTGAGAGAGAAGGTGAGGGGGCATAGCTAGTAAGAGGGAATAGAAAGGGTGTGTGAGAGAGAAAGTGGGGGGGCATAGCTATTAAGAGGGAATAGAAAGGGTGTGGAAGAGAGAAAATGAGGGGGAATAGCTAGTAAGAGGGAATAGAAAGGGTGTGGAAGAGAGAAAGTGGGATGGCATAGCTAGTAAGAGGGAATAGAAAGGGTGTGGAAGAGAGATAAGGAGGGGGCATAGCTATTAAGAGGGAATAGAAAGGGTGTGGAAGAGAGAAAGTGGGAGGGCATAGCTAGTAAGAGGGAATAGAAAGGGTGTGTGAGAAAGAATGTGGGATGGCATAGCTTGTAGGAGGGAATAGAAAGGGTGTGGGAGACAGAAAGTGGGAGGGCATAGCTAGTAAGAGGGAATAGAAAGGGTGTGGGAGACAGAAAGTGGGAGGGCATAGCTATTAAGAGGGAAGAGAAAAGGTGTATAAGAGAGAAAGTGAGGGGGCATAGCTATTAAGAGAGGGAAGAGAAAGGGCGTGAGAGAGAGAACGTAAAGTGAGGGGGCATAGCTAGTAAGAGAGGGAAGAGAAAGGGTGTGTGAGAGAGAACATGAGGAAAATAAATAAATACCCATATGACAATTTTCAAAATATGTAGAAGAAACTGACAAAGAAATTAAAGAATTCAAAACTTCCTCCCTTATTCAGACAAAGAATACAAGTTAGAAGTACCACAATTCCAGAAAGTGAATCACAAAGTAAGATTTAGTGAAAGTGAGACGCCGAGTGAGGAGTCAGATCAGAGCATAGGTGTCATGCCGCCGTCTTTTGGTGGTCGCTGGCGGTTATGGAAGGCTTGGCGTTGGCGGCGCCATTAGATTGTTCCGTGTTTTTTCCTTTCACTTCCTGGTTTGACGGTCTAGTCTTTTTCTCTTGTTTCTGTATTTAACCACGCCCTCCCCTGGGCTCTGTGCGTTGCAACTTTGTTTCCTTTTCCTGGTTGCCGTGCTACGTTGTTTTCCGTGCTTTTTCCTGTTGCCATTTTCCGCGGAGTCTATCACGGTATCCTTTCACTCAGCTTCTCCCCCTTCTTTCCCTTTTTCTGCCTTTCCGCCTTCTCGGTCCTCTTACCTTTCGGGGTTTCTCCTCTCCTTCCTTTCTCCCAGATCTCGTTCCTGGTTCCTGGCGGTGCTTCCATTCCAGTCCCTCGCACTGCTCCTGGCTCAGTATCAGCATCTCCGGTCTATCCAGCTTACTGCCGCACCGAGAGACTTACCTTGATTCTCCTGCTCCGGTTTTTTCCTGCATTTCCCGGGCTCTCCAGTCATCTCTTCCTGCACAGCATCCGTACCAACTACATCCGTAGAGAGGTTTTTATTAGCGGCTGCTTTTTTCCTCTCGTCTTGGTTTCTGCGGGACGGGGGCCGGCTGCTTCCCTGTTTATCAGGGGATCAGGGTGGCTTCTTCCCGTGGACGCCCGTACCTCTTCACAAAGAAGAAGAAGCCCAAGAACAAGGCATCCAGACGAGAAACCGTTCCGAAAGAGACAAGTGAGGAGAAAGGGGAGGTGGACGTTGATGTATCAGATTTGGAGGATAATCCGCTGGTTCCCATCATCCGTGACAGTTTGCAACACCAGAAAGGGATTACAATGTCTATTCCGGAACAGATCCAAGAGCTGCTCACCGCAATGCAGAATGTGACATTAGAATTACAGGCTGTGAAGGCCGAAAACGCTGCTTTGAGACAGCGAGTCGACCACTTCGAACAGTCCCGGAGTGATCTGCCTCCCATGCCCTTAGCCTGCGGTAAATATGATGGTTCACCTACTAGATTTAAGGAATTCATGGAGGCTTGCATAATCTATTTCACCTTCAGACCTCAGACATATGCCTCAGATGCAGCCCGCATAGGTTTTCTAATTTCTAACCTTACGGGTAACGCTCTTTCCTGGGCTACTCCGCTTGTGACCGGTGCCAGCCCGTTACTACACGATTACGCCGGTTTCACCGCCCAGTTCAAATTGGCCTTCGAGAGGCAAGAGACTGCGGTAGTCGCCAGTGAACAGTTACTGGACATTCGACAGGGAAGTTCAGATCTTCTGTCCTACATCTCCCGCTTTAAACGGGTGGCTGCAGACGCAGGCTGGCAAGAGAACGCTCAGTACACCATTTTTCGCCGAGGATTAAGGGAAGACCTTAAAGATGAATTAGCAAGGGTAACCAGACCAGCCACCTTAACCGACTTGTGGTCTACAGTGGTTCAGCTGGATTTCCGTCTCTCAGAACGGCGGTCTGAACGTCGAAAACAGCGTGGATTTCCTGCTACGCCTGATCCTGGGATTACCTCTCCTTCTCCTACCTGTATGTCGAAAGAAGAGCCAATGCAAATTGGGACTACTCGAGGGCCACTCACCTCGGAAGAAAGAAGAAGACACAGGGAGAACAACTTGTGTATGTATTGTGGATCTAACCAGCATATTCTTAGAGACTGCCCTAATGTACCACCAAGACGTTCGGGAAACGCCAGTCCTCGGAGCTAGTAGGGACAAGTTACCGAGGGGGATTTCTTGGTCCCTTCGTTTCTTTATCAGTCACACCCATGCTTACTACAGAAGACAACCATCTCATGGTAGTCGGAGTAGAGTTATGCATCTCTTAGCAGTCCTATGAGGTTCTGGCTCTACTGGATTGCGGCGCTGCTGGTTGCTTTATGGACTTGGTTTGGGCGGAAAAGGTCGGTATTCGCCGTTTGCAGAAAGACGAGGACCAAAAGGTGGAAGGTGTGGATGGTAGACCACTCAGCTCGGGTCTTATCACCCATACCACATCTCCTATGCAGATGAAGATCCTACATCACAACGAAACCATTCAATTCGACCTTATCCGAGCAGCGCATTTTCCAGTAATCCTGGGAATCTCTTGGCTTCGGAAGCATAACCCGACCATTGATTGGACAAAGAATCAACTGTCTTTTACTTCAACATTTTGTCGTCGGTCATGTTCTTCGCAGACCATGCATACTTCTGTCCACGTTTTTCCAGATATAACCTCCAGTTCAGATGTATTGAAGGTAAACAGCATCCCTAAAGAATATCTCCGCTATCAGGAGGTGTTTACGGACGATGGCCCGCAGGAGTTACCTCCGCATAGACCAGAGGATTGTCAGATCATTCTCCAGCCCAATGCTGTTGCCCCTTTTGGACGAATGTTTTCTCTTTCTCTCAAAGAAAAGAAGGCTCTCAAGGAATATCTGGATTCTAATTCACATCATGGCCTGATCCGACCTTCATTCTCTCCTGCTGGGGCTTCACTTTTTTTTGTTCCAAAGAAAGGTTCCAATGAACTTCGTCCTTGCATTGATTATAGGGGCCTAAACCAAGTCACGCTTAGGGATAGTTATCCCATGCCACATATTGGAGACATTCTGGAAGCAGTTCAAGGGGCGAAAGTCTTTTCCAAAATCGATTTAAGAAGAGCCTACCACCTTTTGCGGATACGAGCAGGTGATGAATGGAAGACGGCCTTTCGCACTCCCTTCGGACACTACGAATATTGTGTCATGCCCTTTGGCCTAGTCAACGCTCCATCGATATTCCAAAGATTCATGGATCGCATCTTTTCTGATCTACTTTTCCATTGTGCCGTCGTCTATCTTGACGACATTCTGGTTTATTCTAAAAACGCCCAACTCCATTCTGATCACCTCCACCAAAGCCTTCAAAGACTGCGAGACAATCTACTTAAGGCCAATGCTGATAAATGCATTTTTCAAGCCTCCGAGGTCAACTACCTTGGCTTTATCATGTCTTTGGAAGGAATCCGCATGGTTCCCACTAAGATCGATGCCATATTGCAATGGCCTACACCCCATTTCATCAAAGACGTCCAAAGGTTTCTAGGGCTAGCCAATTTTTATCGCAAATTCATCCAAGGTTTCTCGGATCGAGTTCTTCCCATTACGAGGCTGTTAAAAAAGACTTCAATGCCCTTTGTCTGGTCTTCTGAGGCAAACCGAGCTTTCCAACGACTTAAGGAGGAAATCTGCAACACCAGATCCTAAAGAAAAACAAACGTGTGATATCCGCCTTAGAGTTCGGGCAGAATACTGCCAACATGAGACTGCACTCCAGGGAAATGTCTTCTCCAACAAGCAGGACCCTTTAGAACGACAGTTTGAGCGCTTCAACCAGGCCAACACCATCTTAAAAACACGGAACAATCTAATGGCGCCGCCAACGCCAAGCCTTCCATAACCGCCAGCGACCACCAAAAGACGGCGGCATGACAGTATGCCCCCCCCAAGAGACACCTCCCCCGGCTTACCCGGGAACAGACGGTGAAACCGCTGAACCAACGCCGGAGCGTGCACATGAGACACCGGTTCCCAGGAGTCCTCTGAGTGGGGGTACCCTTTCCAGTGGATGAGATACTCCGTTCGTGACTCCCGCTATCGGCGGGGTCGCTTGGAGTATCTCATCCACTGGAAAGGGTACCCCCACTCAGAGGACTCCTGGGAACCGGTGTCTCATGTGCACGCTCCGGCGTTGGTTCAGCGGTTTCACCGTCTGTTCCCGGGTAAGCCGGGGGGGGGTGTTTCTTGAGGGGGGGCATACTGTCATGCCGCCGTCTTTTGGTGGTCGCTGGCGGTTATGGAAGGCTTGGCGTTGGCGGCGCCATTAGATTGTTCCGTGTTTTTTCCTTTCACTTCCTGGTTTGACGGTCTAGTCTTTTTCTCTTGTTTCTGTATTTAACCACGCCCTCCCCTGGGCTCTGTGCGTTGCAACTTTGTTTCCTTTTCCTGGTTGCCGTGCTACGTTGTTTTCCGTGCTTTTTCCTGTTGCCATTTTCCGCGGAGTCTATCGCGGTATCCTTTCACTCAGCTTCTCCCCCTTCTTTCCCTTTTTCTGCCTTTCCGCCTTCTCGGTCCTCTTACCTTTTGGGGTTTCTCCTCTCCTTCCTTTCTCCCGGATCTCGTTCCTGGTTCCTGGCGGTGCTTCCATTCCAGTCCCTCGCACTGCTCCTAGCTCAGTATCAGCATCTCCGGACTATCCAGCTTACTGCTGCACCGAGAGACTTACCTTGATTCTCCTGCTCCGGTTTTTTCCTGCATTTCCCGGGCTCTCCAGTCATCTCTTCCTGCACAGCATCCGTACCAACTACATCCGTAGAGAGGTTTTTTTTAGCGGCTGCTTTTTTCCTCTCGTCTTGGTTTCTGCGGGACGGGGGCCGGCTGCTTCCTTGTTTATCAGGGGATCAGGGTGGCTTCTTCCCGTGGACGGCCGTACCTCTTCACAAAGAAGAAGAAGCCCAAGAACAAGGCCTCCAGACGAGAAACCGTTCCGAAAGAGACAAGTGAGGAGAAAGGGGAGGTGGACGTTGATGTATCAGATTTGGAGGATAATCCGCTGGTTCCCATCATCCGTGACAATAGGCCCCTCCACTAACCCAAATAACTCTAGAAATTGGCAAGCACCAGAAAGAGAGAAAAGAGGTGGAGGTCAATTCAGTGAATCCAACCAAAACAACAGAAAGGTTTTTAGGTCTAGCCAGAGGACAGGAAATTGATCAAAGAGACACCAGATGGACAAGCAGCTGTCATTACTGGTATCACATGCTTATCGTCTCCAGAAAGAAATGTCCTAGAAACGGAAGCAGAGAATGCGGAGCAGAAGATGATCAGAAGAAGAAAAACTAGTGAGAGGACCTTTTGTTGAGGAATAGAGGTCCGCGGGAATAGAAGGAGTAGTGACTGATATAGAGCGATTTAAAGAGGACACTTGGTGTAATCACAGCTAATAAAGGAGGAACGGGACATGTGCTCCGAATTTAAAAGGCCCATCATGAGGATGACATCTGCATTCTGAATAAACTGAAGATATCATTAAGACCTTCAGCAAGCACATTATGCCACATTCCAATATGCCATGTATGCCAGATTCCATTATGCCATTATTCATAGTCATTGCATTGAAGCCAGAAATCATTAAGACCTTCAGCAAGCACATTATGCCACATTCCAATATGCCATGTATGCCAGATTCCATTATGCCATTATTCATAGTTATTACATTGAAGCAAGATATCTTTCAGGCCTTCCGCAAGCACAGTATGCCACATTCCAATATGCCATTATTCATAGTCATTACATTGAAGCCAGAAATCATTAAAGGCTTCAGAACGTACAGTATGCCAGATTCCATTATGCCATTGTTCATAGTAATTACATTGAAGCCAGAAATCATTAAGGGCTTCAGCAAGCACAGTATGCCAGATTCCAACATGCCATGTATGCCAGATTCCAATATGCCATTATTCATAGTCATTGCATTGAAGCCAGAAATCATTAAGGGCTTCAGCAAGCACAATATGCCAGATTCCAATATGCCATGTATGCCAGATTCCATTATGCCATGTATGCCAGTTTCCAATTTGCCATTATTCATAGTTATCTCATTAAAGTCAACTATCATTAAGGACGTCAGCAAGCACAGTATGCCAGAATACAATATACCATTATTCATTATGATCGTAGTAAAGCCAGGAACCATTAAACCTCCCCAGTCCCCACAAGCACAGTATGCCAGATTCCAGCATGCCATTATTCATAGTTATGTTATGTTATGTTACTTTGCATTTATATAGCGCCTTATGTACCATTGGAATGGTCTGAAGGCGCTGGTTAGGTTGAACGCCCTCAGGAAAAGTCACTAGAGAGAGTAGAGAGAGTCAAAGGTGCTTGTGAGCACCGGATATGTGTGCAGCTGGTGTGGCATTCGTGTAATAGCTGCTTCATAGCGGTAGGTGTGGTGGTTGAGAGATCAGGGGTATGTGTTCTTTCTGGCAGGATTTATCCAGACCAGTTATGGCTGTGTTAGGCCTGAGGAGAACACCTGGCTGAGAGGTGTGAAACCAGCAGTGATTAGTTAGAGTGATGTGCAGTTTGAGGCGGATGTTGGTATGTGGACAGCTATACCGAATAGTGTCATAGTATCTCTGTGTTCTAGTTGAATGGGGGTGTAAAGCGAAGAGTAAGCATGGTGATGTGGTAAGATGGTTTACATGCTCTTTCAAACGTTACCTGTATTCCAAACCATTAATGTATGACGCGCACTTCTATGCGATCTAGTCCGTTCCACGCACTGTAGTCCATTCCACACACTCTAGTCCATTCCACGCACTCCGAGCCATACCGCACACTCACAAACATTCCATGCACTCCCAGACATTCCACGCACTCCCAAACATTCCACACACTCCGAAACATTCCACGCACTCCGAGACATTCCATGCACACCGAACCATTCCATGCACTCTGAAACACTCCACGCACTCCGAAACATTCCATGCATTTGGAACCGTTCCATGCATTCCAAAACCGTTCCACGCATTCCGAAACCGTTCCACGCAATCCAGTCCGTTCCACAAACTCCAATCTGTTCCATGTATTCTAGTCCTTCCATGCACTCCAGTCCTTCCCACGCACTCCAGTCCTTTCCACGCACTCCAGTCCTTTCCATGCACTCCAGTCCTTTCCACTCCCTCCAGTACTTTCCACGCACTCCAGTCCTTTCCACGCACTCCAGTCCGTTTCATGCCCTCGGATCTGTTCATGTATTTTGATCGTTTCCGTGAATTCTATGTTGTTTTATGCACCCCGTCCACATTGTCATCTGTACCTTCCACATATTTCACCTGTATCTTTCACATGTTACATCAGTACCTTCCACTTACTTCATCCGTTCAATCCACATACGTCTCAATTCCATTCACCTACGTCCCCATTCCATCCGCTTATGTGCCCATTCCATCCATTTACGTCCCCTTTCCATCCACGTACGTCCCCATTCCAACCACATACATCACCCGTTCTATCCACATACGTCACTCATTCTATTCACATACATCACTCGTTCTATCCATATATGTCACCCATTCCATCCACATACTTCACCCGTTCCGTCTGCTCTATGCAACTCATCCGCTCTACACAACTCATCCGCTCTACGCAGCTCATCCGCACTACGTAACTCATCCGCTCCACGCAGTCATCCGCATTATGCATTCATGCGCTCTACGCACTCGTCTTTTCTATTGATTCGTCTGCACTAGGCACTCATCTGCTTTATGCCCTCGCACGTTCTACGCATTCGCCCGCTCTACTCACTCACCCGCTTTACGCACTCACATGTTCTATGCACTCATCCGCTCTATGCACTCACTCGCTCTACGCACTCACTCGCTCTATGCACTCACTCGCTCTACGCACTCACTCACTCTTACGCACCCCTCCTCTCCAACACACTCATTCGCTCTTACACACTCATTTGCTCTTATGCACTCGTCTGCTCTATACACTCGTCCGGTCTGCCCACTAGTCTGTTCTACACACTGCTCCGCTCTGCGCACTCTTCCGCTCTGCACACTCCTCCGCTCTGTGCACTCTTCCACTCTGCGCACTCTTCCGCTCTGCGCACTCTGCCGCTCTGCGCACCCATCACGCTGTGCGCACCCATCACATTGTGCGCATCCATCATGCTCTGTGCACCCATCCGCTCCACGCACTCTTCCGCTCTATGCAGTCGTACTTTCCATGCACTCATCTGCTACATGCACTCATCAGTTCTACAAAGTCATTTGCTCATACGCACTCATCCGCTCCGTACACTCATCCGCTCTATACACTCATCTGCTCTATACACTCATCCACTCTATACACTCATCTGGTCAGCAAATTAATGTGCCCCTGCGTTCTTCACGCTCCTCGGCACTTCTGTATTCATCCGCTCTACAGCCACGTCTGCTCTACACACTCATCCGCTCTATACTCATCCGCTCTACACATTCATCTGCTCTATGCACTCCTGTGTTCTACACACTCCTCCGTACTTACGCACTCATCCGCTCTACTCAATCGTCCGCTCTACACACTCATCTGCTCCACACGCTCATCCGCTCTATACACTCATCCGCTCAGCATACTCATCTGCTCAGCATACTCGTCCGTTCTGTACAATCATCCGTTCTGTATACTCATCCGTTCTATATACTCATCTGATCTATGCACTCATCTGCTCAACACGTTCATCCGTTCAGGGCACTCATCCGTTCCACGAACTTCATCCATTCTAACGATTTCATCTGCTCCATTCATTTTGTTCATTCATCATGGGTTATCGATTCAGGCCATGTCACTTGTTATACACACTGGATCTGTTCCGTGCTCTCTATCTATTTCATGCACTACTCTCGTCTCATGTACTTGAATCTTCTATTCTGTACTTTTCATTTATACCATGCACTCATACAGTCGGAATCATCTGTCTGTGTACTCATCAGTCTCTTGTACTCATCTTTGCATCCTCTTCTCTTTATTCATTTCGCCAGTTATTGTTCATTTTGTCCATTGCACTCATTACATCCATTTAATTAATTTAAACTTCATTACTGTTTCCGTACAATTTATTCTTTTTATCCACTTCACTGCTTTGGTCTGCTTTATTCGTTCTATTCTGTTCGTCCTTTTAGTTTACATTAGCGGTTATTAGTTGTCGATTTCTCACATGGATCTTGATGTTGTATTGTTATTTGTCTTATTGTTATTCAGGAACTAGTAGTTTGTTGGATTGGTGTCATTGAGCTGCTGTTGTTCTGTTTTAGTTAGTTTGCGTACTGGTTAGTTTTAGGGGAAGAGCCAAGTTTTCAGTAGTTTGCGGAAGGACATTAGATCTTCTGTTAGGCGAATGTGGGGTGGGAGTGCGTTCCACAGCGTGGGGGCCAAGGCTGAGAATGATGATCGGCCTAACTTGACTGTTTTTGTTTTAGGTATGACTAGGAGGCCGGCTGAGCTTGATCTTAGAGGACGTGGAGGGTGATAGGGTTTTAGCTTGTCTTGGAGATATTGAGGTCCGGTTTTATGGAATGCTCGATGAGAAATGCATAAGGCTTTGAAATAACCCTTCGGACCACTGGAAGCCAGTGCCGAGTCTTAAGGGCTGGGGAGATGTGGTCTCTCGGGCCAAGCGCGAGTAGCAGTTTGGCTGCAGCATTTTGGGCCCTTTGAAGTTTATTCAGTTGGTAAGAGTGGACTCCGAGGTAGAGGGGGTTTGCGTAGTCCAGTCTTGATATAACATATGATTGGTCCGCGGAGAGTCTGTTGGGAAAGGAGAGATATGGAAAGATGTGCCTAAGAGTTTTAAGGTGGTAGTGGCAGGACTTTGAGACGTTGTTGACTTGGCGCGAGAGTGATAGGTCAGAGTCAAGGGTGCATCCAAGGTTTTTTAGTCAGAGTCAAGGGTGCATCCAAGGTTTTTTACAGAGTTAGAGGGAGTCGGTGAGTTTCCCATGGCGGATGGCCAGGGTAGCGGGTGTGGAAGAAGTTCGGAGTTGCCACATACCATGATTTCGGTTTAACAAGAGGTGGCTTTGGGTCATCCAGAGCTCTATGTCAGGAGGCAGGAGGCGAGGTCAGGTCGGCAGTTGGGTTTTGAGTTCAGGAGTTTTAGAATTAGTTGAGTGTCATCAGCATAGTTGTAACACAGGATGTTGTGTGAACAAATTATGGGTGGGAGGGTGTTCAAGTAGAGATTGAACAGGAGGGCAGATAGGCATGCTCCTTGTGGGACTCCCGTGTCGACTGGTCGGGCTTGGGAGGAATAGGCGGAGAGTATCGTTATTTGGTGCCTATCTTTGAGGAATGAAGCTATCCATTTGAGAGCGGTTCCAAGGTTATTAGATTAAAGCCAGATATCATTAAGGCCTTCGGCAAGCACATTATGCCAGATTCCAGTATGCCATGTATGCCACATTTCAATATGCCAATATTCACAGTTATCACATTAAAGCCAGCTATCATTAAGGACTTCAGCAAGCACAGTATGCCAGATTACAATATGCCATTATTCATTATTATCGTAGTAATGCCTGGAACTATTATGACCTCCTGCAAGCACAGTTTGCCAGTTCCAATACGCCTTTATTCATGGTTACCCTCATTGCTGCCAACTAGAAGGCAGGGTAATTTCTAATACCATTAAAATATGAACTCACCTGAGACGTGAATCCTTGTGGGCTGGTACAAACTGTCCCGCACTAGCCGTGTGATCCCGCACTGGTAAGTGCCGGAGTCTCTCAGTTTCAGGGCCTCCATGGTCACAGTGAATGTTTGTTTTTCTTGATCATCCCTGATGGAGAACCTGCCGATCTTCACCATTTCCTCCCAGTTTGAGGTTTGAATGACAGGGAAGCAGGATCGATCTGCCCCGCGGCACCAGTATTTGGAATAACCCTTGTAAGCTTCCCGATACTTGCATTCAACAGTCACTGATCCACCAAGTGTCCCGGTGATCTGCGTTGGACTGGGCGGCAACTGGCCGATGGCTGTAAAGCAGAAATTACAAAATGCATCAGAAGCTCAGACAGCACTTGCAATGAACATAAGCAACAAAGCACAGCGAGACACACTGTTGCTCACACATGGTCCTTTGGTCAATTTTCATGTGGATGCGAGTGCTCTCACAACTTTTTTTTTTGGTTGATCAAATTTGACCTTTACAAAAGAAAACATTATACCAATCAATAAAATATAACATGTTAAATAGAACACAATCATTTTTCAACTCCTTTGATGTAAAGTTCTACTGAAGACAAAGTTATTTACAGAATCTCGAAAGCAGGAAGGAACATGAGGACAATCAGGCACTGCCCCTCACTCTACTCCTGAGTATCTTTGATGCTAGTATCCTCTTTCTACCAGGCTTCCTTAGAAAGCAGGCTGATCTTTGTTAAGACTTGTCCCACCGCAATTGTTAGGGCAGTGCTATACCCCGATATCAAAAGATTCCAGAAGTTTTCCGATAGGAAATGTTCCATATTGTCTACGAACTTAGAAAAATAAATTGTTCTAATGTCCCAAGTCCCTTCACAGTCTCGAAGTAAATGCTGCAAATTTTGCTTTTTGGGGTCTGCACACAATTTGCACAGAATGGTGGCGTTATGATTTTGTCCTCTAATGTTTAAAATTTCTCCTGTGTGGATTAAATGTAGGCGTGCCCTAAGGAATATGTTTCGTGATTCCCTGTTTGGATGCTTTTATAGATACTTTGGTATCTGTTCCAGTTTTTTTTCCAGCGTTAGGAAGCTATTTTTTGGTTTTGCGCGCCGCCTATCCACTCCTGTCCTAATCCAATCCATTGTTTCCGTTTCTTTCTTCGCTTTCAAAGGATTGATTTTCAAAGTTTCTATCGAAGAGTCTGCCTCTACCAGACTTCTCACAGCTCTGAGTTCCAACTGAGGAAGTAACTTTGACATGTCCATTTGAAGCTGCGTCTTTATGTCCTCATAAAGCGTATTTATTTGAGGGGTTACTATCAGCCTATACAATGTGAGCAATCTCCACCCACTTGTTAGTGCAGTGATTTTTTTGCGGCAGTGATTTTAGTCCGAGTTCAAATCTTAAAACGGACACGGGAAGGCAGTTAGGTAGGCCTAATGATCTTTTCCATAACTGACCTTCCACTTTTTGCCAGTCTATGTCCCAGAGAGTTGGTTTGACCTCCAGACCATATAATATCACTGGAATTATTTTTGCAGTGTAGAACTTTAGTAACAGCATGATTGAGAATGTACGCAGTTGGCGGAGAATCTTTTTCATCTGTGGTACGGCTTTCTTCACATTTAGCCTTATTTCTACTTCCGTTTTGCTGGCTGATGGAAAAGAATACACTGTATAGCCCAAGTAGACCAGCTCTTCTGTTTTCTCAATTGCCTGATCTTCGAAAAACCATTTTCCATAGTTGATATGCTTTTTTGGATGTTTCAACACTAGAATTTTGGATTTTTTCGGATTTACTTCAAGACTGTATTTTGGTGTATACACTTAAACCATTCAATAATCGTTGCAGCCCTAATGCTGTCCTGTCCATCAGGACAATGTCATCAGCATAAGCGAGCCAATAAACCTTTTTTGAATTTAGTTTTGGGCCCGCCATTGTCCAGGATTGCAAAAAAGCCCCCAGATCTGACAAATACAGATTAAAGAAAAATGGCGCACCCAAGCACCCTTGTCTCACTCTTTGCTCGACATTAATTGAATTAGTAAGATGGCCGGCGTCGTCTAATCTTACCATCAATGAGGTGTCTTTGTGTAGTTCAATAAATATTGATAGCAACATTCTCTGTAATCCCCAGCCTCTCAATTTAGCCCACAACTGCTCCCTTCTCACTAAATCAAAAGCCCTAGAGAAATCTATCCAGGCTCCATATATCGGGCCCTATACATACTCTCTGGAGTGCTCTGCCAAAAGATTCAAGACCAAACCATTTAGTGTTGTGGACATACCACGTCTGAATCCTGTTTGAAATTTAGATAGGATCTTTATTCCCTTTGCCCAGTCCTCTAGCTCTAGCAGCAAAATTCTCATAAATATTTTACTTTCAATATCCAAGAGGGCGATCGGTCTATAGTTTTCAGGTTGCGACCGGTCGCCCCCTTATATAATGGTATGACGACTGCTTGTTTCCAGGAAGATGGAAAACTTTGGGCCTCATTACAACTTTGGAGGCAACCATGCCCTTACTAAGGGCATGGCTGCCTCCAAAATCAGGTCCGGGTTCCCTGAATGGGGAATTACCGGGCCATTACAAGTTTGGAGGGTCCGGTAATTCCTCCTTCAGGGAACCCAGGCCCGGGCCTTCCCCATTCCCATTTGAGCCCCCATAGGTCTCAAAGGGAATGGGTGAGGGAGCTAACAACGGGCCGATTACGCGCGGAAGAGATGGAAATGAGGACACACAGGTTTCAAGAATACAAGTAATAATGCAGATCAAATTCCAGTTCCCCCCAACAAGCTTAGACAAAACCGGTATGCTTTTAAACAGGCAAAAATACTTTGAAGGTGATTGCAATGAAGTGAAATATGCTAAAAGAGATTCAGGGTAGGTGATAGTGACTTTGAATTTCTTGGGTTCAGAAATGACAACTTATTCGCGATCTTCGTGGGTTTCACAATATCGGGTTCACACCAAACCTTACACAGAGGTACACACCCTCTCTGCGCATATTACTGTAAGTTTGCATTTTTCTAGTATAAACCCAGTGTCTACAATATTAATAATTATGGGGCTTGGCCTCAGAACATCCCACAGCGTCCAGCTTAGTCTCAAATTGTGGGTGCATTTTTCATATTAAGAATCCCCAAATTGTACATTTTTGTCAGCTTGATACAATATTTTATAAACAATTTAATAAAAACATACATTTTCCTCCAATTCAGTACACCCATTGGTTTGTCCCCGCCCCTAGAAACTTGGCTTGACTCAGAGGTCAAATGTCTTGTTTTTCCTAGCGCACTGTTGACAGTTACACCTCAAATCAGCATATTCTATTCAATTGAAAGAGTCTATTGTCTTGTCTGAGGTCAGCATACCAGGGGGCCACTCTCCATCTGATTAACAGGACCCTGTGATTTCCTGCCTTCTGGTGTAGGGCCTGGGAAGAGTAGGTGTGAAGGATTCCCGGGGACAGCAAACCTTTTGAAGTCTGAACTGCATCAGGCTACTGTTTAGCTTCTGAAATACAGGACTCCTGTCAGAATTTAGACCGCCAACGCCGGTCAGTGGCAAGCCCCGGTAGTGTACCCTTTTTTGACAGCTGTCTTGAATTAATATCTTTACAAAGGGGATTTAGCTTGGTAGTATAGGATTCTCGCTGATATTGTATTGATGTGGATTCTTGCAGTGGAGTAATGTAGAACACCCAACAAGAAGTTGTATCCTTTTGGTGGTTTTGTGAGCCATGATTTTAGCAATTTTGACGATCAAGAAAATGAATTCCCAAACAGCTCTGGGTTACTTTTGGCAATCAGTATTGCTATTTCCAAGTGGTTACAGGCTACGGTGTGGGTATCCCAATGGTAGTTTTAGGCACTGATCTCCAGTGTTCACTGACATAGCAAAAGTGGGTGGTAGCCTATTTTTCAGATTTTTACTGTGCATTTTTGGATGATTTTTGGCGAGCAGCATGGCCACTCTAATGTTTCTGCTGCCAGCGATGTTGTAGGGCTTGGATGCGTGGGTGAAAACATCCCACAAGCCCCCCTCTTGTGATGGCATTGATTTTCCATCAATGGAACACGCAAGACTGGGATGTTCGCCTCATCTTCTTCTGATTCGGCAGATGGCAAAGTTCAGCATCTTTTCCTCCATCAGGGTGGATTAATCGGTTCTCCTCGCCGATCCTGATGGGAGTATTGGGCGGTACTCCGTGCCCCTCGGATCTTCGCTCCCGGTCCCCGGGTCGTCCTCCTTGGGCAGTCTCCATGGTTTCATCTTTCCTAGAATGACAAAGCAAAAGCGGCAGAAACATATTCGTAGACATTTCCCCACCACTATTAATGTAGTGAGGTGAACATATACATTTGCATTCTTATTATGGTATTTCATACTTTAATCAGGAGACGTTTGCATTTTTATTATGGTATTTCATACACTATATGTGGAATATTTTAGGGTTGGAAATGTATTAATCTGGAGCGGTCCTCTCTGGGGTTCCAGAGGACTGCTCCAGTTGCTGCAGAGTGTGCCTGGGATGGCAACACTTTAGCTGATTAATGTGGACCCACTTATCTTCCCCCTTTGCCAAACTGCCTTTGGGGATGCGGATCTTGTAGGAGACTGGTGAGATCTTGTCTACAATTTCAAAAGGTCCCTTCTAGGGTAGGCAGAAATTTCCGCTGTTTGGCCTGGTTCCTTTGGAAATTGTACAGATAAACCCGGTCTCCTACATTGTATTCCTTTCGGGTGGTCTTCAGGTCATAGTGAGTCTTCATGCTATCAGCTGACCTCTCTAGATTTCGCGGAGCATAGGCAAAAGCATGTTGAAGGTGTTTTCTTAAATTTTCAACATACTCATGAGTTGTGGAGGCATTGATCAATGTCTGCTCTTGGGTCCTGTAGAGGAGATGCTGTGGAAACACCATCCTGCGTCCAGTCATCAGCTTAAATGGTGACCTTTTAGTTGCAGATGAAGGGGTAGATCTGATGGCCATTAGGACAAGAGATAATCGGATATCCCAACTTGGCCCAGAATCTGCCACAAACATTTTCAAGATGCTCACAATGGTTTTGTTGTAACTTTCCACTGCACCAGAAGAAGCTGGCCGGTAAGCAATGTGTAGCTTCCTTTTAACCCCCAGTATCTCCCACATCTTTGTCATTACTTTGCTGGTGAAATGGCTACCTCTGTCTGACTCAATCCTTTGGGGTAGACCAAAACACAAAAAGATGTGATTGATCATCAGGGCAGCTGCTGTTTCTGCCTAGCAGTTTGGGGCCGGGAGACATTCCACCTATTTAGTAATTGAGCATGTCACCGTCAACATGTACTTATTCCCCTTATAGGAGTGAATCACGGGCCCGATAAAGTCGACTTGTAAATCTGACCATGGCAATGTCATCCCCCTCTTTTGGAGAGACGCACGGTGTGTGAGGGATGTTGGCTGAAATTGTGCACACACAAGACACCCCTTCAAGTAGTGGTCGAGGTCCTGCCCCATGTGTGGCCAGTAGGCAACCTCTCTTAAGATTTCAAGTGCTGTATGAAACCCCCTATGACCGGCTGTGGCCGCATCATGGGCGTGACTTAACATCATGCTTCTGAATGAGGTAGGAACCACCCACTGATCATGACCAGCTTGGGATTTCCTTACCAACAAACCGTCTTGGATTCAGAACATTTTTGGACATTTCATCAACACTCTGAGGTCCTCTTTCCCAATGTAGTCGGTATCCGTCAGGGGAAAGTTGCTATTTCCAGTGGTTACAGGCTACGGGCTACGGTGTGGGTATCCCAATGGTAGTTTTAGTTTTAGGCACTGGTCTCCAGTGTTCACTGACATAGCAAAAGTGGGTGGCAGCCTATTTTTCAGATTTTTACTGTGCATTTTTGGATGATTTCTGGTGAGCAGCATGCTTTCCGGTGGCCACTCTAATGTTTCTGCTGCCAGTGATGTTGTAGGGCTTGGATGCATGGGTGAAAACATCCCACAAGACGTCCACATCAGGTCCCGCGAGGGAACCTCGTAATATTGCTGAATGGTGTTAACGGGTCCGCCACCATTAGCGGCGCCCGTTAACCCATTCTGCAATATTCGTAATGAGGCCCTTTGTGTCTTTAGTATTTCATTATAGAGGTTGAATAGAAGGTTTGCCCATGTTTTTACTTTGTTTTTTTAAGACCTGATAGGTTAGCCCGTTTGGGCCCGCCGCCTGTGAGGATGAGGCATTCAGGATGAGCTCTTCTATTAGTTTTATGTCATATTTGAGGGCCCACTGCGCAGTTTCCTTCTCTCCTTCGTCGGACTCTGACGTGTTTTTAAATAAATTTGTGAGAAAGTCTCTCAAACTCTTTTCAGACACTAGATTACATTGAATACTATTAGTGATTTATTTCTTTCCTGAATCATTTATTATTGACCAAAAATTACGAGTGCTATTTTCACAAAGGGCTGAGAGCATCCGCTCATTATCTTGTTGCTGCAAACATTTTCTTGCTCGTGACCATTGCATATAACTTCTTCTGAGCTTTTCTAGCTCTCCTCATAGTTTTACTTGATCTCTTATAATTCTTTTTAGTCGTCTGCATTCTCTCCTTAAAATCCTTTTCCGTATCCAGGTTTCTTTATCAAATGAATGTAGATGATGTGTTACTTGCCATGGTATTCCCGCAATTGGTGGATGCACGGACCAAATAAATGTCTTAAAGCATTCGGGTTTGCAATTTTCTTTTTGTTCTTTTGGGGTGATACAATTCAACTTATCAGTTAATTTCTTCCCCTCTCTCTTATATTTTACCAGAGTCGCTTTCCCATTTCTCAAGTCTAGATCATGAGAATACTTTTTCAATAGTATTTTCTTGAAATCTGAAATATTAATTTTAATACAGGCATGATCACTCCCTTCTCCCCAGATAATCTCCATAGATATCTCCTTTGATTGAATATCTTCAGAGACAAAGAAATAATCCAATGTGGAGAAGGAGTTACCTCGAGACCAGGTTGGTCTCGATGGATTATCACAATGTACTGAGCCATTTACCATGTTAGGTCCCCATGCCTTCAGGTAATTTACCCACTGCCTTTCTGTCTTTGATTTTTTTGCCCAGTTTAAATTTGTATTGTTGTTCTGTGTAGTTATACATTGGGCATTCAGGTCTCTTCCTAAGATCACGCTAGCCTCACCGTGAGACAGTGCAATCTTTTCCAATACCGTAGATAGCAACTGGTGAAATTTTTGCAAATCAATTTGTACCTGATTCCTGTATATGTTCACTATTGCAAGCTGCAAATATCCCTCTGTTGTATGTACTCCTACTTTACATGCAAGCATACCCTCCTTTTTTTCGCTATGTAAGAGTCTAACATCTTTACTTAGCGAATTATTAACTCCCAATAATAGCCCTGCTGAAGGTCGACCCTTTGCTTTTTGGCAAGCTGGTATTGTGAACATAGTGAATCCTTCTATTTCTATTGGATGTGTGTGCCAAGTCTCTTGCAACAGGATGACATCGGAGTTGTGAAAAAGAGCTTTTTTCTTACTGCTTGCTGTAAAAGAATTTGGGCCGTGGGTATTCCAACTTGTAATATTTAATTCACCATGCCTAAAGGTTCTGTTGCCCCAAGCCTCATTTCTGGAGTATCTGTTTGAGGATCTCCGGAAGTGCAGCTAACGTGCTAGCTTTTGGGTCCACAATATTCCCTTGTGGGTTCACACATACCTTCTGCTTTGGGAAACCCTCTGCTCTTAGATTCAGCCCTTCAGAGAGAGAATTCACACTTTCTATTGCACTTTTCACTTCTTCCGGTAGTTGTGCTCTCACAACTCCTTGCTGTTCATACGGGAGCCCTAGGTCAGGCCTTTGGGGTGCAGCAGGATTCACTGACTCAGGGAATCACCTCACTCTTTAAGACAATTACAGGCCATCAAACACCTATTTCTCTATTTTTATGTTCGACTTAGTCTGCTTAATGTCATGTTTTCTGCCTGCAAGAAACTCATGGTGGAAAAGCAAAGTGTGAGTTCTTTGGTGCAGCTGCTAATCCTAAAAAAGACTCATTCAGAGGTTAGTTCTTGATACCTGGAACAATCAAAGCCCTCTGAAGAAGTTCATATTTCATTAGTGTTCAAGACCACACAGGTCCCTCCCTTCAGATAAGAAGATCTGCTGACTTACTCCAAGGACCACCCAAGGGTAGCTGTATCTCAGAAGCCAAAGGCTCGGGATGCATGACTTCGGTAGCAGGCAGTTATCTCCTGCTAATGCCCAAATGACTTAATAAACACTGTCTCAGACCCGGCACGACAGGAACGGTGAGAATGAGAGAACTATCTAGTGATAAACACCAGGTTTTCTCAGCCCTTATGATGTAATTGTGTTCTACCTTTTTATGTTGCACAGCACTTGCAAAGGGCAACTTCTGGTTTCACATGGCCTCTTGGGGCTGTTGGGTTCCTGGGTGGCACAGACATTGATCTTTGTGCATTTACCACAGGGGAAGCAATGTGGCCTTCCCTGTCTCCCTAGAATAGTGATGTTGATCATGGATAGTGCATGGGGGCTCATCAAGCTATGCAGTCTTCTGTGACACTGAATGTGAATATCAGTGTGGATGTAGATGTGGATGAGTGTGGATAGTGCATGGTGCTTGCCAAGTGTTAGGGAGAATTCTCCAGAATGGCTAATTTCCCTTACCTACTGAGTCACTCAGCAGCTTTGCTGGATTTCTAGGATTTATTTTTTCACCTAGTAAGAGTGTGAGCCTTTTTTCCCGCTCTTACATGTGTTTTTTGCTGTGTGTGTTTAACATTTTTATGTGTTCATGGACTGTGAAGCCTCACCTACTCCATAGACGCCATCATTTTACTGTGTGTCACGCAGCACCTTTAGTGCAGTGACACAGGGTTGTCTTTTTAGACTTCCCAACTCAGACTCCATTTTCTGAGACTGACTACAGTCTCCCAGAACATGTAAAGTTGCCATTGACTTTATTAGTCTTTTTAAATTCACAGACCCAGTATTTATTTATTTATTTATTTATTCGCATTTGTTAAGCGCACATACAGCCCATAGGGCATTGTGGCGCTTGTTACAGAGATGACTTGTTATACATACAAAGAAGTCATTACTTAGTTACAAGAGAGTAGTAAGGAGAAGATAGGAAAGGAAGAGGAGATGATGTTGTACGACGAGCTAGTTGAACAAGGTGGTTTTCAGTTTTTTTCGGAAGGCAAAGAGAGATGTTTCTGCTCTGATTGTGCTAGGAAGTGCGTTCCATAGCTTCGGTGCAATGTAAGGGAAGCTTATTCCACCTGCTCTGGCTCGTTTGATGCGTGGGACCCTAAGCTGGTTGGTGTGGCATCGTCTGGTTGGTCTAGTGGAGTGCGATCTGACTAGCGTGTCAGACAGGTAGGAAGGTGTAGATAGGTGAATACATTTATGTGCAGTGGTAAGTATTTTGAATGTGATGCGCTCTTTGACAGGTAGCCAGTGTGCTGCCTTTCTGGCTTGCGCGATGTGGTCCCGTTTAGGTATATTGAGGGCTGCTCTTAGTGCATTATTTTGTGTTGTTTGGAGTTTATTGAGATTAGTGATGGAAGTACCAGCCAAACCAGTACAAACTATCTTACATAGAGTTCTGGAAAGGGTTAATAGTTATCCCTTTTTGTCTGTCTCTCATGGAACATTATTTCGTTCCCCTTTCTTTAAGATTTGGCTGGTGGCAGTGGTATCTACCCTATTTTTCCTACCGCAGTCTATTTAAATAGCCTTGGTACTGTTTTAGGCTAAGTTAGTAGCCTCGAACTTAAACCCGCTGGGCCCCATTTACTTTTAGTTGGTTCCGGCTGGGTTTATTTGCCATTTCTTTTTGTAAAGGTCTTTCTCGTGTTTTACTCTGCGCGCCAAACCAGGTTTGGTTCCTTTGTTCGCCGTTCTTTTGTGGGCTTCTGCACAGAAGCCCTACTTAGGGGCATGAATGCTTGCGGGGGACAGGGTATGAGGGAGGGGTTTGAGACTCCCTGCACAGGGTCCCCTTGGAGACCCATGTCGCATTCTGTATGATTTGCTGTGGTGACAGTCCCGCTGGGACAGCCACCCTGCTGTGTGATTGACAGCCAGGCTATGTGATTGGGGGAAAACTGCATAAATGGCAGGTCTCTGGGACTGAGAAGGCAGAGTTGCCACCGGTTCGAGAGAACCGAAGAGAAGCTAACAGAAGAGGACCACTACCACGGCTGAACCTCCCGGTGAAGCCCTGCTGCAGGTCTGAATCTCCAAACTTTGACGACAGGGAGGATCTGTAAGGAATCTTCTCCCCTTCAACTGGTGGGACCAACCAGTTTCCAAACTACAAGCCAGACCTTCCTCCTCTGGTCGAATTTGCTGTGCACAGCTAAAGTGAGCCGGATAGCCAGGAGGACTGGACCCTGCTTGGGTTTTAAGGAGTGCACCTTTTATTTTTTGCTTTGCTCTGCTGCTGATTTCTTCCCTGGGCAGTGCAGGACCCTCCAGTCTTCCTACTTCGTGTCAGTCCGACAGTGGCGCCAGGAACCGTGAGCCTGCAGGACCTGCTAGGAACGTCTGTCTCAGCTACAGCCTCTTCTTCATTTAAGGAACTGTTCAAACCCGGTTGTTCGTTTCGTCCAGCCATGGTGAAAGTGTGTGAATTCTTTCACCAATCCGAGGGCTTGTCCTTCTCTCTTCTTTAAAGTAGCTTTTCGCCTGACCGACTTCGTTCTGAACTCTTGGCAAAGACTTAACCGCAAACTACCCTGAACTGTGTGATCTTGAGCAAAAGACTTTGTGACCCATTGACTTTGGCCCTAGCCTCTTGATTTGATTTCCTCACTGTAGTTCCTCTTTCTAGATTGCCCTGCTTACTTACCTGTTGGTGCTGCTCAATTTTCGCCTAACTTTGTCTTTCCCTCCCTTTTTAAATTATTGGAGTGCCATTTTGCTCACACTTCATTTTGAGCTTAACTTGTCCAGAATCTATTGGGAGTGGTGTGGTGTGGTCTATTAAGAGTGTGATTTTTCTACTGCTTTACTTTGGTGAATTGTTTTACAACTGATGTGTAAATAAATGTATATTCTTTTACTAAGAAACCTTGAGTCAGTGTTTGTTTGAATCATAGTAATTGCTGTCCTTTGTGTAACTATTGGTACGGCTCACTTTACTCTTGAGATAAGTCTGGCTGCTCACACATCACTACCACTTTACTGTGTAGTACAGGCTTGTACCAAAGGTGAACTTGTACTGTCACTTGTAGTCTTAATTGTGGGTAGTGTTCCCAAAGGGTACTGCATATGATTCTGCCTAACACCAAGCACTTCAGTCTTCGGTGCAACTGAATGTGAATATCATTGTGGATGCAGATATGGGTGACTGTGGATAGTGCATGAGAGCTTGTCAAACTATGCAGTCTTCTGTGACACTGAATGTGAATATCAGTGTGGATGCAGATGTGGGTGACAGTGGATAGTGCATGAGAGCTCGTCAAGCTATGCAGTCTTCTGTGACACTGAATGTGAATATCAGTGTGGATGCAGATGTGGGTGACTGTGGATAGTGCATGGGGGGTTGTGAAGCTCTCCAGTCTTCTGTGACACTGAATGTGAATATCAGTGTGGATGCAGATGTGGGTGACCATGGATAGTGCATGGGGGCTCGTGAATCTATGCAGTCTTCTGTGACACTGAATGTGAATATCAGTGTGGATGCAGATGTGGGTGACTGTGAATAGTGCATGAGAGCTCGTCAAGCTATGCAGTCGTCTGTGACACTGAATGTGAATATCAGTGTGGATGCAGATGTTGGTGACTGTGGATAGTGCATGAGAGCTTGTCAAGCTATGCAGTCTTCTGTGACACTGAATGTGAATATCAGTGTGAATGCAGATGTGCGTGCCTGTGGATAGTGCATGGGGGCTCGTCCAGCTATGCAGTCTTCTGTGACACTGCATGTGAATATCAATGAAATGCTAGTGTGAATGGTGATGCAATTGTGCATGTGAGTGTAGATAGCAGCACAGGGAATCATCAAGCTATGCAGTCTTCTGTGACACTGCATGTGAATATCAGTGTGGATGCAGATGTGGGTGACTGTGGATAGTGCATGGGGGGTTATGAAGTCTCCAGTCTTCTGTGACACTGCATGTGAATATCAGTGTGGATGCAGATGTGGGTGACTGTGGATAGTGCATGGGGGTTGTGAAGTCTCCAGTTTTCTGTGACACTGCATGTGAATATCAGTGTGGCTGCAGATGTAGGTGACTATGGATAGTGCATGGGGGGGGGGTTGTGAAGCTCTCCAGTCTTCTGTGACAATGCATCTGAATATCAGTGTGTATGCAGATGTGGGTGACTGTGGATAGTGCATGGGGGGTTGTGAAGCTATGCAGTCTTCTCTGACACTGCATGTGAATATCAGTGTGGATGCAGATGTGGGTGACTGTGGATAGTGCATGGGGGAGGGGGTTGTGAAGCTCTCCAGTCTTCTGTGACAATGCATGTGAATATCAGTGTGTATGCAGATGTGGGTGACTGTGGATAGTGCATGGGGGGGTTGTGAAGCTATGCAGTCTTCTGTGACACTGCATGTGAATATCAGTGTGGATGCAGATGTGGGTGACTGTGGATAGTGCATGGGGGGTTATGAAGTCTCCAGTCTTCTGTGACACTGCATGTGAATATCAGTGTGGATGCAGATGTGGGTGACTGTGGATAGTGCATGGGGGTTGTGAAGTCTCCAGTTTTCTGTGACACTGCATGTGAATATCAGTGTGGATGCAGATGTGGGTGACTGTGGATAGTGCATGGGGGGGGTTTGTGAAGCTATGCAGTCTTCTGTGACACTGCATGTGAATATCAGTGTGTATGCAGATGTGGGTGACTGTGGATAGTGCATGGGGATTGTGAAGTCTCCAGTTTTCTGTGACACTGCATGTGAATATCAGTGTGGCTGCAGATGTAGGTGACTATGGATAGTGCATGGGGGGGGTGGGGGGGTTGTGAAGCTCTCCAGTCTTCTGTGACAATGCATCTGAATATCAGTGTGTATGCAGATGTGGGTGACTGTGGATAGTGCATGGGGGGTTGTGAAGCTATGCAGTCTTCTCTGACACTGCATGTGAATATCAGTGTGGATGCAGATGTGGGTGACTGTGGATAGTGCATGGGGGAGGGGGTTGTGAAGCTCTCCAGTCTTCTGTGACAATGCATGTGAATATCAGTGTGTATGCAGATGTGGGTGACTGTGGATAGTGCATGGGGGGGTTGTGAAGCTATGCAGTCTTCTGTGACACTGCATGTGAATATCAGTGTGGATGCAGATGTGGGTGACTGTGGATAGTGCATGGGGGGTTATGAAGTCTCCAGTCTTCTGTGACACTGCATGTGAATATCAGTGTGGATGCAGATGTGGGTGACTGTGGATAGTGCATGGGGGTTGTGAAGTCTCCAGTTTTCTGTGACACTGCATGTGAATATCAGTGTGGATGCAGATGTGGGTGACTGTGGATAGTGCATGGGGGGGTTTGTGAAGCTATGCAGTCTTCTGAGACACTGCATGTGAATATCAGTGTGTATGCAGATGTGGGTGACTGTGGATAGAGCATGGGGGGTTGTGAAGCTATGCAGTCTTCTGTGACACTGCATGTGAATATCAGTGTGGATGCAGATGTGGGTGACTGTGGATAGTGCATGGGGGGGGGTTGTGAAGCTCTCCAGTCTTCTGTGACAATGCATGTGAATATCAGTGTGTATGCAGATGTGGGTGACTGTGGATAGTGCATGGGGGGGTTGTGAAGCTATGCAGTCTTCTGTGACACTGCATGTGAATATCAGTGTGGATGCAGATGTGGGTGACTGTGGATAGTGCATGGGGGGATTGTGAAGCTCTCCAGTCTTCTGTGACAATGCATGTGAATATCAGTGTGTATGCAGATGTGGGCCCTGGTGGCGACTGGTGATGGTTTCACAGATGGCAATGGCAGCACTGGCTGGTCACATGGGAGTAACTATGATGTGGATAGGGATGGTGATGATGATGTGGATGGCGTTGATGGTGTGCATGCAACTATGGATGATGCTGATGATGGTTGGAGGTGGTGCTGTGGATTGTGGGGCTGATGAGGATGGGGATGGGGATGAGGATGGTTATGTGTGTCTGGACTATGGATTGAGAGGTGATGTGTGAGGCAATGGTGAAGTGCATGCTACTATTGATGATGGTTGGAGGTGGTGCTGTGGATAGTGGGGCTGATGAGGATGGGGATGGGGATGAGGATGGTGATGATGATGTGGATGGCGTTGATGGTGTGCATGCTACTATAGATGGTGCTGATGATGGTTGGAGGTGGTGCTGTGAATGGTGGGGCTGATGAGGATGGGGATGGGGATGAGGATGGTATGTGTGTCTGGATTATGGATTGAGAGGTGATGTGTGAGGCAATGGTGAAGTGCATGCTACTATTGATGATGGTTGGAGGTGGGCTGTGGATAGTGGGGCTGATGAGGATGGGGATGGGGATGAGGATGGTGATGATGATGTGGATGGCGTTGATGGTGTGCATGCTACTATAGATGGTGCTGATGATGGTTGGAGATGGTGCTGTGGATAGTGGGGCTGATGAGGATGGGGATGGGGATGAGGATGGTGATGATGATGTGGATGGCGTTGATGGTGTGCATGCTACTATAGATGGTGCTGATGATGGTTGGAGGTGGTGCTGTGGATAGTGGGGCTGATGAGGTTGGGATGGGGATGAGGATGGTTATGTGTGTCTGGATTATGGATTGAGAGGTGATGTGTGAGGCAATGGTGAAGTGCATGCTACTATTGATGATGGTTGGTGGTGCTGTGGATGGTTGGTGGTGCTGTGGATAGTGGGGCTGATGAGGATGGGGATGGGGATGAGGATGGTTATGTGTGTCTGGACTATGGATTGAGAGGTGATGTGTGAGGCAATGGTGAAGTGCATGCTACTATTGATGATGGTTGGAGGTGGTGCTGTGGATAGTGGGGCTGATGAGGATGGGGATGGGGATGAGGATGGTTATGTGTGTCTGGATTATGGATTGAGAGGTGATGTGTGAGGCAATGGTGAAGTGCATGCTACTATTGATGATGGTTGGAGGTGGGCTGTGGATAGTGGGGCTGATGAGGATGGGGATGGGGATGAGGATGGTGATGATGATGTGGATGGCGTTGATGGTGTGCATGCTACTATAGATGGTGCTGATGATGGTTGGAGATGGTGCTGTGGATAGTGGGGCTGATGAGGATGGGGATGGGGATGAGGATGGTGATGATGATGTGGATGGCGTTGATGGTGTGCATGCTACTATAGATGGTGCTGATGATGGTTGGAGGTGGTGCTGTGGATAGTGGGGCTGATGAGGATGGGGATGGGGATGAGGATGGGTATGTGTGTCTGGATTATGGATTGAGAGGTGATGTGTGAGGCAATGGTGAAGTGCATGCTACTATTGATGATGGTTGGAGGTGGTGCTGTGGATAGTGGGGCTGATGAGGATGGGGATGGGGATGAGGATGGTGATGATGATGTGGATGGCGTTGATGGTGTGCATGCAACTATGGATGATGCTGATGATGGTTGGAGGTGGTGCTTTGGATAGTGGGGCTGATGACGATGGGGATGGGGATGAGGATGGTTATGTGTGTCTGGACTATGGATTGAGAGGTGATGTGTGAGGCAATGTTGAAGTGCATGCTACTATTGATGATGGTTGGAGGTGGTTCTGTGGATAGTGGGGCTGATGAGGATGGGGATGGGGATGAGGATGGTGATGATGATGTGGATGGCGTTGATGGTGTGCATGCAACTATGGATGATGCTGATGATGGTTGGAGGTGGTGCTGTGGATTGTGGGGATGATGAGGATGGGGATGGGGATGAGGATGGTGATGATGATGTGGATGGCGTTGATGGTGTGCATGCTACTATAGATGGTGCTGATGATGGTTGGAGGTGGTGCTGTGGATAGTGGGGCTGGTGAGGATGGGGATGAGGATGGTTATGTGTGTCTGGATTATGGATTGAGAGGTGATGTGTGAGGCAATGGTGAAGTGCATGCTACTATTGATGATGGTTGGAGGTGGTGCTGTGGATATTGGGGCTGATGAGGATGGGGATGAGGATGGTTATGGGTGTCTGGATTATGGATTGAGAGGTGATGTGTGAGGCAATGGTGAAGTGCATGCTACTATTGATGATGGTTGGAGGTGGGCTGTGGATAGTGGGGCTGATGAGGATGGGGATGAGGATGGTGATGATGATGTGGATGGCGTTGATGGTGTGCATGCTACTATAGATGGTGCTGATGATGGTTGGAGGTGGTGCTGTGGATAGTGGGGCTGATGAGGATGGGGATGGGGATGAGGATGGTTATGTGTGTCTGGATTATGGATTGAGAGGTGATGTGTGAGGCAATGGTGAAGTGCATGCTACTATTGATGATGGTTGGAGGTGGGCTGTGGATAGTGGGGCTGATGAGGATGGGGATGGGGATGAGGATGGTGATGATGATGTGGATGGCGTTGATGGTGTGCATGCTACTATTGATGATGCTGATGAGGGTTGGAGGTGGTGCTTTGGATAGTGGGGCTGATGAGGATGGGGATGGGGATGTTGATGGTTATGTGTGTCTGGATTATGGATTGAGAGGTGATGTGTGAGGCAATGGTGAAGTGCATGCTACTATTGATGATGGTTGGAGGTGGTGCTGTGGATAGTGGGGCTGATGAGGATGGGGATGGGGATGAGGATGGTGATGATGATGTGGATGGCGTTGATGGTGTGCATGCAACTATAGATGGTGCTGATGATGGTTAGAGGTGGTGCTGTGTTTAGTGGGGCTGATGAGGATGGGAATGGGGATGAGGATGGGTATGTGTGTCTGGATTATGGATTGAGAGGTGATGTGTGAGGCAATGGTGAAGTGCATGCTACTATTGATGATGGTTGGTGGTGCTGTGGATGGTTGGTGGTGCTGTGGATAGTTGGGCTGATGAGGATGGGGATGGGGATGAGGATGGTTATGTGTGTCTGGACTATGGATTGAGAGGTGATGTGTGAGGCAATGGTGAAGTGCATGCTACTATTGATGATGGTTGGTGGTGCTGTGGATGGTTGGTGGTGCTGTGGATAGTTGGGCTGATGAGGATGGGGATGGGGATGTTGATGGTTATGTGTGTCTGGATTATGGATTGAGAGGTGATGTGTGAGGCAATGGTGAAGTGCATGCTACTATTGATGATGGTTGGAGGTGGTGCTGTGGATAGTGGGGCTGATGAGGATGGGGATGAGGATGGTGATGATGATGTGGATGGCGTTGATGGTGTGCATGCTACTATAGATGGTGCTGATGATGGTTGGAGGTAGTGCTGTGGATAGTGGGGTTGATGAGGATGGGGATGAGGATGGTGATGATGATGTGGATGGCGTTGATGGTGTGCATGCTACTATAGATGGTGCTGATGATGGTTGGAGGTGGTGCTGTGGATAGTGGGGCTGATGAGGATGGGGATGGGGATGAGGATGGTTATGTTTGTCTGGATTATGGATTGAGAGGTGATGTGTGAGGCAATGGTGAAGTGCATGCTACTATTGATGATGGTTGGAGGTGGGCTGTGGATAGTGGGGCTGATGAGGATGGGGATGGGGATGAGGATGGTGATGATGATGTGGATGGCGTTGATGGTGTGCATGCTACTATAGATGGTGCTGATGATGGTTGGAGGTGGTGCTGTGTTTAGTGGGGCTGATGAGGATGGGAATGGGGATGAGGATGGGTATGTGTGTCTGGATTATGGATTGAGAGGTGATGTGTGAGGCAATGGTGAAGTGCATGCTACTATTGATGATGGTTGGTGGTGCTGTGGATGGTTGGTGGTGCTGTGGATAGTTGGGCTGATGAGGATGGGGATGGGGATGTTGATGGTTATGTGTGTCTGGATTATGGATTGAGAGGTGATGTGTGAGGC
This sequence comes from Ambystoma mexicanum, assembly GCF_040938575.1. Lineage (NCBI taxonomy): Eukaryota > Metazoa > Chordata > Amphibia > Caudata > Ambystomatidae > Ambystoma > Ambystoma mexicanum. Next base: position 28,458,668 of record NC_090935.1, read on the forward strand.
AATGGTGAATTGCATGCTACTATTGATGATGGTTGGAGGTGGTGCTGTGGATAGTGGGGCTGATGAGGATGGGGATGGGGATGAGGATGGTTATGTGTGTCTGGATTATGGATTGAGAGGTGATGTGTGAGGCAATGGTGAAGTGCATGCTACTATTGATGATGGTTGGAGGTGGTGCTGTGGATAGTGGGGCTGATGAGGATGGGGATGGGGATGAGGATGGTGATGATGATGTGGATGGCGTTGATGGTGTGCATGCTACTATAGATGGTGCTGATGATGGTTGGAGGTAGTGCTGTGGATAGTGGGGTTGATGAGGATGGGGATGGGGATGAGGATGGTGATGATGATGTGGATGGCGTTGATGGTGTGCATGCTACTATAGATGGTGCTGATGATGGTTGGAGGTGGTGCTGTGGATAGTGGGGCTGATGAGGATGGGGATGGGAATGAGGATGGTTATGTGTGTCTGGATTATGGATTGAGAGGTGATGTGTGAGGCAATGGTGAAGTGCATGCTACTATTGATGATGGTTGGAGGTGGGCTGTGGATAGTGGGGCTGATGAGGATGGGGATGGGGATGAGGATGGTGATGATGATGTGGATGGCGTTGATGGTGTGCATGCTACTATAGATGGTGCTGATGATGGTTGGAGGTGGTGCTGTGGATAGTGGGGCTGATGAGGATGGGGATGGGGATGAGGATGGTTATGTGTGTCTGGATTATGGATTGAGAGGTGATGTGTGAGGCAATGGTGAAGTGCATGCTACTATTGATGATGGTTGGAGGTGGGCTGTGGATAGTGGGGCTGATGAGGATGGGGATGGGGATGAGGATGGTGATGATGATGTGGATGGCGTTGATGGTGTGCATGCTACTATAGATGGTGCTGATGATGGTTGGAGATGGTGCTGTGGATAGTGGGGCTGATGAGGATGGGGATGAGGATGGTGATGATGATGTGGATGGCGTTGATGGTGTGCATGCTACTATTGATGATGCTGATGATGGTTGGAGGTGGTGCTGTGGATAGTGGGGCTGATGAGGATGGGGATGGGGATGAGGATGGTGATGAAGATGTGGATGACGTTGATGGTGTGCATGCTACTATAGATGGTGCTGATGATGGTTGGAGGTGGTGCTTTGGATAGTGGGGCTGATGAGGATGGGGATGGGGATGAGGATGGTTATGTGTGTCTGGATTATGGATTGAGAGGTGATGTGTGAGGCAATGGTGAAGTGCATGCTACTATTGATGATGGTTGGAGGTGGGCTGTGGATAGTGGGGCTGATGAGGATGGGGATGGGGATGAGGATGGTGATGATGATGTGGATGGCGTTGATGGTGTGCATGTTACTATTGATGATGCTGATGAGGGTTGGAGGTGGTGCTTTGGATAGTGGGGCTGATGAGGATGGGGATGGGGATGAGGATGGTGATGTGTGTCTGGACTATGGAGAGCTGATAGTTACGTACCCTATAAGGTGGAAGGGATAGGCTTGCGGAAGATCATTTTGCTGGAGGAAATGTGAGGACATTGAGAATGATAGAGTAATCTCCAGCAGCGGTTCTGAAGAGGCTTTGAGGGGGTTAATACTTTGCTCTCTCAACATCCACACATGCGCTGTTTCAGGTGTAGCACATGTCTCTCAATGCAGCACTGGTGGGCCAGGCAACGTGCGGGAATATGGCAAGCAGGGGCACTTTACACACTGAAGTCTATGAGGAAGTATGACAACACTCTCTCCAGGAGGCTGCATTGTGTTATGCCGGCCCCTACGGTAGTGAGAGTGTCCAGGGAGGCAGTGCCATGGCGCGCGCCGCCCCTGCACACACACATCGCACACCACGTGGTACAGCACGAGCTCCGGGCACGGGCTTAGGTCACAACCCATTGCTGTAAGAAGAGAAGAAAGGCACAGAAAGATTCAGGCCCTACAATCGCTAGAAAGAATTGGGAAACTTGGGGAGCAGTGCAAACATTGTCTAAATTGGCACCTCGGTCGGGGATACTAGCCAATTTGCCTGCTTGGCCCATAGGCTGAATTCTCTGGTGCAAATCTTTTATCCTGAGTAGCCTGAGGGCTTAGTGCCCCTCGCTCTCACCACCCTGGCTCCTAACATGTGGGGCAGTCAGCACAGAACACAGGCTGCATCTGACAGGGGTGCAGCACCGCAGCAAGAGAGGGCCGGTTTCTTTTCTGTTTTTAAATGTACTCTACCTTTCTGCACCCAGTATCTACACGTTGCCGTTCCTAATGGAGTTATTACACCAGCTGGCAGGTCACACTGACAATAATGCCCCTTGACCTGCACAGCAGGCCATTACCGGCCTAGGTAATAATGGCTCTTTCCACACGTTACTGGACTCAGAGCATGGGGCACTGATCCTGGAAGTACGTAAAAGCAAAAATACTCAGTCGGTTTGGTCAATGTTATATGACCCTGAAGGATCGGAAACTGGGTCAGCTCTTTAGATATAACTGGGAAAGTGTGGGCTGAGTCTAGGTGCAATATGTATCCCAGTGAGAAGGAAGAAGGCTAGATACAGATGCTTCTGGACAGGACCCCAATAGGGCCACAGGGGCCCTTGAATGCCCTGTTGGGGTCCTGTGACCTTAGTGAGCTGGCAATACCTTTTGGAGAAACCACGACAATGTGTATTGGGAAATGTATTCAGAACTGCTGCTGCTCTGTGTGAGAATCCTGATGGTGTCTCACCCGCTAGTCCCAGGGGATCTGTCATCTAGTTGGCCAGGACACGGCCGTCGCTATTGGATCCAATTCCTGGGTGTGGACCAGCGGGGGAGGATCACCTGGAAGGGGGTCATCGGGGAGTGGAAGTGGGAGACCGAAGGGTGAGACGCAATATCCCCTTCCTTATGCCACCTTTTTCCCATCCTACTACGGAGGATATTTAGAAGCTCGACTCCCCTCTTTTCCGTCACAAACACGTTCTTACACATTAAAAGACAACGGACTAAGAAAAGAGCCATTTACCTCACATGTCCCAATACAAGGGTCAGGTAGACAAATTGACAACAACTATAAAAACCTGATGGCCCTTACCCTTCCCCACTGGGATAAAAGGCGGAGCACAAGAGCCCACTTTGAGCAAGTCCAACCGCATGAGGGAGCAGCTAATCCAAGACAGCAATTCACAAGGAGAAGAAAGGCAGCGAGACCGGAAACGATGACAAGGAGGGAAGTCTCCTTGCCGTTTCTAACCCAGGCCCGCAAAACGTCTCGGTGAAAGGAACCATAAAACGAGGAGATACAGCTGACGTGTGGGACAACAGATGTCAACAGTGCACAGGATCCTCCCGTGCTGATAGCCAAGGCAGGGAGACACATTTGCTATGTGGTACTGTCCTTGACTTCAGAGAGAAAAACTGCCAATGAGTTCAACACTGCCAGTGAGTCGGAAAAAGCTGATTGCAAGCCGGGCTGTGTTGAGCCGAAGGTTGCAATCAGCAACATTCTGTGTACTTGTGTGTGTTTGAACTATTGGGAAAGCCCAGAGAAGGGCCAGCTGCATAGTGTTCTGGTGCCGAGGAAACACCCATTCGAAGGGCTCTGGCTAGCCCCTTTGTTAAAACTACAAATACCAGAAGGCCATAGGAGAGGCCGGCATTAGGTGTCGGAGTGGTCCTACAAGGGTCATGTCAAATCCCTTGGACAATCGAAAGTCTCTGACCTGATGTCAAGGAAAGCTAGGGGAAGGTAACCCCGCTTCCTGATGATAGAATCATGAACTGTGTTGGAAAGGCTATCTGAACCCTACGGAGGGATGCCAAGGGGAAAGGTAACGAGAGTGAATCCTGCATCGTGATGAAGCAAAGTGAACTGTGTATTTGACAAGAGTGAACCCGGCTGAGGGTAGCCCACAGTGAATGGTACATTTTGAATGAAAGGCTGTAGTGAATCCAACGGAGGGAGGCCTACGGAGCACGAAGGATCGGAGCCCGGCAGAAGAAGAACCTAAGGCGGAGAGTAATCGCCCCATGAAGATTTGTTGAAGGAACATTTTGTTTTGGCGTTATGGCACACCAGGTCCTCTGAGGCAAGAGAGTTTGTGTAAAACAGACTTGGCCACAAAGGCCCTGATATTTCGGAAATGAACTGTAACCTCGTGCTGACGAGGCCCAGGAGTGTGCTGTGCTCAAGAGACCCGCCTTGTCCCGTGCTAAAAATGCGTGGAAGGGAGACCTCAGCCATACCATCCTGACTTATCATTTCATGAACACCTCTTTCTTTTCTTGTGAACATTATCCCACACTATTTTGTAACTTAGAGGTAAGGATTGGCAATCTTTTTTTTTTAGTATAGGCCCTTTTTATTTGACAAGACGGCACTAGGACTGCCTTATTATTATTTGATGGTTGTAACTTGCTCCCATGTTAGATTTAGGTTTAGATTAGGCGTTTAGCTCACCCATTATACAGTTTAATAAACACCCTTGAACTGCGATCATTTTTGTCTGTTTTTACTGTAGCCTCCATGGGTTCCTCACTTCTGTTATTGGGAATGTGTAAGGTCAATGTCAGAGGTTCCGGGCATTTCTGGGTGGCTAGCAAATGATGAATCAGCATTGGGTGAATAGGAAAGACCCTGCCAGGATTCTACCACAAATATGGAGGAATCGCTTTAGCTCCTTTGCTCAAAGTTATCCGGGGGAGGTTTCACCAAGCATTGTGTATTGATCGGACAATAGGTGACTAACAGGGATGATTGACCTGTCTAAAATAGAGGGGAAAGTCTAGCAGAACTTGTTGGGTTCTTGTAGAGGGACTCCATTATAGCTGGTGCAGTTGGATATCCCAACCTGAATGTAGAAAGGGCCTTGCAACAAGGTGCGTGTTTTTGCGAGAAAATTGAAAGGGCTATAACTGTGACTTTGATCGGGCTACTCTGTATATTCTTGAAAGGGCTAAAGCAGGAACCTTGATTGGTCTACTCTTTTTCTATCCTTGAAATGGCTAAAGCAGGGACGTTGATGGGTCTACTCTTTGTGTATCTGGGAACGGGATACAGCAGGAACCTTGATGGATCTACTGTTTGTTTATCCTTGGAATGGCAAAAGCAGGGACCTTGATGCATCTACTCTGTGTGTATCCTTGAAAGGGATACCGCAGGGACCTTGATGGGTCTACTCTTTGTCTACCCTTGAAATGGCTAAAGCAGGGACTTTGATGTGTCTACTCTTTGTGTATCCTTGAAACGGATACCGCAGGAATCTTGATGGGTCTACCCTTTGTCTACCCTTGAAATGGCTAAAGCAGGGACTTTGATGTGTCTACTCTTTGTCTAGCCTTGAATGGGGTACAGCAGGAACCTTAATGGGTCTACTCTTTGTGTATGTGTGCATTCATGAAAGGTGAAAGGGATTCAGCAGGAACATTGATGGGTCTACTCTTTGTCTATCCTTGAAATGGATATAGCAGGAACACTTATGGGTCTACTCCTTGTCTATCCTTGAAAGGGATACAGCAGGGACATTCATGGGTCTACTTGTTGTGTATCCTTGAAAGGGATACAGCAAGAAGCTTGATGGGCCTACTCTTTGTGTATCCTTGAAAGGGTTACAGCAGGAACCTTTACGGGTATGCTCTTTGTGCTTCCTCGAAAGGGAGACAGCAGGGACCCTTACAGGTCTACTCTTTGTGCATTCTTGAAAGGGACCATGATGCATCTACTCTTTGTCTATCCTTGACATGGCTAAAGCAGGAACCTTAATGGGTCTACTCGTTGTGTATCTGTGAAAGGGATAGAGCAGTGACCTTGACTGGACTACTCTTAGTGTATTCTTGAAAAGGCTAAAGCACGGACCTTGATGCCTTTACATTTTGTCCATCCCAAAAGAGCAAAATCAGGAACATTTATGGGTCTACTCTTTGTGTATCCTTAAAAGGGCTAAAGCAGGGACCTTGATGCATCTACTCTTTGTCGATCCTTGAAATGGCTAGAACAACAACCTTGATGGTTCTATTCTTTGTGCATATTTGAAAGAGATACAACAGGAGCCTTGATGGGTCTACTCTGTGTGCATCCTTACAAAGGGCTAAAGCAGGGACCTTGATGTATCAACTCTTTGTATGTCCTTGGAAGGGCTAAAGCAGAATTCCTGATGGGTCAATTGTTTGTGTATCCTTAAAAGGTAAGGGGCTAAAGCAGGAACATTGACAGGTCTACGCTTTGTGTATCCTTGAAAGGGATGCAGCAGGGACCTTGATAGGTCTACTCTTTGTGTATCATTGAAAGGGCTAAAGCAGCGACTTGATGAGTCGACTGTGTGTATCCATGAAAGGGCTAAAGCAGCGACTTGATGAGTCGACTCTTTGTGTAGCGCTGAAAGGGCTAAAACAGATACTTGATGAGTTGACTCTTTGTGTATCTTTGAAAGGGTTAAAGCAGATACTTGATGAGTCGACTCTTTGTGTATCCCTGAAAGGGCTAAAGCAGATACTTGATGAGTCGACTCTTTGTTTATCCCTGAAAGGGCTAAAGCAGATACTTGATGAGTCGGTTCTTTGTGCATCCCTAAAAAGGCTAAATCAGATACTTGATGAGCCTACTCTTTGTTTATCCCTGTAAAGGCTAAAGCAGATACTTGATGAGTCAGCTCTTTGTTTATCCCTGTAAAGGCTAAAGCAGATACTTGATGAGTCAACTCTTTGTGTATCCCTGAAAGGGCAAAAGCAGAGATTTGATGAGTTGACTCTTTGTGTATCTTTGAAAGGGCTAAAGGAGATACTTGATGAGTCGACTCTTTGTTTATCCCTGAAAGGGGTAAAGCAGATACTTGATGAGCCTACTCTTTGTTTATCCCTGAAAGGGCTAAAGCAGATACTTGATGAGTTGGCTCTTTGTGCATCCCTGAAAGGGCTAAAGGAGATACTTGATGGGTCTTTGTGTATCCTTGAAACATGCTGGTTCTACTCTTGTTGATCCTCTATATCATATTAAGTATAAGCCCTCGCTGGAGGGATGTTATGGCACCTCAGCTGCTAGGACTACTCCGCAAACATAGGCTGGCTCAAACATTGGCTGAAGCCAAACTGAAGAAGGCCAACAGAAGCATGGATTGGGCCCATCTGAGGTTTAGGATCACCGATAAAGTGTATGTTCTTCACTGTCAGTACAGGTTTGGATTTCAACCCCGCAGATATGGTTTACGTGACACTGGGCTCTCATGTAAAACAATAGGGAGGGGATGTGGGCAGCAATGGTAATCGAGATAACGACTTCATGGGGACTGAAGGCGTAGTTGAAGGTGGTGATTTCATGTCACTGGCAAAGGGGATGTGGATTTTTTTGTAAGGTGAATATTTTAGGAGGCAAGAAAGAAGGGGTTGATATCTGGGAGGTGGCACCAGTCAGCCTAGTTCACCCCAAGGCACTCATAATGCCACACCGGCATACCTGCAAACTAACAGCGCAATGCATTATGCAGAAAAAAAGAGGTCAACAGGAGTCTACTGCACCTAGCTACCATGGTGCCGATACACTCACTCCATTCCTGACAGCCTTCGTCAATGCCTCTTTTGCCACAGGAAAAGTCCCCTCCTGCCTCAATGAAGCCTCGGTCCACCCCCTCTTAAAAAAAAAAAACACTCTCGACCCTACATCCCCTAATAACTACAGACCCATCACCACCGTCCCCTTCTTACTCAAGGTACTGGACAAATCAGCCAACCTGCAGGTACAGCACTTCATCGAAGAAAATAAGCTCCTAGGTCTACGCCAATCCGGCTTTCGCCAAGACACGGGACTGAAACCGCTTTACTGGACCTCAAAAACCAAATGGATGATGCCAGAGACTCGGGTAAACCAGCCCTACTCTTGCTACTTGACCTCTCAGTGGAATTTGACCTTGTTGACCATATTGTCCTATGCCACCACCTTACCTCACCAGCCAAATTCTCCCCAGACGCCACTGCCTGGATCACCTCCTTCCTGCAAGGTAGGACCATGCAAGTATTCTCGGACGTAGCCTCCGCCTCACCCGCCATCATGCTCTGTGGAGTGCCTCAAGGTTCCTGCCTCTCCCCTACTCTGTACAACATCTTTACACGCCCTCTCTCCTCATACTTGACGCCCTGGGTATCTCTTACACCAGCTACACAGACGATACTCAGATCCTCCTCACTCTCACAGGCAACTATGACACAGAATCCACGACACTCAACCACATCTACAACACCATCCAGACATGGATTGCAGCCAACGGACTATGCCTCAACTAAAACAGACCGAGCTCCTCCTGGTAGGATCTACGGACACACTCAAAAATATTGACACCCAGTATAGCCACTTCCCCATCGACTCCATAAAAATCCCAGTGTCTGACACAGTGAAAACTCTCTGAGTCTACCTGGACTCGAACCTATCCATGGCAAGACAGGTTAAAGTAATTGCCTCCTCGGCAGCGAATCATGCCAAGCTCATCAATGCAGCTAGGCCACTCCCCGCTAAGGAGAACTGTACTAACATAGCCAGAGCTATCACCGGTTCCAGGCTGGACTATTGCAATGTACTCTTCTTAGGGACGTCCACAAAAAACCTGGATAAACTGCAAGTCATCCAGAACAGTGTTCTTCGTGCAGCCCAAGGCATCTCCAAAAGAGAGCACATCATGGCTGCCAGAAAATCAGCCCACTGGCTCCCAATATAAGAAAGGGTCAAATTCAAAGCATTGACACTTACCCATAAGTGCATCCACCTCTCTGCACCTGCCTACCTCTCAAAAAGGATCCACCCCTCTACCTCCACAAGGCCAACAAGAACACCTCACGCAAACATGCTAACTGTGCCGATGGTAAAAAGAGCCAGAGCAGGCAGCGCTGGCTTCCCCTACCTTGCTTCCTTACACTGGATTGCCCTACCACCAACCCTGGGAGCTAAGGAATCACTCATGGCGGTCTGTAAGGCCATAAAAACCACACTCATCACCTGATGAAGACCACAATCACCTCATGCAAATGCTAACTGCATCTCCTGGTTTATCATTCAAAATGTATTTATACTCTGTGCACAAATGTATCAATATACAAACATGTAAATGCGTAACCCGCCTGTACTATCCTTGTAACTAAGCTTCCCTGCAAGTAACAGTGCCTCGATGCCCAAGGGCTGTTTGCGAGCTATACAAATGTAAAAAATAAAATAAAAATAAATGGTTTACTAGCGTTCATGAGTATGTGATAGGGCATTCTCTACAGATCACTTCCTTTCGCTCTTCCAAACCGTGTAACTTAGAGATGCCAACATATTTACTCCGAGAAGGACACAGGGCATCAATTCTACCAAGTGTCCTACATTGACTAAGTCCCCCAGGCCTATAGAAATCCAACGTTTGCAGCACTGCGCATAGTTTCTTATCACTACACCAGAGCCATGGGAAAGGAAGGGACATGGCGAAACACGTCAGCTCTTCACCTGCATGGACATTTGACACTCTGATTCTCACTGTATTGCCAAGTTTACCACTAAAGGGAACACCTCTCAAAGCCATCACTGCACAGAAAATGCAATGAAATAAACAATAATCATGTTAGCTCCCAGTACCATCGAAATGGATGATTCGATCTGACATCACTTCCTACCAACAACAGTAATCCAGTTGTGGGACCCCACAGACGCTCCCTTAACCTTGCACGTGTGCCAGTTGTTATCTGCCAGCAAATACATGCATCATTCCAGGCATTGAACCCGCCAGTGCAGGATCCCGCCACTGCAGACTCACATGTCAGCTGCCCTCCACCTGAAGAAGGTCCCCACCAGAGCGCAATGGGCTGAAACACATGGGCTCAGTTATGAATGGTGAGAAGCGTGGGCTGTATCAGAGGGCTCTCTATATAATGTAAAGGGCATTAGTAACTTAAGAGGATAGTACATAACAGGTGTGGAGCTCCAGACATTGGCCATTGGTCAGTGGTGCCGATTAGAAGGAAAGTCAACATTCAAGTGGAGCGGTTTCAAGGGCAAACATCAGCAGAGTTAAAGAACGAGAAGCGAGACAGAAATGGGTAATACCTATGTGAGATCAAAGCAAGAGCTGGAGACTATAGGTCATGGGTTTGGCATGCAGCCAGGGCTAAAATGCAGGAATATACCTCTTATATCTATGCCCCCACCCACATGTAGCACATGCCTACATCCCATCTGCCCATATCCTTCCGGCAGTGCCTGTAAACATATCCATGCTATTGTAGCCTATTGCTATATCCACTTATAACACATGCCTATATCCCATCTGCCCATATCCTTCCGGCAGTGCCTGTAAACACATCCATGCTATTGTAGCCTAATGCTGTATCCACTTATATCGCATGCCTATATCCTATCTGCCCATATCCTTCCGTCAGTGCCTGTAAACATATCCATGCTATTGTAGCCTATCGCTGTATCCACTTATATAGCATGCCTATATCCCATCTGCCCATATCCTTCCGGCATTGCCTGTAAATATATCCATGCTATTGGAGCCTATCGCTGTATCCACTTATATAGCATGGCTATATCCCATCTGCCCATATCCTTCCGGCAGTGCCTGTAAACATATCCATGCTATTGTAGCCTATCGCTGTATCCACTTATATCGCATGCCTATATCCCATCTGCCCATATCCTTCCGGAAGTGCCTTTAAACACATCCATGCTATTGTAGCCTATCGCTGTATCCACTTATATCGCATGCCTATATCCCATCTGCCCATATCCTTCCTGCAGTGCCTGTAAACACATCCATGCTATTGTAGCCTATCGCTGTATCCACTTATATCGCATGCCTATATCCCATCTGCCCATATCCTTCCTGCAGTGCCTGTAAACACATCCATGCTATTGTAGCCTATCGCTGTATCCACTTATATCACATGCCTATATTCCATCTGCCCATATCCTTCCGGCAGTGCCCACAAACATATCCATGCTATTGTAGCCTATTGCTGTATCCACGTATATTGCATGGTTATATATTCCATCTGCCCATATCCTTCCGGCAGTGCCTGTAAACATATTCATGCTATTGCAGCATATTGCTGTATCCATTTATATCACGTGCCTATGTCCCATCTGCCCCTATCCTTGGGCAGTGCCTGTAAACATATCCATGCTATTGTAGCCTATTGCTGTATCCACTTATATCGCAAGTCTATGTCCCATCTTCCCATATTCTTCCGGCAGTGCCTGTAAACATATCCATGCTATTGTAGCCTATTGCTGTATCCACTTATATCGCATGCCTATATCCCATCTGCCCATATCCTTCCGGCAGTGCCTGTAAACATATCCATGCTATTGTAGCCTATTGCTGTATCCACTTATATCGCATGTTTATATCCCATCTGCCCATGTCCTCCCGGCAGTGCCTGTAAACATATCCATGCTATTGTAGCCTATTGCTGTATCCACTTATATCGCATGCCTATATCCCATCTGCCCATGTCCTTCCGGCAGTGCCTGTAAACATAGCCATGCTATTGTAGCCTATTGCTGTATCCACTTATATCGCATGCTTATATCCCATCTGCCCATGTCCTTCCGGCAGTGCCTGTAAACATATCCATGCTATTGTAGCCTATTGCTGTATCCACTTATATCGCATGCCTATATCCCATCTGCCCATATCCTTCCGGCAGTGCCTGTAAACCTATCCATGCTATTGTAGCCTATTGCTGTATCCACTTATATCGCATGCTTATATCCCATCTGCCCATGTCCTTCCGGCAGTGCCTGTAAACATATCCATGCTATTGTAGCCTATCGCTGTATCCACTTATATCGCATGCCTATATCCCATCTGCCCATATCCTTCCGGAAGTGCCTTTAAACACATCCATGCTATTGTAGCCTGTCGCTGTATCCACTTATATCGCATGCCTATATCCCATCTGCCCATATCCTTCCTGCAGTGCCTGTAAACACATCCATGCTATTGCAGCCTATCGCTGTATCCACTTATATCGCATGCCTATATCCCATCTGCCCATATCCTTCCTGCAGTGCCTGTAAACACATCCATGCTATTGTAGCCTATCGCTGTATCCACTTATATCACATGCCTATATTCCATCTGCCCATATCCTTCCGGCAGTGCCCACAAACATATCCATGCTATTGTAGCCTATTGCTGTATCCACGTATATTGCATGATTATATATTCCATCTGCCCATATCCTTCCGGCAGTGCCTGTAAACATATCCATGCTATTGTAGCCTATTGCTGTATCCACTTATATCGCATGCTTATATCCCATCTGCCCATGTCCTTCCGGCAGTGCCTGTAAACATATTCATGCTATTGCAGCATATTGCTGTATCCACTTATATCGCAAGTCTATGTCCCATCTGCCCCTATCCTTCCGGCAGTGCCTGTAAACATAATGATACTATTGTAACCTATCATTGTATCAATTCTTTGTCCAGAGTACAATGTTTAACATACTCATATTTTAAAAGTTGGGATTTTTATTTTGTTTTATCTTGTACTCTGCTTTTATGCATACCCTCTTTTCAAACACCTTTACAAGACTCTCTTCAAAAGCAGTCCCGTGTGTTGTCTTTGCCGAACACATTATCAAGTTTAGATCATGTTAAGCGTATACGTAATATCATAGAATTCTCACCTGGGCCGAGGGTGGAGAGCCACAGGACGAGGGCCCTCATTCTGCTCATCCTAGCTTCCTCCTCAGACCCCTGGACCCCGCAGGACAGGCGCGCGAACAGGCTCCCCACTGGGTCTGGAGCCAGAGTGGGCAGTTGAGCAATCCCTGCTGGGCGCAGAGTCTGTGGGCAAAGAGCTTCCCCCTTTGAGTGTGTGGGCAGGATAGAGTCATTGGTTGCGTGCACACACCACCCCACCCACGTCGCATGTTTCACCGCAGTGTGAGATGCAAATAGATTGATCAGATGACGCCTTGTCACAGGGTCCATCATGCCCCAGTCTTACGTTTTCATTTCTCCGACTGTTGCATTCTGGAAGTTGCAGTCTTGGGTTATTTCAAGTAAACACAAAGGCCAGTCATGGGTTAGGGTTCCTCCGGCGTTAGGGAATCCTTTGGGAACATTATCCATGAATTCTGAACACTCCCCACCCACCCCTAGCAACGACCATCAGCGCTATTGGGGTAGGCTTGTTTTAGGAAGACAACGCCCACTTCTCTCTGCTCTAAACGATGCGCTTCATGCTGTCTCGTCTTTGCTCCTGCTGTGTTCCTGCATGGATGTGTGAACCCGGAGCTGTGGCATGCGTGTGAGTTTCTATGGGTTTTGTATGTAGAAAGGAGGACTCACGTACCCCTAGTACTAAGATTACAGTGGTTTGTAAGTTGGTTGTAGAGTGAGGTGTTCTGCTGTTTGACGTCTGGTGAGAAGGTTCTTAGGAAGGCTTGTGCAAGTGGTTTAGTTGGTTTGCATGTGTTGACTTTCAGCGCAGTGCTTTGAGTGGTTAGTGGGTTGGGTTGGCCAGCCTTATGCCAGTGGTTTATTTGGTTTGCATGTGTTGACTTTCAATGCAGTGCTTTGAGTGGTTAGTGGGTTGGGTTGGCCAGCCTTCTGCCAGTGGTTTATTTGGTTTGCATGTGTTGACTTTCAGCGCAGTGCTTTGAGTGGTTAGTGGGTTGGGTTGGCCAGCCTTCTGCCAGTGGTTTAGTTGGTTTGCATGTGTTGACTTTCAATGCAGTGCTTTGAGTGGTTAGTGGGTTGGGTTGGCCAGCCTTCTGCCAGTGGTTTATTTGGTTTGCATGTGTTGACTTTCAATGCAGTGCTTTGAGTGGTTAGTGGGTTTGGTTGGCCAGCCTTCTGCCAGTGGTTTATTTGGTTTGCATGTGTTGACTTTCAATGCAGTGCTTTGAGTGGTTAGTGGGTTTAGTTGGCCAGCCTTCTGCCAGTGGTTTATTTGGTTTGCATGTGTTGACTTTCAGCGCAGTGCTTTGAGTGGTTAGTGGGTTTAGTTGGCCAGCCTTCTGCCAGTGGTTTATTTGGTTTGCATGTGTTGACTTTCAATGCAGTGCTTTGAGTGGTTAGTGGGTTGGGTTGGCCAGCCTTCTGCCAGTGGTTTATTTGGTTTGCATGTGTTGACTTTCAGCGCAGTGCTTTGAGTGGTTAGTGGGTTGGGTTGGCCAGCCTTCTGCCAGTGGTTTATTTGGTTTGCATGTGTTGACTTTCAATGCAGTGCTTTGAGTGGTTAGTGGGTTGGGTTGGCCAGCCTTCTGCCAGTGGTTTATTTGGTTTGCATGTGTTGACTTTCAATGCAGTGCTTTGAGTGGTTAGGGGGTTGGGTTGGCCATCCTTCTGCCAGTGGTTTATTTGGTTTGCATGTGTTGACTTTCAGCGCAGTGCTTTGAGTGGTTAGTGGGTTGGGTTGGCCAGCCTTCTGCCAGTGGTTTAGTTGGTTTGCATGTGTTGACTTTCAGCGCAGTGTTTTGAGTTGTTAGGGGGTTGGGTTGGCCAGCCTTCTGCCAGTGGTTTATTTGGTTTGCATGTGTTGACTTTCAGCGCAGTGCTTTGAGTGGTTAGTGGGTTGGGTTGGCCAGCCTTCTGCCAGTGGTTTATTTGGTTTGCATGTGTTGACTTTCAATGCAGTGCTTTGAGTGGTTAGTGGGTTTGGTTGGCCAGCCTTCTGCCAGTGGTTTATTTGGTTTGCATGTGTTGACTTTCAATGCAGTGCTTTGAGTGGTTAGTGGGTTTAGTTGGCCAGCCTTCTGCCAGTGGTTTATTTGGTTTGCATGTGTTGACTTTCAGCGCAGTGCTTTGAGTGGTTAGTGGGTTTGGTTGGCCAGCCTTCTGCCAGTGGTTTATTTGGTTTGCATGTGTTGACTTTCAATGCAGTGCTTTGAGTGGTTAGTGGGTTGGGTTGGCCAGCCTTCTGCCAGTGGTTTATTTGGTTTGCATGTGTTGACTTTCAGCGCAGTGCTTTGAGTGGTTAGTGGGTTGGGTTGGCCAGCCTTCTGCAAGTGGTTTAGTTGGTTTGCATGTGTTGACTTTCAGCGCAGTGCTTTGAGTGGTTAGTGGGTTGGGTTGGCCAGCCTTCTGCCAGTGGTTTAGTTGGTTTGCATGTGTTGACTTTCAGCGCAGTGCTTTGAGTGGTTAGGGGGTTGGGTTGGCCAGCCTTCTGCCAGTGGTTTAGTTGGTTTGCATGTGTTGACTTTCAGCGCAGTGCTTTGAGTGGTTAGTGGGTTGGGTTGGCCAGCCTTCTGCCAGTGGTTTAGTTGGTTTGCATGTGTTGACTTTCAATGCAGTGCTTTGAGTGGTTAGGGGGTTGGGTTGGCCAGCCTTCTGCCAGTGGTTTATTTGGTTTGCATGTGTTGACTTTCAGCGCAGTGCTTTGAGTGGTTAGTGGGTTGGGTTGGCCAGCCTTCTGCCAGTGGTTTAGTTGGTTTGCATGTGTTGACTTTCAGCGCAGTGCTTTGAGTGGTTAGGGGGTTGGGTTGGCCAGCCTTCTGCAAGTGGTTTATTTGGTTTGCATGTGTTGACTTTCAGCGCAGTGCTTTGAGTGGTTAGGGGGTTGGGTTGGCCAGCCTTCTGCCAGTGGTTTAGTTGGTTTGCATGTGTTGACTTTCAATGCAGTGCTTTGAGTGGTTAGTGGGTTGGGTTGGCCAGCCTTCTGCCAGTGGTTTATTTGGTTTGCATGTGTTGACTTTCAATGCAGTGCTTTGAGTGGTTAGTGGGTTTGGTTGGCCAGCCTTCTGCCAGTGGTTTATTTGGTTTGCATGTGTTGACTTTCAATGCAGTGCTTTGAGTGGTTAGTGGGTTTAGTTGGCCAGCCTTCTGCCAGTGGTTTATTTGGTTTGCATGTGTTGACTTTCAGCGCAGTGCTTTGAGTGGTTAGTGGGTTTAGTTGGCCAGCCTTCTGCCAGTGGTTTATTTGGTTTGCATGTGTTGACTTTCAATGCAGTGCTTTGAGTGGTTAGTGGGTTGGGTTGGCCAGCCTTCTGCCAGTGGTTTATTTGGTTTGCATGTGTTGACTTTCAGCGCAGTGCTTTGAGTGGTTAGTGGGTTGGGTTGGCCAGCCTTCTGCAAGTGGTTTAGTTGGTTTGCATGTGTTGACTTTCAGCGCAGTGCTTTGAGTGGTTAGTGGGTTGGGTTGGCCAGCCTTCTGCCAGTGGTTTAGTTGGTTTGCATGTGTTGACTTTCAGCGCAGTGCTTTGAGTGGTTAGGGGGTTGGGTTGGCCAGCCTTCTGCCAGTGGTTTAGTTGGTTTGCATGTGTTGACTTTCAGCGCAGTGCTTTGAGTGGTTAGTGGGTTGGGTTGGCCAGCCTTCTGCCAGTGGTTTAGTTGGTTTGCATGTGTTGACTTTCAATGCAGTGCTTTGAGTGGTTAGGGGGTTGGGTTGGCCAGCCTTCTGCCAGTGGTTTATTTGGTTTGCATGTGTTGACTTTCAGCGCAGTGCTTTGAGTGGTTAGTGGGTTGGGTTGGCCAGCCTTCTGCCAGTGGTTTAGTTGGTTTGCATGTGTTGACTTTCAGCGCAGTGCTTTGAGTGGTTAGGGGGTTGGGTTGGCCAGCCTTCTGCAAGTGGTTTATTTGGTTTGCATGTGTTGACTTTCAGCGCAGTGCTTTGAGTGGTTAGGGGGTTGGGTTGGCCAGCCTTCTGCCAGTGGTTTATTTGGTTTGCATGTGTTGACTTTCAGCGCAGTGCTTTGAGTGGTTAGGGGGTTGGGTTGGCCAGCCTTCTGCAAGTGGTTTAGTTGGTTTGCATGTGTTGACTTTCAGCGCAGTGCTTTGAGTGGTTAGGGGGTTGGGTTGGCCAGCCTTCTGCCAGTGGTTTATTTGGTTTGCATGTGTTGACTTTCAATGCAGTGCTTTGAGTGGCTAGGGGGTTGGGTTGGCCAGCCTTCTGCAAGTGGTTTAGTTGGTTTGCATGTGTTGACTTTCAGCGCAGTGCTTTGAGTGGTTAGGGGGTTGGGTTGGCCAGCCTTCTGCCAGTGGTTTATTTGGTTTGCATGTGTTAACTTTCAGCGCAGTGCTTTGAGTGGTTAGTGGGTTGGGTTGGCCAGCCTTCTGCAAGTGGTTTAGTTGGTTTGCATGTGTTGACTTTCAGCGCAGTGCTTTGAGTGGTTAGGGGGTTGGGTTGGCCAGCCTTCTGCAAGTGGTTTAGTTGGTTTGCATGTGTTGACTTTCAGCGCAGTGCTTTGAGTGGTTAGGGGGTTGGGTTGGCCAGCCTTCTGCCAGTGGTTTAGTTGGTTTGCATGTGTTGACTTTCAGCGCAGTGCTTTGAGTGGTTAGGGGGTTGGGTTGGCCAGCCTTCTGCAAGTGGTTTAGTTGGTTTGCATGTGTTGACTTTCAGCGCAGTGCTTTGAGTGGTTAGGGGGTTGGGTTGGCCAGCCTTCTGCAAGTGGTTTAGTTGGTTTGCATGTGTTGACTTTCAGCGCAGTGCTTTGAGTGGTTAGGGGGTTGGGTTGGCCAGCCTTCTGCCAGTGGTTTAGTTGGTTTGCATGTGTTGACTTTCAGCGCAGTGCTTTGAGTGGTTAGGGGGTTGGGTTGGCCAGCCTTCTGCAAGTGGTTTAGTTGGTTTGCATGTGTTGACTTTCAGCGCAGTGCTTTGAGTGGTTAGGGGGTTGGGTTGGCCAGCCTTCTGCCAGTGGTTTAGTTGGTTTGCATGTGTTGACTTTCAGCGCAGTGCTTTGAGTGGTTAGGGGGTTGGGTTGGCCAGCCTTCTGCCAGTGGTTTAGTTGGGGGGTTGGGTTCACCAACGTGTAAGTGAAACATCAGCGAGCACATCTAGTTTCTTTGACAGTATTTTGTGGGTCCCCAGGCACAAGTCGGGATTAGTTTGGTGCTTGCGGTGTGGCACTCCCTTGTGCACCCCCTTCTAAAGAAACCCTCTCCCTATGCTTGCTCTCTGGCTAACTAACGGCCAATCTCCATCACTCTTTTCCTAGGTAAACTCTTAGAAAAGCTGCCCATCTCCCAGCTTAATCTTCTGAATCTGTTGGTTGCATCCATGACCACCAGTCTGGTTTCAGAGCTGCCAGAAGTGTGGAAACGGCTCTCCTGAACACTTGTGAAGACTTGCTCTCCAGTCTTGACTCTATTCTCCCTTCTGTCCTCATTCTCCTTGATCTATCCTCTGTTTTTGACATTTTTGTTAAAAATGTGGATTTATAAAGCGCCAGCAGCCCAGGGGCATCGTAGCGCTGTTACATGATACTTAGTTCTGGCAGAACATACATTTTACATAGTTAGATACAGCATACACTTGTCAGGTTAGCAAACCTATGAAGGTCAGGCTACCGGGAGGCGTTACACACAGAAACGGCCAACCATGCCATTCTGCCCAATCACCCTAGTGCTAACCTGGGTATCAATGATCAGGCCCTGGCCTGGCTGACATCCTTTCCCATCGACTGACCCTCTCAGGTCCAACTGGGGTCATTCATCTCTTTTATCTCTCGCTCTACTTGTGCTGTTCCCCAGGGATCTAACCTCTCTCCCTGGCTGTTCAACCACTACCTGGCACCTCTTGCTCACCGCATCGCTGCTTTCTGCTCCAATTTTCAATGTTTTTCAATGTTATGCAGATGACACTCAGCTCTCTTTCAGGCTCCCCACCAATGATCTCTACCTTAATGCCAGTAAGAATGAGATCCTCCTCATTGGGACACCCGCTCCCTCCTTTCCTCTCTCTCTCTGGCCACCCACTCTGGGCAGCATACAGTAATAATAACGAATTGACAATAACAAATTACTTTAATAACAAATCCTAAATAATCAGAAAATATCGAATTATTTGGTAAAAGTATATATGGAGGTGGGGTAAGGGATTACAAAAGGGGAAGAGGTTTGGGGTTGGGTAATGATGCTTGGGAAACGGGGTTTGAGGGAACCCCCAAATTGAAAAACAAAAAAGAAAAATTGATATGTTTTCGTTATTTTTATTTCATTAAAAAAGTTTTTGTTATTAGTTAACATCACATGGAACCATTATGAGCCTCTTCCTGCTCCTTTCTGTGAGGCTAAGAACCTTAGTGGAATCTTCGACTCCACCCTCTCCTTCTCCCTCACATCTCTGACATCTCTAAGAAGTCAAATTATCAGCTACACCTCCTCAGAGGTATTCTTCATTTTCTCACTTTCCCCCAGAAGCTCACTGTCTCCAGAGCTCTGGTCCTCTCTAGGCTGGCCTATTGCAACACCTCTTTCTAAAACTTCTTGCCTCTACTCTTCGACCGTTACAACTTATCCAGAACAGGACTGCAAGACTTGTCCTTGGCCTCAAGCTCAGGGATCGTATCTCTCCAGCTCCCCGTGGCTGCAAGGATTAAGTTCAAGACCCTCTGCATCATCCATAAGGCTTTCTAGGGGCTGGGACCACTCTACCTCCAACTTTCTCTTCCAAAACATCTTCCTTCTCGAGCTCTCCGCTCATCCACCTCCAAATCTCTGAGGGTCAGATGCTTCTCCAAGCAGAGAGTTGGGGGCAGATCTATCTCCTCGGCTGGGGCCTCCCTCTGGAACATCCTCCCTGCCTCTCTCAAACTTGAGCAGAACCACCTCTGGTTCCAGAAGAAACTGAAGTCCTTACTTTTCACTTCTGCGATCTCTCTTCCTCTCCCCTGCTGATGCACTTGACTGCTCCGCACACTGGTCACCCTCTGAACTCGGGCCTAGGCTCCTTCATGTCCAGTTGCCCTTGCACTGCCTCCGGGCCACCCCAGCACTTATGGGTCTGTATCTGCAACCCTACAGTCCCTTCTCTCTGCACTTATGAGGCAGCCGCTGGCCTCACTTGTAAGTTAACTGCACTTCCCCTTTTCCTCCCCCATGCACCTTTCTCCTTGCCTCTTCCCTGCAGTTGCACGCTCTGAATGACACAAGGCCTAATAGGTAATAGGACCGTTATTTTGTACTCCCTTTGTTTCCCCCTCCTTGTCTTGTCGCGCCTAGAAACACTTGTGTACAGGCACGTTATAAATGTCACATCGTTTCATATCATATCACTTGGCAAGGTTTGCATGTGGGCTAGGGCAGGGATGGGATGGCATCCTTTGTGGTGTGGTGGAATCTGGTATTAAGTGGGTTTGTGGAAGCAAACGCTCCACTGCTGCATGAGGTCCATGGTGGCAATGGGAGGAGCCTGTCCCTTAAAGTGGTGGGGCTGTGGGGGGGGTTACCTACCCGAGAGAATGAATGAAGAGCTGATTGGTTGGTCATCCTTCATGGGTTGCTGTAAAAAGCTCTAGGGCTCCCTGTTTCCACGTGGTGTATTATGTGATCGGGAGCTGCAAAGCCTGGCATTTGGCTTTTTCCCGGGTCTAAGGTCATCCTGGATTGTTCAGATTGCCATCGGCAGCATGTTCCAGAGTTGGGCCACCATGTTGGAGAATGGCGATCCTCCACCTCTCCATCTGGAGATGTGCCCGGGCTGTACCAGTAGATCAGCGCTGGATCATTATGAGTGACTTGGTTGGTGTTGGAGGGTCTTTGCTCGGATGAATGCAGCTCCAGGGCTCTGGGGGCGAAGCAGAGCGCTTTCAGGGGACGATTCTTAGCACTTAAGGTGTGTGCCATCTTCATTTGAGTCTCGAGCAGCAGTCTTGCTGCTGTGTTCTGTAGGCGTTGACATTTCCATGTGGGGTAGTCCGTCGTGCCGCAGTGTATGCCCAGGCAAGTGCTAGTTTGCGCTTCCATTTGCTTTTTTGCGCTTCTACATTGTGATCCTGGGCTGCTATTTATAAGGCTTAAAGGATTCATGCTGGGATTCCGTGGCTAACCGCCTCATGACATCACTGCCTTCTTCTGTGAGTCACACCTCCCTTACCACCCACCCATGATAGCAAAGTCATCTACAGAAATGATGAGGTAGTCATGAGCAGTGGTAGATGTAAGACTTAAGATTTAGTGCCCCAGTGGAATGGATGACAAACTGGGCCCTGGTGGGTGCCGGGTGCAATAGGACAGGTGATGTGGGGGGCTTTGGGAGGGTTTGGGGCAATCCTGGAGTGGACAATGTCACATTTTATTGGTAAATGTTTCAATCTGCTAGATTTTAAATTTGATCTTTTTGATTCTTATTAGAATTGAGCGCCTGACACTTCAAGTTTAAACCTCTTTGTTTCATCTCCAAAACTTGCTGTGATAGACTTCTCTGTGGCTGGCTCCAAATATAGGTTTCAAGGTTATGTTATATTAAGGAAATTTGTAGAGTGCACATACACCAGCTGGGGCATCGTGGCCCTACCAAGGTAGAAACAAACAAACAAAAGGGCCTGAAAATGTAGAGGGCCAGGAATAGGCTGTAAAAAGAGAAGTCTTCCGGGCCCGCCTGGCGGTCAGCCGTTGCTCAAAGAAACAGAGGGATATGATTCCATGGTTGAGTCGCTGCTAGTGAAAAAAGCGGCCGCCCACACGAGTGAGTGTAAAAGAAGAGCGCAGAGTGTGAGTTGGGATGCAATGACAAAAAATGGACTGAAGGTATTCCGGCCCTGTACCGGAGAAAGCTCGCTGGACCATGCATAGAGCCTTGAATTTGACCCGTTTGGCCACTGGCACCCGGTGCTGATTCATCAAAATCGAGGAAGTGGGGCAAAAACGAGAAGCCCCCATGGCTAACCTTGCTGCCGAGTTTTGAAGTACTTGCAGCCGCTGAAGAAGGTAAGCCGGCCGAGCAAGTTCCATACAGCGTAGTGCAGTAGTCCAGGGAACCAAACGCGAGGGAAGACACCAACCAAGGAACCGAGGTGAGGGGTGAGATAAGGAAGAACGTTCCGAAGTAAGCAAAGTTTAAAATGAACTGAATGGCACACCGCAGCGATCTGATTTTGTATGGATAAGGAGTCAGAGAACTTGACGCACGGGTACATAACAACCGGGTAGGGCAAGGGCGGCGAGCAAAGGTCAGTAGGCCAGAAGGCAGAGGACCATCTGGAAGATTCTGGTGTGGAACCGACTACCAGCACCTCGGTTTTCTCTCTGTTAAGGCAACACCAGTTCCTACCCATTCAAAGATGGATCGCCGGGAGGCAGGAACGGCAACGCTCAGTAGGAAGACTGGGAAAGATGTAGTTGCACAAAGATCTGTCTATCCTCCGCATAAGAGAAAAAACGAAAACCAAACGAGTGAATCAGTTCAGCAAGAGACTGAATGTACAAGTCTAAGAGAAGAGGGGAAAGGGCAGAATCTTGGTTCATAGTAACTTAATCAGGTACCCCAGAACTAGCAAAATAGAGCATCCAATTACTTTTACATGGGCTAGGCTCAATGGGACTGTTCTCATGTGCACCTCATAAATGACCAATATTATTCTCATGACCTCAGGGACTCTGTGGGCCCGTGGCCCATTTGTACTACAATAGAAGCAACTATGAGGATTACCCCTGCTGGTTGCACAGGGAGTCTTGATTCTATTAAAGACTAGGAGGCCAGCATTATGCTACCACTTCTTTTATTACTCTTCACAGCAGTTTCAACAACACAAGAAAACTGAAAAGGTGTCTTTCTCATTTCCTTTTCTTTTCTTTTCAAAACTCCAAATCCCACTGTCCATGTAGTCCTCCTAATGTCAGTCCAGCCTATAATTCACTTCCTGTTCCTGGACTCCTCCTCTTCTTTGATGCTCTGAACTACATCGTTTAACCTGCATAACTATGTCCATCCAACTGGGTGAAACATCTCAACCGGTGCTCCCTCCGATCCTTTATTCGGCGGGTTTGGCGCTCCATTGCTCCCAGGCCTGGCTGCCCATTAGGTCTCATGCTCAGTTATTCTTCTGGTCTTCACCTAAAACAGACCAAAATCAGGGTGGAGTTCATTTACCGTCTCTCAGCAAATATAACATACATTAGTTTGCACAGTAGAATACGGGTGGGATAGTGATGCTCGCCTCCTAGTCTTTAATACAATCAAGACTCCCTGCGCAATTAGCAGGGGTAATCTTCAGTCTATGTCAAGACTGGAGGTGACTGAGCATTATGCTTGTTCAAAGCTTCCCTAAAACAGCTGTTGCCACCCCTTCAATTGGCTTAAAGTAAAACTCTTTAAAAGAAAAATCGCCAGCCGTGTCAGCAGCTTGCATGATATCCTGCAGAGTTACTCCGGCCGTAAATGCTTTGGACGCCATACCACCTCTCACTGAATGCGCGCCGCATTCCCTTAGATTTATGCCTGCTAACTGCATCAGCTTGCACATCCACCTGTCAATGGTGGCATTCGCTACCGTTTGGAATGGCTTCCTACGCACTATCGATAACTGCTTAACACCTGGGGCTCTGCACTCTGCTGTCCTGTTCTCGTATTCTTTAATGCATCTTGTCACACCATTTAGGATTATCAGAAAAATAGGGGTAATGCACTGAAGTGGACCCTGTTTTAGTTCTCCTTGCTGTAGAGGTCACCCCTTCGGGGCCAAAAGACTTTCTATGTACCTCTAAGGCTCTAACATCAGCTACTCGTTTGCATGACACTAAGCATAAAAGCATTGCTAATTTGCCTGATAGTTGTTTCAGTGACAAGTATCTGTCTGACTGCCAGCTATCAAGAAGCCACAACACTACTGTAACATCCCATCTTTGCTTATACCTCGGCTCCTGCGATACCTTGTATCTGGCTCCTTTTAGGAGCCTGGTCACCGCTGGTTGCTCGCCTGCCGGTGCACCCTCGACTGTCAGGTGTCCTTCTGATATGGCCGACCTGTAAACACTGAGCATCCTGTAGGCTTTCCTGTCTTGTAAGAGGTGTGCTAGGAAGTTTAGTATTGCCCTTTACGCTCTGAAACGGGATTAAAATGTCTCCCTCTGCACCAGATTGACCACCTGGCCCAAGCCGCGTCGTAGCTCCTCCTAGTGGATGTTGCCCAGGATTCCGCAATGAGCTCAGCTGAATGCCTGCCAACTCCCAGCATCTCCTGATATCCTGCACGCTATCAACAGGACCGTCCCCCTCACGCTCAGAGGGTAAAATGACAGAGCTAGGTCAGTGAGCAAGTGTTCATCTCCTGGAAGCACTCACGGGAGATCAGCTCTCATCTCCATCAGCGTCAGAAACCTTACTTGGGATTTCCACACCGCCTTCTCTCGCCGACATTTCGCTAACACTCTTCTCAGCATTACGAATGGGGAAAATGCATAGTGAACCTCCCTTGCCCACGAGTGGAGGAAAGCGTCTGGTCCCTGAGCAGACGGGTCCAGCCTCCAGCTGAAGAAGCTGTTTGTCTGAGGGTTGAGATGAGACGCAAATAAGTCTGTGTGCACTGGATCCCATCTCTGGTTCAGCTGTTGGAATAGCTCTGAGTCTAGCTTCCAGTCACTGGAGTCTGTCAGATATCAAGAATTCCAGTTGGCTACTACATTGAGCTCCCCCGTCAGATACTCTGCTGTGACTGGCAGAAGTCTTTCACCACTTCTGCTAGCAATTTGGATCTTGTTCTGCTTAGGTGGTTTATGTACCATACTCTGATATTGTCCATCTTGAGCAGAACGCATGAGCTCACTCTCCCTCTCGTAAATGCTTTGATGGCGAAAGATCCTGCTAACAGCTCCAGACAGTTTATGTGAAGCTGGATCTCTTCCTCGCTCCACTTCCCTACGGTCCCTAGAGATCCACACCTCGCTCCCCAGCCAACTCAGCTTGTGTCTGATTCTATCACTAGGTCCGGTCGGTCCCTGAATATGGCACAGCCATTCCAGGCGTCCATATTCTTCAACCACCATTCTAGTTCTGTGATAGATTCTTGGTCCATGGTACCATCTGGTGATATCTCAGACCCTGTTGCAGGTGTCTGATTTTTGGTCTCTGCAGGGCTCGATAGTGCAGGGGCCCTGGGAACTCTTTCCTGGTGTCTAGTACGAAACCCAGGAAGTCTAGCCTTTGTGCTGGCACAGTCTCTGCTTTCTCCCTGTTCACTAAGAACCCCAGCAAGGACAGGAGATTCTGGACCCATACAGTTTGGTAAACCAGCGCCTGACGATCCTCCGCTAGGAGCAGTAAATCGTCCATGTATATGATCATCTGGATCCCCTTCTCCCGGATCACTGCTGCTACCGTTTTCATTATCTTGGGAAAAGCTCAGGGCATTGAGGATAGCCCGAAGAGCATTGTACTGATACGCCACAGTTGGCCCTTCCAGCGGAATGCCAGGAAGTCCCTGAATTTCATCTGTACTGGCACTGTAAGGTAAGCGTCCTTCAAGTCTATTCTTGTTAGCCAGTCCTTTTCTCTCAGCGTATCCCTTAGCTGGTGTACGCCCTCCATCTTGAAATGATGGTATACAAAACATCCATTCAGGTTTATGACTGGCCGCACCTTCTCTTTCCTGCGCACCAGAAACATAGAACTCACAAATCTCGGGGTAGTTCTGCACCTCACTATGGCTCCTTTCCACTCCATCTGCTGTAGCTCGCTGTGTAGGCTATCTCCCTCCGCTTGAGCAAGCTTTATCTCTCTGGGACAGTTCTCTTGGACTGGCTCCTCTACAAACTCTATTTGCAGACCTTTGACTGTTTGCAAGACCCATGCATCGCTGGAGAACTCGTGCCAGTTTTGCCAAAAAAGCTGAGTATGCCCCCCACTGGAGGATAAGCTGTTTCACCTGTAGTGAAACTCTGGCTGCGGCCTGCTCCTCTGCCTTTGCGCCCTCTGGGAAATCGCCCTCTTGTCGGGAAAAACACATCCTGCTGCTTGGATTCCCAATACTGGGCTCTGGAATTCTGAGGCCTTCTGCCTACCTGGAAATGACCGGCTGCTCGACCCAGGTAGTGGCCGGTCCCGGCAAAAACTCTGCCTGGGAATATCTTGCGTATTGATACTTGGGCTTTTTCCAGAGATGTATAGGTGCCCACAAACCTGCCCATCTCTTTGCCGAAGGTCTGTCCGAAGAGGAGGCCTTGGGCTGCTTCTCCCGCTTCGTAAGTAGCTAGGTCACTCAACTTGGCATCTATCTTGAGTGGGAGGTGTCCCCTCCTTTCTGACGAAATGGGACAGTTCGCATTGCCCAGCAGGCATACTGCTCTCTGTGTAGTATTCGCAAGGGCCTCTGGATCGATATCCTCAACGGTATCTCAGGCCCTTTCGGCCAAGCCCATTATCTTGGCTAGGGGTCCCGAAATATCCAGGAATTTCTCTTGCCAGCTCTGCCAGGATCTATCTATCCCTTTGCACGGGTCTTTGCTGGTCTTAGAAATGAACGCCAGCATCTTCGGGTCCAACTCCGGCATCTCTGCCAATTGGCCAGGCATGTCTGGTAGGGGACATTCCGCCCTGCGGCGTTGCCTCACTTCTTTGTAAAGTGCATTCCTCAGTCTGAGTGCCATGTACTTCGTCACTCTGGGGGAGGGCTGCCAATCCGAGGATATCGGATTTCTGAAGCTGTCTGAGTCAAACATGTCTGACACCTCCTCTGGCTCCAAGGCCAGATGTTACTCTTTGTGGGCTCCCTTGCCTGCGCTGGTTTTTTTCCCATTCTTCCTCCTCCCTTTCTTCCCCCTCTTGAGAGGACCGTTCATCTTCGGCTGGCTCCACTTCCGAGCCTGGGTCGTCTTTACCCATATTCTCGTCTCCTGGGAAGGGGGTCTTGAGGCTTGGCACGGCCGATCATTGCATGAACGCTTCTTTTAGATTAGCGAAAGCGTCAGCAACCTCTGGGGCTTTGTCAGGTACCACATAGGGTCAATCCGGTGGGTCAGAAGAGGGTTTTCTCTTACTGGTCTGCCTACTCCCCTTTAAGCCTCTTGCTGAGGGTTCTGTGGGCGTGCTGTCTTTCTGTACGGTGCTCTCCCGGGGCTGGCTAAGAATGGACTTGAGTGTCTCCAGCCTATACTGTAGGGGTTTCACCCTTTGCACCACTGCGTCTATCAATGAGCTTCCCAGCACTTCCTTAAAGCTGGAGGCAAGACCCGGGGATTGCTCCTCCTTGCTCCATTCGAATTTGGACATGATGCTTGAGTGCTCTGTGTCTGGTACATTTACAGTGTCTCGTGCACGCCCACTGCTGCGTTGGTACTGCAATATTGGAGTAACAGGAGACTAATCTCCGGTCTAGTACTTTGGTGTACTAGGCTCTCTTTTCCCCCTCTTTCTTCTTCCTATTAGTATTTTTTTATTTTTTGTACAGTGGTTAGCACCTGTAATTGTTCTCAGTATTTTCTAGTACCCAATTGTACTGTCTTCAGCCTTTTCTTGCCGTGATGTAATGAGAGCGGTATGCTCTGAATACAAGCCTAACGCGCGTATGTCTGCCTTCTTTGTACTGTGGGCTGATTCCAGAACACTGGGGTCATCCAGGACCGAATTGGAGCCTCTCTGGCTCAGAACGTGTAAACGTTCTTATTTAAATATTAAGTATGGTGAGACCCCCGCCGGGCCCCGCACATCCTAATGTGTCACCTAGACTGATTACTTAGAGCGCAACGCTCTGGGCTCCACCTCTCTGTTGGAGGGGGCCACTGTGTCGCATGCTCTAAGGCTCCGCTCCTGCAATGGTGAGAGTCGCAGAACTTGTGATGGCTGCCAGGGAGGACGAGCCCCCGGGCATGCCGATAATGCGACAACGGCTCGCCTCTCTCTGCCCTGAAATACCTTGCTTGTTCGGATGTTCCGAAGTTAAGCGTTCTAATTCGCGTTGCTTTATGTTCGCACTGCACTGCGGTGCTGCTTGCTTCACGCTGTCACGTCTGTGCCTGTTCCATGTCCCAGACAATCGCTAACTGCTACTGACTCCCACAGAGTGAATCTGATATCTACAGTTACTACTGGTATAATCTGGTATTTTACGGTTACTACTGGTATCACACATTCCTTGGGATATAAATCACTATGCAAATCAAACTATTACACATGATACCATTCTGAGATAGGAGAGAAGGGTACTAATCTGCTTGAAGAGCAGCAAAAGAGAAGAGGAGGAGTCCAGGAACAGGAAGTGGATTATAGGCTGGACTGACACTAGGAGGACTACAAGGACAGTGGGATTTGTAGTTTTGAAAAGAAAAGAAAAGGAGATGAGAGAGACACCTTTTCAGTTTTCTTATGTTGTATTGTTGAAACTGCTGTGAAGAGTAATAAAAGAAGTTGAAGCATAATGCTGGCCTCTAGTCTTGACATAGAATGTATTCTATTAAACCATATATGATTTAAACTTTAACTATAGCAGACTGTGACTAATCCAGGGAATTCGTCCCTTCTCCCCAGGGGGGAGCCATGCCCTTTGGCACCTGGAGGTGAACCCGCTACGCATAACTCCCCCTAGGGAACAGGACAAGTGGGATCCCAGTGGGGAGACTGCCCTTTGGGGACAAGGAATCCCAAGTGACGTGATTCTTATCACCTCTACCTCACAGGGCCTTTCTCCACCATAAGGGGACTGAGCTAGACCCCCCCAGTAGGGGCTGTGGTAGGAATAGAGGTAGAACAAAGCATATACCTGTCACTGTGCAAGGAACCCCTTCAGTGGGTCAGCCACCCTCACCCATCCACACAGGACTGATTTACTAATGTCATGTCATGTATTGAGGGTCTACTGTTCAACCCTCTACTAATCCCATCAGTATCCAAAAATGAACCATACACAGTAAGACAATATACAGCACTTCAAATACATGCCCCACTGTGCACAGAGGAACAGAGAAGCTGTTGGAGCAGCATCCTGAGCAAATCCAGTCTGTTTTCCCTTGCAGTTTGGTGGAGGCGGCACTTTTGTTCAAAATCCTTCAGAAACCGTGGTGTGGTGCCGAGAGGCACAGAGAGGCAGTCGGAGCAGTCTGAGCGAGTCTAGTGGGTTGGGTGGCCCCTCTCGCTCAATGCCTTCAGCATCTGCCTATAAGAAGTAATATCACGGTTTTACAAGGGGGATGTGCGGACAACTGGTAGTGAGCGTCCCAAAATGTAACTCTCACAATAAGAAGAAGTTGAGCGGACACCAAGCGGGTGAGGTGAGCTTGTGAGCTTGGTGTTTGCATTTGTGCAGTACCTTATAACATCGTTATCAAGTATCATCTGGAGCGAGTTTAAGTAGCTATGAGTCCGACTTTCTTTGACTCTCCTTTTCTTGTTTTTTTTGGGATAATGAATTATTTCAAAGGTGGTACCTGCGGCTCTCGACTGTTTTCGAGACGGTTTTGGTGGCTCAATGTGCTTAAAAGCACGATTGGTTACACTGATACTGCGGACTCAAACATGTACTTTGGGCCGTGACTGCGGGCATTTAGTGCCTTTGAGATGTTCATCTTCTGTTCATCAGCTCCTTTGTATTGGTGACTGTGGGCAATCGTGCCTTTGAGACGTTCCTCTTCTCTTCATCAGCTCCTTTGTATTGGTGACTGCGGGCCATCGTGCCTTTGAGACGTTCCTCTTCTCTTCATCAGATCCTTTGTATTGGTGACTGCGGGCCATCGTGCCTTTGAGACGTTCCTCTTCTCTTCATCAGCTCCTTTGTATTGGTGACTGCGGGCCATCGTGCCTTTGAGACGTTCCTCTTCTCTTCATCAGCTCCTTTGTATTGGTGACTGCGGGCCATCGTGCCTTTGAGACGTTCCTCTTCTGTTCATCAGCTCCTTTGTATTGGGGACTGTGGGCCATCGTGCCTTTGAGACGTTCCTCTTCTGTTCATCAGTTCCTTTGTATTGGTGACTGCGGGCCATCGTGCCTTTGAGATGTTCCTCTTCTGTTCATCAGCTCCTTTGTATTGGTGACTGCGAGCCATCGTGCCTTTGAGACGTCCTTTTTCTGTTCATCAGCTCCTTTGTATTGGTGACTGCGGGCCATCGTGCCTTTGAGACGTTCCTCTTCTGTTCATCAGTTTCTTTGTATTGGTGACTGCGGGCCATCGTGCCTTTGAGACGTTCCTCTTCTGTTCATCAGCTCCTTTGTATTGGTGACTGTGGGCCAACGTGCCTTTGAGACGTTCCTCTTCTCTTCATCAGTTCCTCTGTATTGGTGACTGCGGGCCATCGTGCCTTTGATATGTTCCTCTTCTCTTCATCAGCTCCTTTGTATTGGTGACTGCGGGTCATCGTGCCTTTGAGATGTTCCTCTTCTGTTCATCAGCTCCTTTGTATTGGTGACTGCGGGCCATCGTGCCTTTGAGACGTTCCTCTTCTGTTCATCAGCTCCTTTGTATTGGTGACTGCGGGCCATCGTGCCTTTGAGACGTTCCTCTTCTGTTCATCAGCTCCTTTGTATTGGTGACTGTGGGCCAACGTGCCTTTGAGACGTTCCTCTTCTCTTCATCAGCTCCTCTGTATTGGTGACTGTGGGCCATCGTGCCTTTGAGACGTTCCTCTTCTCTTCATCAGCTCCTTTGTATTGGTGTTTGCGGGCCATCGTGCCTTTGAGATGTTCCTCTTCTCTTCATCAGCTCCTTTGTATTGGTGACTGTGGGCAATCGTGCCTTTGAGACGTTCCTCTTCTCTTCATCAGCTCCTGCGGGCCATCGTGCCTTTGAGATGTTCCTCTTCTCTTCATCAGCTCCTTTGTATTGGTGACTGCGGGCCATCGTGCCTTTGAGACGTTCCTCTTCTCTTCATTAGCTCCTTTGTATTGGTGACTGCGGGCCATCGTGCCTTTGATACGTTCCTCTTCTCTTCATTAGCTCCTTTGTATTGGTGACTGCGGGCCATAGTGCCTTTGAGACGTTCCTCTTCTCTTCATCAGCTCCTTTGTATTGGTGACTGTCGGCCATCGTACCTTTGAGACATTCCTCTTCTGTTCATCAGCTCCTTTGTATTGGTGACTGCGGGCCATCGTGCCTTTGAGACGTTCCTCTTCTGTTCATCAGCTCCTTTGTATTGGTGACTGCGGTCCATCGTGCCTTTGAGATGTTCCTCTTCTGTTCATCAGCTCCTTTGTATTGGTGACTGCGAGCCATCGTGCCTTTGAGACGTCCCTTTTCTGTTCATCAGCTCCTTTGTATTGGTGACTGCGGGCCATCGTGCCTTTGAGACATTCCTCTTCTGTTCATCAGTTTCTTTGTATTGGTGACTGCGGGCCATCGTGCCTTTGAGACGTTCCTCTTATGTTCATTAGTTCCTTTGTATTGGTGACTGCGGCTATCGTGCCTTTGAGATGTTCCTCTTCTCTTCATCATCTCCTTTGTATTGGTGACTGCGGGCCATCGTGCCTTTGAGATGTTCCTCTTCTCTTCATCAGCTCCTTTGTATTGGTGACTTCGGGCCATCGTGCCTTTGAGACGTTCCTCTTCTCTTCATTAGCTCCTTTGCATTGGTGACTGCGGGCCATCGTGCCTTTGAGACGTTCCTCTTCTCTTCATCAGCTCCTTTGTATTGGTGACTGCGGGCCATCGTGCCTTTGAGATGTTCCTCTTCTGTTCATCAGCTCCTGTGTATTGGTGACTGTGGGCCATCGTGCCTTTGAGATGTTCCTCTTCTGTTCATCAGCTCCTGTGTATTGGTGACTGTGGGCCATCGTGCCTTTGAGACGTTCCTCTTCTCTTCATCAGCTCCTTTGTATTGGTGACTGCGGGCCATCGTGCCTTTGAGACCTTCCTCTTCTCTTCATCAGCTCCTTTGTATTGGTGACTGCGGGCCATCGTGCCTTTGAAATGTTCCTCTTCTGTTCATCAGCTCCTTTGTATTGGTGACTGCGGGCCATCGTGCCTTTGAGACTTTCCTCTTCTGTTCATCAGCTCCTTTGTATTGGTGACTGCGGGCCTTCGTGCCTTTGAGATGTTCCTCTTCTGTTCATCAGCTCCTTTGTATTGGTGACTGCGGGCCATCGTACCTTTGAGACGTTCCTCTTCTGTTCATCAGTTCCTTTGTATTGGTGACTGCGGGCCATCGTGCCTTTGAGACGTTCCTCTTCTCTTCATCAGCTCCTTTGTATTGGTGACTGTGGGCCATCGTGCCTTTGAGACGTTCCTCTTCTGTTCATCAGCTACTTTTTATTGGTGACTGCGGGCCATAGTGCCTTTGAGACTTTCCTCTTCTGTTCATCAGCTCCTTTGTATTGGTGACTGCGGGCCATCGTGCCTTTGAGATGTTCCTCTTCTGTTCATCAGCTCCTTTGTATTGGTGACTGCGAGCCATCGTGCCTTTGAGACGTTCCTTTTCTGTTCATCAGCTCCTTTGTATTGGTGACTGCGGGCCATCGTGCCTTTGAGACGTTCCTCTTCTGTTCATCAGCTCCTTTGTATTGGTGACTGCGGGCCATCATGCCTTTGAGACGTTCCTCTTCTGTTCATCAGCTCCTTTGTATTGGTGACTGCGGGCCATCGTGCCTTTGAGACGTTCCTCTTCTCTTCATCAGCTCCTGCGGGCCATCGTGCCTTTGAGATGTTCCTGTTCTCTTCATCCGCTCCTTTGTATTGGTGACTTTGGGCCATCGTGCCTTTGAGACGTTCCTCTTCTCTTCATTAGCTCCTTTGTATTGGTGACTGCGGGCCATCGTGCCTTTGAGACGTTCCTCTTCTCTTCATCAGCTCCTTTGTATTGGTGACTGCGGGCCATAGTGCCTTTGAGACGTTCCTCTTCTCTTCATCAGCTCCTTTGTATTGGTGACTGTCGGCCATCGTGTCTTTGATACGTTCCTCTTCTGTTTATCAACTCCTTTGTATTGGTGACTGCGGGCCATCGTGCCTTTGATACGTTCCTCTTCTGTTTATCAGCTCCTTTGTATTGGTGACTGCGGGCCATCGTGCCTTTGAGACTTTCCTCTTCTGTTCATCAGCTCCTTTGTATTGGTGACTGCGGGCCATCGTGCCTTTGAGATGTTCCTCTTCTGTTCATCAGCTCCTTTGTATTGGTGACTGCGGGCCATCGTGCCTTTGAGACGTTCCTCTTCTGTTCATCAGTTCCTTTGTATTGGTGACTGCGGGCCATCGTGCCTTTGAGACGTTCCTCTTCTCTTCATCAGCTCCTTTGTATTGGTGACTGTGGGCCATCGTGCCTTTGAGACGTTCCTCTTCTGTTCATCAGCTACTTTTTATTGGTGACTGCGGGCCATAGTGCCTTTGAGACTTTCCTCTTCTGTTCATCAGCTCCTTTGTATTGGTGACTGCGGGCCATCGTGCCTTTGAGATGTTCCTCTTCTGTTCATCAGCTCCTTTGTATTGGTGACTGCGAGCCATCGTGCCTTTGAGACGTTCCTTTTCTGTTCATCAGCTCCTTTGTATTGGTGACTGCGGGCCATCGTGCCTTTGAGACGTTCCTCTTCTGTTCATCAGCTCCTTTGTATTGGTGACTGCGGGCCATCATGCCTTTGAGACGTTCCTCTTCTGTTCATCAGCTCCTTTGTATTGGTGACTGCGGGCCATCGTGCCTTTGAGACGTTCCTCTTCTCTTCATCAGCTCCTGCGGGCCATCGTGCCTTTGAGATGTTCCTGTTCTCTTCATCCGCTCCTTTGTATTGGTGACTTTGGGCCATCGTCCCTTTGAGACGTTCCTCTTCTCTTCATTAGCTCCTTTGTATTGGTGACTGCGGGCCATCGTGCCTTTGAGACGTTCCTCTTCTCTTCATCAGCTCCTTTGTATTGGTGACTGCGGGCCATAGTGCCTTTGAGACGTTCCTCTTCTCTTCATCAGCTCCTTTGTATTGGTGACTGTCGGCCATCGTGTCTTTGATACGTTCCTCTTCTGTTTATCAACTTCTTTGTATTGGTGACTGCGGGCCATCGTGCCTTTGATACGTTCCTCTTCTGTTTATCAGCTCCTTTGTATTGGTGACTGCGGGCCATCGTGCCTTTGAGACGTTCCTCTTCTCTTCATCAGCTTCTTTGTATTGGTGACTGCGGGCCATCGTGCTTTTGAGATGTTCCTCTTCTGTTCATCAGCTCCTGTGTATTGGTGACTTTGGGCCATCGTGCCTTTGAGATGTTCCTCTTCTGTTCATCAGTTCCTTTGTATTGGTGACTGTGGGCCATGTGCCTTTGAGATGTTCCTCTTCTCTTTATCAGCTCCTTTGTATTGGTGACTGCGGGCCATCGTGCCTTTGAGACGTTCCTCTTCTCTTCATCAGCTCCTTTGTATTGGTGACTGCGGGCCATCGTGCCTTTGAGACCTTCCTCTTCTCTTCATCAGCTCCTTTGTATTGGTGACTGCGGGCCATCGTGCCTTTGAAATGTTCCTCTTCTGTTCATCAGCTCCTTTGTATTGGTGACTGCGGGCCATCGTGCCTTTGAGACTTTCCTCTTCTGTTCATCAGCTCCTTTGTATTGGTGACTGCGGGCCATCGTGCCTTTGAGATGTTCCTCTTCTGTTCATCAGCTCCTTTGTATTGGTGACTGCGGGCCATCGTGCCTTTGAGACGTTCCTCTTCTGTTCATCAGTTCCTTTGTATTGGTGACTGCGGGCCATCGTGCCTTTGAGACGTTCCTCTTCTCTTCATCAGCTCCTTTGTATTGGTGACTGTGGGCCATCGTGCCTTTGAGACGTTCCTCTTCTGTTCATCAGCTACTTTTTATTGGTGACTGCGGGCCATAGTGCCTTTGAGACTTTCCTCTTCTGTTCATCAGCTCCTTTGTATTGGTGACTGCGGGCCATCGTGCCTTTGAGATGTTCCTCTTCTGTTCATCAGCTCCTTTGTATTGGTGACTGCGAGCCATCGTGCCTTTGAGACGTTCCTTTTCTGTTCATCAGCTCCTTTGTATTGGTGACTGCGGGCCATCGTGCCTTTGAGACGTTCCTCTTCTGTTCATCAGCTCCTTTGTATTGGTGACTGCGGGCCATCATGCCTTTGAGACGTTCCTCTTCTGTTCATCAGCTCCTTTGTATTGGTGACTGCGGGCCATCGTGCCTTTGAGACGTTCCTCTTCTCTTCATCAGCTCCTGCGGGCCATCGTGCCTTTGAGATGTTCCTGTTCTTTTCATCCGCTCCTTTGTATTGGTGACTTTGGGCCATCGTACCTTTGAGACGTTCCTCTTCTCTTCATTAGCTCCTTTGTATTGGTGACTGCGGGCCATCGTGCCTTTGAGACGTTCCTCTTCTCTTCATCAGCTCCTTTATATTGGTGACTGCGGGCCATCGTGCCTTTGAGACGTTCCTCTTCTCTTCATCAGCTCCTTTGTATTGGTGACTGTCGGCCATCGTGTCTTTGATACGTTCCTCTTCTGTTTATCAACTCCTTTGTATTGGTGACTGCGGGCCATCGTGCCTTTGATACGTTCCTCTTCTGTTTATCAGCTCCTTTGTATTGGTGACTGCGGGCCATCGTGCCTTTGAGACTTTCCTCTTCTGTTCATCAGCTCCTTTGTATTGGTGACTGCGGGCCATCGTGCCTTTGAGATGTTCCTCTTCTGTTCATCAGCTCCTTTGTATTGGTGACTGCGGGCCATCGTGCCTTTGAGACGTTCCTCTTCTGTTCATCAGTTCCTTTGTATTGGTGACTGCGGGCCATCGTGCCTTTGAGACGTTCCTCTTCTCTTCATCAGCTCCTTTGTATTGGTGACT
This sequence comes from Ambystoma mexicanum, assembly GCF_040938575.1. Classification (NCBI taxonomy): domain Eukaryota; kingdom Metazoa; phylum Chordata; class Amphibia; order Caudata; family Ambystomatidae; genus Ambystoma; species Ambystoma mexicanum. The sequence continues at coordinate 28,494,003 of NC_090935.1, forward strand.
GCGGGCCATCGTGCCTTTGAGATGTTCCTCTTCTGTTCATCAGCTCCTTTGTATTGGTGACTGTGGGCCAACGTGCCTTTGAGACGTTCCTCTTCTCTTCATCAGCTCCTCTCTATTGGTGACTGTGGGCCATCGTGCCTTTGAGACGTTACTCTTCTCTTCATCAGCTCCTTTGTATTGGTGTTTGTGGGCCATCGTGCCTTTGAGATGTTCCTCTTCTCTTCATCAGCTCCTTTGTATTGGTGACTGTGGGCAATCGTGCCTTTGAGACGTTCCTCATCTCTTCATCAGCTCCTGCGGGCCATCGTGCCTTTGAGATGTTCCTCTTCTCTTCATCAGCTCCTTTGTATTGGTGACTGCGGGCCATAGTGCCTTTGAGACGTTCCTCTTCTCTTCATCAGCTCCTTTGTATTGGTGACTGTCGGCCATCGTACCTTTGAGACATTCCTCTTCTGTTCATCAGCTCCTTTGTATTGGTGACTGCGGGCCATCGTGCCTTTGAGATGTTCCTCTTCTGTTCATCAGCTCCTTTGTATTGATGACTGCGAGCCATCGTGCCTTTGAGACGTCCCTTTTCTGTTCATCAGCTCCTTTGTATTGGTGACTGCGGGCCATCGTGCCTTTGAGACGTTCCTCTTCTGTTCATCAGTTTCTTTGTATTGGTGACTGCGGGCCATCGTGCCTTTGAGACGTTCCTCTTCTCTTCATCAGCTCCTTTGTATTGGTGACTGTGGGCCATCGTGCCTTTGAGACGTTCCTCTTCTGTTCATCAGCTACTTTTTATTGGTGACTGCGGGCCATAGTGCCTTTGAGACTTTCCTCTTCTGTTCATCAGCTCCTTTGTATTGGTGACTGCGGGCCATCGTGCCTTTGAGATGTTCCTCTTCTGTTCATCAGCTCCTTTGTATTGGTGACTGCGAGCCATTGTGCCTTTGAGACGTTCCTTTTCTGTTCATCAGCTCCTTTGTATTGGTGACTGCGGGCCATCGTGCCTTTGAGACGTTCCTCTTCTGTTCATCAGCTCCTTTGTATTGGTGACTGCGGGCCATCATGCCTTTGAGAAGTTCCTCTTCTGTTCATCAGCTCCTTTGTATTGGTGACTGCGGGCCATCGTGCCTTTGAGACGTTCCTCTTCTCTTCATCAGCTCCTGCGGGCCATCGTGCCTTTGAGATGTTCCTGTTCTTTTCATCCGCTCCTTTGTATTGGTGACTTTGGGCCATCGTACCTTTGAGACGTTCCTCTTCTCTTCATTAGCTCCTTTGTATTGGTGACTGCGGGCCATCGTGCCTTTGAGACGTTCCTCTTCTCTTCATCAGCTCCTTTGTATTGGTGACTGCGGGCCATCGTGCCTTTGAGACGTTCCTCTTCTCTTCATCAGCTCCTTTGTATTGGTGACTGTCGGCCATCGTGTCTTTGATACGTTCCTCTTCTGTTTATCAACTCCTTTGTATTGGTGACTGCGGGCCATCGTGCCTTTGATACGTTCCTCTTCTGTTTATCAGCTCCTTTGTATTGGTGACTGCGGGCCATCGTGCCTTTGAGACTTTCCTCTTCTGTTCATCAGCTCCTTTGTATTGGTGACTGCGGGCCATCGTGCCTTTGAGATGTTCCTCTTCTGTTCATCAGCTCCTTTGTATTGGTGACTGCGGGCCATCGTGCCTTTGAGACGTTCCTCTTCTGTTCATCAGTTCCTTTGTATTGGTGACTGCGGGCCATCGTGCCTTTGAGACGTTCCTCTTCTCTTCATCAGCTCCTTTGTATTGGTGACTGCGGGCCATCGTGCCTTTGAGATGTTCCTCTTCTGTTCATCAGCTCCTTTGTATTGGTGACTGTGGGCCAACGTGCCTTTGAGACGTTCCTCTTCTCTTCATCAGCTCCTCTCTATTGGTGACTGTGGGCCATCGTGCCTTTGAGACGTTACTCTTCTCTTCATCAGCTCCTTTGTATTGGTGTTTGTGGGCCATCGTGCCTTTGAGATGTTCCTCTTCTCTTCATCAGCTCCTTTGTATTGGTGACTGTGGGCAATCGTGCCTTTGAGACGTTCCTCATCTCTTCATCAGCTCCTGCGGGCCATCGTGCCTTTGAGATGTTCCTCTTCTCTTCATCAGCTCCTTTGTATTGGTGACTGCGGGCCATAGTGCCTTTGAGACGTTCCTCTTCTCTTCATCAGCTCCTTTGTATTGGTGACTGTCGGCCATCGTACCTTTGAGACATTCCTCTTCTGTTCATCAGCTCCTTTGTATTGGTGACTGCGGGCCATCGTGCCTTTGAGATGTTCCTCTTCTGTTCATCAGCTCCTTTGTATTGATGACTGCGAGCCATCGTGCCTTTGAGACGTCCCTTTTCTGTTCATCAGCTCCTTTGTATTGGTGACTGCGGGCCATCGTGCCTTTGAGACGTTCCTCTTCTGTTCATCAGTTTCTTTGTATTGGTGACTGCGGGCCATCGTGCCTTTGAGACGTTCCTCTTCTGTTCATCAGCTCCTTTGTATTGGTGACTGTGGCCATCGTGCCTTTGAGATGTTCCTCTTCTCTTCATCAGCTCCTTTGTATTGGTGACTGCGGGCCATCGTGCCTTTGAGACGTTCCTCTTCTCTTCATCAGCTCCTTTGTATTGGTGACTGCGGGCCATCGTGCCTTTGAGACGTTCCTCTTCTGTTCATCAGCTCCTTTGTATTGGTGACTGTGGGCCAAAGTGCCTTTGAGACGTTCCTCTTCTCTTCATCAGCTCCTCTGTATTGGTGACTGTGGGCCATCGTGCCTTTGAGACGTTCCTCTTCTCTTCATCAGCTCCTTTGTATTGGTGACTGCGGGCCATCGTGCCTTTGAGATGTTCCTCTTCTCTTCATCAGCTCCTTTGTATTGGTGACTGCGGGCCATCGTGCCTTTGAGATGTTCCTCTTCTCTTCATCAGCTCCTTTGTATTGGTGACTGCGGGCCATCGTGCCTTTGAGACGTTCCTCTTCTCTTCATTAGCTCCTTTGCATTGGTGACTGTGGGCCATCGTGCCTTTGAGACGTTCCTCTTCTCTTCATCAGCTCCTTTGTATTGGTGACTGCGGGCCATCGTGCCTTTGAGATGTTCCTCTTCTGTTCATCAGCTCCTGTGTATTGGTGACTGTGGGCCATCGTGCCTTTGAGATGTTCCTCTTCTGTTCATCAGTTCCTTTGTATTGGTGACTGTGGGCCATCGTGCCTTTGAGATGTTCCTCTTCTCTTTATCAGCTCCTTTGTATTGGTGACTGCGGGCCATCGTGCCTTTGAGACGTTCCTCTTCTCTTCATCAGCTCCTTTGTATTGGTGACTGCGGGCCATCGTGCCTTTGAGACCTTCCTCTTCTCTTCATCAGCTCCTTTGTATTGGTGACTGCGGGCCATCGTGCCTTTGAAATGTTCCTCTTCTGTTCATCAGCTCCTTTGTATTGGTGACTGCGGGCCATCGTGCCTTTGAGACTTTCCTCTTCTGTTCATCAGCTCCTTTGTATTGGTGACTGCGGGCCATCGTGCCTTTGAGATGTTCCTCTTCTGTTCATCAGCTCCTTTGTATTGGTGACTGCGGGCCATCGTGCCTTTGAGACGTTCCTCTTCTGTTCATCAGTTCCTTTGTATTGGTGACTGCGGGCCATCGTGCCTTTGAGACGTTCCTCTTCTCTTCATCAGCTCCTTTTTATTGGTGACTGTGGGCCATCGTGCCTTTGAGACGTTCCTCTTCTGTTCATCAGCTCCTTTGTATTGGTGACTGCGGGCCATAGTGCCTTTGAGATGTTCCTCTTCTGTTCATCAGCTCCTTTGTATTGGTGACTGCGAGCCATCGTGCCTTTGAGATGTTCCTCTTCTGTTCATCTGCTCCTTTGTATTGGTGACTGCGGGCCATCGTGCCTTTGAGACGTTCCTCTTCTGTTCATCAGCTCCATTGTATTGGTGACTGCGGGCCATCGTGCCTTTGAGACGTTCCTCTTCTCTTCATCAGCTCCTTTGTATTGGTGACTGCGGGCCATCGTGCCTTTGAGACGTTCCTCTTCTCTTCATCAGCTCCTGCGGGCCATCGTGCCTTTGAGATGTTCCTGTTCTCTTCATCCGCTCCTTTGTATTGGTGACTTTGGGCCATCGTGCCTTTGAGACGTTCCTCTTCTCTTCATTAGCTCCTTTGTATTGGTGACTGCGGGCCATCGTGCCTTTGAGACGTTCCTCTTCTCTTCATCAGCTCCTTTGTATTGGTGACTGCGGGCCATAGTGCCTTTGAGACGTTCCTCTTCTCTTCATCAGCTCCTTTGTATTGGTGAGTGTCGGCCATCGTGCCTTTGATACGTTCCTCTTCTGTTTATCAGCTCCTTTGTATTGGTGACTGCGGGCCATCGTGCCTTTGATACGTTCCTCTTCTGTTTATCAGCTCCTTTGTATTGGTGACTGCGGGCCATCGTGCCTTTGAGACGTTCCTCTTCTGTTCATCAGCTCCTTTGTATTGGTGACTGCGGGCCATCGTGCCTTTGAGATGTTCCTCTTCTCTTCATCAGTTCCTTTGTATTGGTGACTGCGGGCCATCGTGCCTTTGAGACGTTCCTCTTCTCTTCATCAGCTCCTTTGTATTGGTGACTGCGGGCCATCGTGCCTTTGAGACGTTCCTCTTCTCTTCATCAGCTCCTTTTTATTGGTGACTGTGGGCCATCGTGCCTTTGAGACGTTCCTCTTCTGTTCATCAGCTCCTTTGTATTGGTGACTGCGGGCCATAGTGCCTTTGAGATGTTCCTCTTCTGTTCATCAGCTCCTTTGTATTGGTGACTGCGAGCCATCGTGCCTTTGAGATGTTCCTCTTCTGTTCATCTGCTCCTTTGTATTGGTGACTGCGGGCCATCGTGCCTTTGAGACGTTCCTCTTCTGTTCATCAGCTCCATTGTATTGGTGACTGCGGGCCATCGTGCCTTTGAGACGTTCCTCTTCTCTTCATCAGCTCCTTTGTATTGGTGACTGCGGGCCATCGTGCCTTTGAGACGTTCCTCTTCTCTTCATCAGCTCCTGCGGGCCATCGTGCCTTTGAGATGTTCCTGTTCTCTTCATCCGCTCCTTTGTATTGGTGACTTTGGGCCATCGTGCCTTTGAGACGTTCCTCTTCTCTTCATTAGCTCCTTTGTATTGGTGACTGCGGGCCATCGTGCCTTTGAGACGTTCCTCTTCTCTTCATCAGCTCCTTTGTATTGGTGACTGCGGGCCATAGTGCCTTTGAGACGTTCCTCTTCTCTTCATCAGCTCCTTTGTATTGGTGACTGTCGGCCATCGTGCCTTTGATAGGTTCCTCTTCTGTTTATCAGCTCCTTTGTATTGGTGACTGCGGGCCATCGTGCCTTTGATACGTTCCTCTTCTGTTTATCAGCTCCTTTGTATTGGTGACTGCGAGCCATCGTGCCTTTGAGACGTCCCTTTTCTGTTCATCAGCTCCTTTGTATTGGTGACTGTGGGCCATCGTGCCTTTGAGACGTTCCTCTTCTGTTCATCAGTTTCTTTGTATTGGTGACTGCGGGCCATTGTGCCTTAGAGACGTTCCTCTTCTGTTCATCAGCTCCTTTGTATTGGTGACTGCGGGCCATCGTGCCTTTGAGATGTTCCTCTTCTCTTCATCAGCTCCTTTGTATTGGTGACTGCGGGCCATCGTGCCTTTGAGACGTTCCTCTTCTCTTCATCAGCTCCTTTGTATTGGTGACTGCGGGCCATCGTGCCTTTGAGACGTTCCTCTTCTCTTCATCAGCTCCTTTGTATTGGTGACTGTTGGCCATCGTGCCTTTGAGACGTTCCTCTTCTGTTCATCAGCTCCTTTGTATTGGTGACTGCGGGCCATCGTGCCTTTGAGACGTTCCTCTTCTGTTCATCAGCTCCTTTGTATTGGTGACTGCGGGCCATCGTGCCTTTGAGACGTTCCTCTTCTGTTCATCAGTTTCTTTGTATTGGTGACTGTGGGCCATCGTGCCTTTGAGACGTTCCTCTTCTGTTCATCAGTTCCTTTGTATTGGTGACTGCGGGCCATCGTGCCTTTGAGATGTTCCTCTTCTCTTCATCAGCTCCTTTGTATTGGTGACTGCGGGCCATCGTGCCTTTGAGACGTTCCTCTTCTCTTCATTAGCTCCTTTGCATTGGTGACTGCGGGCCATCGTGCCTTTGAGACGTTCCTCTTCTGTTCATCAGCTCCTTTGTATTGGTGACTGCGGGCCATCGTGCCTTTGAGATGTTCCTCTTCTCTTCATCAGCTCCTTTGTATTGGTGACTGCGGGCCATCGTGCCTTTGAGACGTTCCTCTTCTCTTCATCAGCTCCTTTGTATTGGTGACTGCGGGCCATCGTGCCTTTGAGACGTTCCTCTTCTCTTCATCAGCTCCTTTTTATTGGTGACTGTGGGCCATCGTGCCTTTGAGACGTTCCTCTTCTGTTCATCAGCTCCTTTGTATTGGTGACTGCGGGCCATAGTGCCTTTGAGATGTTCCTCTTCTGTTCATCAGCTCCTTTGTATTGGTGACTGCGAGCCATCGTGCCTTTGAGATGTTCCTCTTCTGTTCATCTGCTCCTTTGTATTGGTGACTGCGGGCCATCGTGCCTTTGAGACGTTCCTCTTCTGTTCATCAGCTCCATTGTATTGGTGACTGCGGGCCATCGTGCCTTTGAGACGTTCCTCTTCTCTTCATCAGCTCCTTTGTATTGGTGACTGCGGGCCATCGTGCCTTTGAGACGTTCCTCTTCTCTTCATCAGCTCCTGCGGGCCATCGTGCCTTTGAGATGTTCCTGTTCTCTTCATCCGCTCCTTTGTATTGGTGACTTTGGGCCATCGTGCCTTTGAGACGTTCCTCTTCTCTTCATTAGCTCCTTTGTATTGGTGACTGCGGGCCATCGTGCCTTTGAGACGTTCCTCTTCTCTTCATCAGCTCCTTTGTATTGGTGACTGCGGGCCATAGTGCCTTTGAGACGTTCCTCTTCTCTTCATCAGCTCCTTTGTATTGGTGACTGTCGGCCATCGTGCCTTTGATACGTTCCTCTTCTGTTTATCAGCTCCTTTGTATTGGTGACTGCGGGCCATCGTGCCTTTGATACGTTCCTCTTCTGTTTATCAGCTCCTTTGTATTGGTGACTGCGAGCCATCGTGCCTTTGAGACGTCCCTTTTCTGTTCATCAGCTCCTTTGTATTGGTGACTGTGGGCCATCGTGCCTTTGAGACGTTCCTCTTCTGTTCATCAGTTTCTTTGTATTGGTGACTGCGGGCCATTGTGCCTTTGAGACGTTCCTCTTCTGTTCATCAGCTCCTTTGTATTGGTGACTGCGGGCCATCGTGCCTTTGAGATGTTCCTCTTCTCTTCATCAGCTCCTTTGTATTGGTGACTGCGGGCCATCGTGCCTTTGAGACGTTCCTCTTCTCTTCATCAGCTCCTTTGTATTGGTGACTGCGGGCCATCGTGCCTTTGAGACGTTCCTCTTCTCTTCATCAGCTCCTTTGTATTGGTGACTGTTGGCCATCGTGCCTTTGAGACGTTCCTCTTCTGTTCATCAGCTCCTTTGTATTGGTGACTGCGGGCCATCGTGCCTTTGAGACGTTCCTCTTCTGTTCATCAGCTCCTTTGTATTGGTGACTGCGGGCCATCGTGCCTTTGAGACGTTCCTCTTCTGTTCATCAGTTTCTTTGTATTGGTGACTGCGGGCCATCGTGCCTTTGAGACGTTCCTCTTCTGTTCATCAGCTCCTTTGTATTGGTGACTGTGGGCCAACGTGCCTTTGAGACGTTCCTCTTCTCTTCATCAGCTCCTCTGTATTGGTGACTGCGGGCCATCGTGCCTTTGATATGTTCCTCTTCTCTTCATCAGCTCCTTTGTATTGGTGACTGCGGGTCATCGTGCCTTTGAGATGTTCCTCTTCTGTTCATCAGCTCCTTTGTATTGGTGACTGCGGGCCATCGTGCCTTTGAGACGTTCCTCTTCTGTTCATCAGCTCCTTTGTATTGGTGACTGCGGGCCATCGTGCCTTTGAGATGTTCCTCTTCTGTTCATCAGCTCCTTTGTATTGGTGACCGTGGGCCAACGTGCCTTTGAGACGTTCCTCTTCTCTTCATCAGCTCCTCTCTATTGGTGACTGTGGGCCATCGTGCCTTTGAGACGTTCCTCTTCTCTTCATCAGCTCCTTTGTATTGGTGTTTGCGGGCCATCGTGCCTTTGAGATGTTCCTCTTCTCTTCATCAGCTCCTTTGTATTGGTGACTGTGGGCAATCGTGCCTTTGAGACGTTCCTCTTCTCTTCATCAGCTCCTGCGGGCCATCGTGCCTTTGAGATGTTCCTCTTCTCTTCATCAGCTCCTTTGTATGGGTGACTGCGGGCCATCGTGCCTTTGAGACGTTCCTCTTCTCTTCATTAGCTCCTTTGTATTGGTGACTGCGGGCCATCGTGCCTTTGATACGTTCCTCTTCTCTTCATCAGCTCCTTTGTATTGGTGACTGCGGGCCATAGTGCCTTTGAGACGTTCCTCTTCTCTTCATCAGCTCCTTTGTATTGGTGACTGTCGGCCATCGTACCTTTGAGACATTCCTCTTCTGTTCATCAGCTCCTTTGTATTGGTGACTGCGGGCCATCGTGCCTTTGAGATGTTCCTCTTCTGTTCATCAGCTCCTTTGTATTGATGACTGCGAGCCATCGTGCCTTTGAGACGTCCCTTTCCTGTTCATCAGCTCCTTTGTATTGGTGACTGCGGGCCATCGTGCCTTTGAGACGTTCCTCTTCTGTTCATCAGTTTCTTTGTATTGGTGACTGCGGGCCATCGTGCCTTTGAGACGTTCCTCTTCTGTTCATCAGCTCCTTTGTATTGGTGACTGTGGCCATCGTGCCTTTGAGATGTTCCTCTTCTCTTCATCAGCTCCTTTGTATTGGTGACTGCGGGCCATCGTGCCTTTGAGACGTTCCTCTTCTCTTCATCAGCTCCTTTGTATTGGTGACTGCGGGCCATCGTGCCTTTGAGACGTTCCTCTTCTGTTCATCAGCTCCTTTGTATTGGTGACTGTGGGCCAAAGTGCCTTTGAGACGTTCCTCTTCTCTTCATCAGCTCCTCTGTATTGGTGACTGTGGGCCATCGTGCCTTTGAGACGTTCCTCTTCTCTTCATCAGCTCCTTTGTATTGGTGACTGCGGGCCATCGTGCCTTTGAGATGTTCCTCTTCTCTTCATCAGCTCCTTTGTATTGGTGACTGCGGGCCATCGTGCCTTTGAGATGTTCCTCTTCTCTTCATCAGCTCCTTTGTATTGGTGACTGCGGGCCATCGTGCCTTTGAGACGTTCCTCTTCTCTTCATCAGCTCCTTTGTATTGGTGACTGCGGGCCATCGTGCCTTTGAGACGTTCCTCTTCTGTTCATCAGCTCCTTTGTATTGGTGACTGTGGGCCAAAGTGCCTTTGAGACGTTCCTCTTCTCTTCATCAGCTCCTCTGTATTGGTGACTGTGGGCCATCGTGCCTTTGAGACGTTCCTCTTCTCTTCATCAGCTCCTTTGTATTGGTGACTGCGGGCCATCGTGCCTTTGAGATGTTCCTCTTCTCTTCATCAGCTCCTTTGTATTGGTGACTGCGGGCCATCGTGCCTTTGAGATGTTCCTCTTCTCTTCATCAGCTCCTTTGTATTGGTGACTGCGGGCCATCGTGCCTTTGAGACGTTCCTCTTCTCTTCATTAGCTCCTTTGCATTGGTGACTGCGGGCCATCGTGCCTTTGAGACGTTCCTCTTCTCTTCATCAGCTCCTTTGTATTGGTGACTGCGGGCCATCGTGCCTTTGAGATGTTCCTCTTCTGTTCATCAGCTCCTGTGTATTGGTGACTGTGGGCCATCGTGCCTTTGAGATGTTCCTCTTCTGTTCATCAGTTCCTTTGTATTGGTGACTGTGGGCCATCGTGCCTTTGAGATGTTCCTCTTCTCTTTATCAGCTCCTTTGTATTGGTGACTGCGGGCCATCGTGCCTTTGAGACGTTCCTCTTCTCTTCATCAGCTCCTTTGTATTGGTGACTGCGGGCCATCGTGCCTTTGAGACCTTCCTCTTCTCTTCATCAGCTCCTTTGTATTGGTGACTGCGGGCCATCGTGCCTTTGAAATGTTCCTCTTCTGTTCATCAGCTCCTTTGTATTGGTGACTGCGGGCCATCGTGCCTTTGAGACTTTCCTCTTCTGTTCATCAGCTCCTTTGTATTGGTGACTGCGGGCCATCGTGCCTTTGAGATGTTCCTCTTCTGTTCATCAGCTCCTTTGTATTGGTGACTGCGGGCCATCGTGCCTTTGAGACGTTCCTCTTCTGTTCATCAGTTCCTTTGTATTGGTGACTGCGGGCCATCGTGCCTTTGAGACGTTCCTCTTCTCTTCATCAGCTCCTTTTTATTGGTGACTGTGGGCCATCGTGCCTTTGAGACGTTCCTCTTCTGTTCATCAGCTCCTTTGTATTGGTGACTGCGGGCCATAGTGCCTTTGAGATGTTCCTCTTCTGTTCATCAGCTCCTTTGTATTGGTGACTGCGAGCCATCGTGCCTTTGAGATGTTCCTCTTCTGTTCATCTGCTCCTTTGTATTGGTGACTGCGGGCCATCGTGCCTTTGAGACGTTCCTCTTCTGTTCATCAGCTCCATTGTATTGGTGACTGCGGGCCATCGTGCCTTTGAGACGTTCCTCTTCTCTTCATCAGCTCCTTTGTATTGGTGACTGCGGGCCATCGTGCCTTTGAGACGTTCCTCTTCTCTTCATCAGCTCCTGCGGGCCATCGTGCCTTTGAGATGTTCCCGTTCTCTTCATCCGCTCCTTTGTATTGGTGACTTTGGGCCATCGTGCCTTTGAGACGTTCCTCTTCTCTTCATTAGCTCCTTTGTATTGGTGACTGCGGGCCATCGTGCCTTTGAGACGTTCCTCTTCTCTTCATCAGCTCCTTTGTATTGGTGACTGCGGGCCATAGTGCCTTTGAGACGTTCCTCTTCTCTTCATCAGCTCCTTTGTATTGGTGACTGTCGGCCATCGTGCCTTTGATACGTTCCTCTTCTGTTTATCAGCTCCTTTGTATTGGTGACTGCGGGCCATCGTGCCTTTGATACGTTCCTCTTCTGTTTATCAGCTCCTTTGTATTGGTGACTGCGGGCCATCGTGCCTTTGAGACGTTCCTCTTCTGTTTATCAGCTCCTTTGTATTGGTGACTGCGGGCCATCGTGCCTTTGAGATGTTCCTCTTCTCTTCATCAGTTCCTTTGTATTGGTGACTGCGGGCCATCGTGCCTTTGAGACGTTCCTCTTCTCTTCATCAGCTCCTTTGTATTGGTGACTGCGGGCCATCGTGCCTTTGAGACGTTCCTCTTCTCTTCATCAGCTCCTTTTTATTGGTGACTGTGGGCCATCGTGCCTTTGAGACGTTCCTCTTCTGTTCATCAGCTCCTTTGTATTGGTGACTGCGGGCCATAGTGCCTTTGAGATGTTCCTCTTCTGTTCATCAGCTCCTTTGTATTGGTGACTGCGAGCCATCGTGCCTTTGAGATGTTCCTCTTCTGTTCATCTGCTCCTTTGTATTGGTGACTGCGGGCCATCGTGCCTTTGAGACGTTCCTCTTCTGTTCATCAGCTCCATTGTATTGGTGACTGCGGGCCATCGTGCCTTTGAGACGTTCCTCTTCTCTTCATCAGCTCCTTTGTATTGGTGACTGCGGGCCATCGTGCCTTTGAGACGTTCCTCTTCTCTTCATCAGCTCCTGCGGGCCATCGTGCCTTTGAGATGTTCCTGTTCTCTTCATCCGCTCCTTTGTATTGGTGACTTTGGGCCATCGTGCCTTTGAGACGTTCCTCTTCTCTTCATTAGCTCCTTTGTATTGGTGACTGCGGGCCATCGTGCCTTTGAGACGTTCCTCTTCTCTTCATCAGCTCCTTTGTATTGGTGACTGCGGGCCATAGTGCCTTTGAGACGTTCCTCTTCTCTTCATCAGCTCCTTTGTATTGGTGACTGTCGGCCATCGTGCCTTTGATAGGTTCCTCTTCTGTTTATCAGCTCCTTTGTATTGGTGACTGCGGGCCATCGTGCCTTTGATACGTTCCTCTTCTGTTTATCAGCTCCTTTGTATTGGTGACTGCGAGCCATCGTGCCTTTGAGACGTCCCTTTTCTGTTCATCAGCTCCTTTGTATTGGTGACTGTGGGCCATCGTGCCTTTGAGACGTTCCTCTTCTGTTCATCAGTTTCTTTGTATTGGTGACTGCGGGCCATTGTGCCTTTGAGACGTTCCTCTTCTGTTCATCAGCTCCTTTGTATTGGTGACTGCGGGCCATCGTGCCTTTGAGATGTTCCTCTTCTCTTCATCAGCTCCTTTGTATTGGTGACTGCGGGCCATCGTGCCTTTGAGACGTTCCTCTTCTCTTCATCAGCTCCTTTGTATTGGTGACTGCGGGCCATCGTGCCTTTGAGACGTTCCTCTTCTCTTCATCAGCTCCTTTGTATTGGTGACTGTTGGCCATCGTGCCTTTGAGACGTTCCTCTTCTGTTCATCAGCTCCTTTGTATTGGTGACTGCGGGCCATCGTGCCTTTGAGACGTTCCTCTTCTGTTCATCAGCTCCTTTGTATTGGTGACTGTGGGCCATCGTGCCTTTGAGACGTTCCTCTTCTGTTCATCAGTTTCTTTGTATTGGTGACTGCGGGCCATCGTGCCTTTGAGACGTTCCTCTTCTCTTCATCAGCTCCTTTGTATTGGTGACTGCGGGCCATCGTGCCTTTGAGACGTTCCTCTTCTCTTCATCAGCTCCTTTTTATTGGTGACTGTGGGCCATCGTGCCTTTGAGACGTTCCTCTTCTGTTCATCAGCTCCTTTGTATTGGTGACTGCGGACCATAGTGCCTTTGAGATGTTCCTCTTCTGTTCATCAGCTCCTTTGTATTGGTGACTGCGAGCCATCGTGCCTTTGAGATGTTCCTCTTCTGTTCATCTGCTCCTTTGTATTGGTGACTGCGGGCCATCGTGCCTTTGAGACGTTCCTCTTCTGTTCATCAGCTCCATTGTATTGGTGACTGCGGGCCATCGTGCCTTTGAGACGTTCCTCTTCTCTTCATCAGCTCCTTTGTATTGGTGACTGCGGGCCATCGTGCCTTTGAGACGTTCCTCTTCTCTTCTTCAGCTCCTGCGGGCCATCGTGCCTTTGAGATGTTCCTGTTCTCTTCATCCGCTCCTTTGTATTGGTGACTTTGGGCCATCGTGCCTTTGAGACGTTCCTCTTCTCTTCATTAGCTCCTTTGTATTGGTGACTGCGGGCCATCGTGCCTTTGAGACGTTCCTCTTCTCTTCATCAGCTCCTTTGTATTGGTGACTGCGGGCCATAGTGCCTTTGAGACGTTCCTCTTCTCTTCATCAGCTCCTTTGTATTGGTGACTGTCGGCCATCGTGCCTTTGATACGTTCCTCTTCTGTTTATCAGCTCCTTTGTATTGGTGACTGCGGGCCATCGTGCCTTTGATACGTTCCTCTTCTGTTTATCAGCTCCTTTGTATTGGTGACTGCGAGCCATCGTGCCTTTGAGACGTCCCTTTTCTGTTCATCAGCTCCTTTGTATTGGTGACTGTGGGCCATCGTGCCTTTGAGACGTTCCTCTTCTGTTCATCAGTTTCTTTGTATTGGTGACTGCGCGCCATTGTGCCTTTGAGACGTTCCTCTTCTGTTCATCAGCTCCTTTGTATTGGTGACTGCGGGCCATCGTGCCTTTGAGATGTTCCTCTTCTCTTCATCAGCTCCTTTGTATTGGTGACTGCGGGCCATCGTGCCTTTGAGACGTTCCTCTTCTCTTCATCAGCTCCTTTGTATTGGTGACTGCGGGCCATCGTGCCTTTGAGACGTTCCTCTTCTCTTCATCAGCTCCTTTGTATTGGTGACTGTTGGCCATCGTGCCTTTGAGACGTTCCTCTTCTGTTCATCAGCTCCTTTGTATTGGTGACTGCGGGCCATCGTGCCTTTGAGACGTTCCTCTTCTGTTCATCAGCTCCTTTGTATTGGTGACTGCGGGCCATCGTGCCTTTGAGACGTTCCTCTTCTGTTCATCAGTTTCTTTGTATTGGTGACTGCGGGCCATCGTGCCTTTGAGACGTTCCTCTTCTGTTCATCAGCTCTTTTGTATTGGTGACTGTGGGCCAACGTGCCTTTGAGACGTTCCTCTTCTCTTCATCAGCTCCTCTGTATTGGTGACTGCGGGCCATCGTGCCTTTGATATGTTCCTCTTCTCTTCATCAGCTCCTTTGTATTGGTGACTGCGGGTCATCGTGCCTTTGAGATGTTCCTCTTCTGTTCATCAGCTCCTTTGTATTGGTGACTGCGGGCCATCGTGCCTTTGAGACGTTCCTCTTCTGTTCATCAGCTCCTTTGTATTGGTGACTGCGGGCCATCGTGCCTTTGAGATGTTCCTCTTCTGTTCATCAGCTCCTTTGTATTGGTGACCGTGGGCCAACGTGCCTTTGAGACGTTCCTCTTCTCTTCATCAGCTCCTCTCTATTGGTGACTGTGGGCCATCGTGCCTTTGAGACGTTCCTCTTCTCTTCATCAGCTCCTTTGTATTGGTGTTTGCGGGCCATCGTGCCTTTGTGATGTTCCTCTTCTCTTCATCAGCTCCTTTGTATTGGTGACTGTGGGCAATCGTGCCTTTGAGACGTTCCTCTTCTCTTCATCAGCTCCTGCGGGCCATCGTGCCTTTGAGATGTTCCTCTTCTCTTCATCAGCTCCTTTGTATTGGTGACTGCGGGCCATCGTGCCTTTGAGACGTTCCTCTTCTCTTCATTAGCTCCTTTGTATTGGTGACTGCGGGCCATCGTGCCTTTGATACGTTCCTCTTCTCTTCATCAGCTCCTTTGTATTGGTGACTGCGGGCCATAGTGCCTTTGAGACGTTCCTCTTCTCTTCATCAGCTCCTTTGTATTGGTGACTGTCGGCCATCGTGCCTTTGAGATGTTCCTCTTCTGTTCATCAGCTCCTTTGTATTGATGACTGCGAGCCATCGTGCCTTTGAGACGTCCCTTTCCTGTTCATCAGCTCCTTTGTATTGGTGACTGCGGGCCATCGTGCCTTTGAGATGTTCCTCTTCTGTTCATCAGCTCCTTTGTATTGATGACTGCGAGCCATCGTGCCTTTGAGACGTCCCTTTCCTGTTCATCAGCTCCTTTGTATTGGTGACTGCGGGCCATCGTGCCTTTGAGACGTTCCTCTTCTGTTCATCAGTTTCTTTGTATTGGTGACTGCGGGCCATCGTGCCTTTGAGACGTTCCTCTTCTGTTCATCAGCTCCTTTGTATTGGTGACTGTGGCCATCGTGCCTTTGAGATGTTCCTCTTCTCTTCATCAGCTCCTTTGTATTGGTGACTGCGGGCCATCGTGCCTTTGAGACGTTCCTCTTCTCTTCATCAGCTCCTTTGTATTGGTGACTGCGGGCCATCGTGCCTTTGAGACGTTCCTCTTCTGTTCATCAGCTCCTTTGTATTGGTGACTGTGGGCCAAAGTGCCTTTGAGACGTTCCTCTTCTCTTCATCAGCTCCTCTGTATTGGTGACTGTGGGCCATCGTGCCTTTGAGACGTTCCTCTTCTCTTCATCAGCTCCTTTGTATTGGTGACTGCGGGCCATCGTGCCTTTGAGATGTTCCTCTTCTCTTCATCAGCTCCTTTGTATTGGTGACTGCGGGCCATCGTGCCTTTGAGATGTTCCTCTTCTCTTCATCAGCTCCTTTGTATTGTTGACTGCGGGCCATCGTGCCTTTGAGACGTTCCTCTTCTCTTCATTAGCTCCTTTGCATTGGTGACTGCGGGCCATCGTGCCTTTGAGACGTTCCTCTTCTCTTCATCAGCTCCTTTGTATTGGTGACTGCGGGCCATCGTGCCTTTGAGATGTTCCTCTTCTGTTCATCAGCTCCTGTGTATTGGTGACTGTGGGCCATCGTGCCTTTGAGATGTTCCTCTTCTGTTCATCAGTTCCTTTGTATTGGTGACTGTGGGCCATCGTGCCTTTGAGATGTTCCTCTTCTCTTTATCAGCTCCTTTGTATTGGTGACTGCGGGCCATCGTGCCTTTGAGACGTTCCTCTTCTCTTCATCAGCTCCTTTGTATTGGTGACTGCGGGCCATCGTGCCTTTGAGACCTTCCTCTTCTCTTCATCAGCTCCTTTGTATTGGTGACTGCGGGCCATCGTGCCTTTGAAATGTTCCTCTTCTGTTCATCAGCTCCTTTGTATTGGTGACTGCGGGCCATCGTGCCTTTGAGACTTTCCTCTTCTGTTCATCAGCTCCTTTGTATTGGTGACTGCGGGCCATCGTGCCTTTGAGATGTTCCTCTTCTGTTCATCAGCTCCTTTGTATTGGTGACTGCGGGCCATCGTGCCTTTGAGACGTTCCTCTTCTGTTCATCAGTTCCTTTGTATTGGTGACTGCGGACCATCGTGCCTTTGAGACGTTCCTCTTCTCTTCATCAGCTCCTTTTTATTGGTGACTGTGGGCCATCGTGCCTTTGAGACGTTCCTCTTCTGTTCATCAGCTCCTTTGTATTGGTGACTGCGGGCCATAGTGCCTTTGAGATGTTCCACTTCTGTTCATCAGCTCCTTTGTATTGGTGACTGCGAGCCATCGTGCCTTTGAGATGTTCCTCTTCTGTTCATCTGCTCCTTTGTATTGGTGACTGCGGGCCATCGTGCCTTTGAGACGTTCCTCTTCTGTTCATCAGCTCCATTGTATTGGTGACTGCGGGCCATCGTGCCTTTGAGACGTTCCTCTTCTCTTCATCAGCTCCTTTGTATTGGTGACTGCGGGCCATCGTGCCTTTGAGACGTTCCTCTTCTCTTCATCAGCTCCTGCGGGCCATCGTGCCTTTGAGATGTTCCTGTTCTCTTCATCCGCTCCTTTGTATTGGTGACTTTGGGCCATCGTGCCTTTGAGACGTTCCTCTTCTCTTCATTAGCTCCTTTGTATTGGTGACTGCGGGCCATCGTGCCTTTGAGACGTTCCTCTTCTCTTCATCAGCTCCTTTGTATTGGTGACTGCGGGCCATAGTGCCTTTGAGACGTTCCTCTTCTCTTCATAGCTCCTTTGTATTGGTGACTGTCGGCCATCGTGCCTTTGAGACGTTCCTCTTCTGTTCATCAGCTCCTTTGTATTGGTGACTGTGGGCCATCGTGCCTTTGAGACGTTCCTCTTCTGTTCATCAGCTCCTTTGTATTGGTGACTGCGGGCCATCGTGCCTTTGAGACGTTCCTCTTCTGTTCATCAGCTCCTTTGTATTGGTGACTGCGGGCCATCGTGCCTTTGAGATGTTCCTCTTCTGTTCATCAGCTCCTTTGTATTGGTGACTGCGAGCCATCGTGCGTTTGAGACGTTCCTTTTCTGTTCATCAGCTCCTTTGTATTGGTGACTGCGGGCCATCGTGCCTTTGAGATGTTCCTCTTCTGTTCATCAGCTCCTTTGTATTGGTGACTGCGGGCCATCGTGCCTTTGAGATGTTCCTCTTCTGTTCATCAGCTCCTTTGTATTGGTGACTGCGAGCCATCGTGCCTTTGAGACGTTCCTCTTCTCTTCATCAGCTCCTGCGGGCCATCGTGCCTTTGAGATGTTTCTCTTCTGTTCATCAGCTCCTTTGTATTGGTGACTGCGGGCCATCGTGCCTTTGAGCCGATTTTATTCATCCTAGGCGGTACAGCACGAGGAATCGCTTTTCCTACATTATTGGTGTCTGCACGTCTGCTTGCTTGCAGTATAACATAGTTTTTTTGGACGTTCTCTGTGGGCGTAAGTGCCTTTGAGCCGTCCTCATTAGCTCTCTTGTGGAAGTCCAGGGGGCCTGCAGTGCCAGATACATTGTAATTGTGCAATATTTCCTTGACTTTTCAGCATTTAAGAATGTCACATATGTGTTATGTCAGGAGTGGGTTGCTGGATGATGACTTAAGAGCACCCAAGCTTGATGGCTCAATGGTGATGGGGACATCTGGGGAAAAAGGCTGTTACTTCGGGGTAAAACATTTTCATCAGCTCAAACTCAACACTCTACTGACTTGGCACAACCCTCAACCTCTGGGGGTGCCAATGAGATTGAACAAATGAAGGGTCCTGTTCCATCTGCCAACAGCTTGAGCGCAAAATTGTAACAGAATTAGGGACCCAATACTTTAACAGCAAGTACTATGAAAAGAACCATTAAAGAGGTCTTTCCAAGAAGGAAATGTCACAGTGTAGGGGATGCAGACCTCTACGTAATGGATGATATCCTAGGCATTCTTGACTTAACTTGCCACCTGTAGTACCATCAGTTCTCTGAAATCAAGTCTTATTAATAACCCCCCTTGTCTCATCGTCATCGGGTCTCTCACTAAGTCCAATACAGGGCCAGGGGGTGGCTCCCACAAGAAGGGTGTAAGGAATCCTAGTGAGGGCGATGTCCCTCTCTAGCCTCATGAAGAACCAAGTGAGGCTACTCGAACAGCTCTGAATTTTGTCTTGAATTATTTGGTCACACACAGGGCTACCACTTGAATTACCCAGGGAGGCTAGTGTGTGAGAAAGCTCCATGGTTGGCTTAAAAGCAGCAGTCGCTGATTCTCTCATCAATCCCGTAGCCGAACTAAAAATGGACATAAAGCTTCAGTCCACAGTTATTGAGGAGCTGCAAGGAAAATGGTCCACAACACAGGATTTAGTTGATATATTGACTGCTCCCGTTGGATCTTTGTTAGATGATGCTCAAAGGAGGTCGGATTTAGATGCAATGACAGAAAGGAGCAATGGGGGGGGATCTGGATGAAATAAGTGATACGCCCCCTATCCAAGTGAATTATGGAAGAGTTTATTTGCTTGGCTCAACCATCCAAACATTCTTCAGACAAAGGAGAGGTCGTTCTACAGCATCTGCTGGTCACTACGATCCTAGGGTTTTACCTACATGGACTCGCCAAGCTTCCTCTGGTACACCATCTATCGGGATGTCGTTCTTCACAGTCCCTCTGATTGCCTGCCATAACCCTGTGTTTTTGTTGATCTTTGCATGAGATGCTAGTTTTATCCAGACTTCCTGTGCAAAAGATCTGCAATGCGCTCTCAACCATCTCCTGTGAGTTGTTTTATTTGATTAGCCATTTTTATGGGCATGTTTTCCTTTGCAACCTCTACATATGTTTCCCTAATATCATGTCAAAGTTTCCCGTTGGTCGCTCGTATTCTGGGGTCATAACCATTTCTTTTCCTGGCACCTACATTCTATCTTTCACGCAGGGTTTTGATTTTAAGCATTTTCTTGATCACTTCCCTGATTGTTGCTATCGAAGATGCGACATCCAGCAATAGGTCAGGCTCTGGATGTTCCCCTTGCGTTTTCCATGTGTCTGAACACAGCGTTAGTTCTTTCTCAGCTGCTACCCCGGCTTTGTCTAGGTTCGTTTTATGCCACCGTACTCTATTGTTACTATTATTCAAATGTAAATCGCATTCTCATCGTATTGGTCTCTGCTCTCCTTAACCATCAACCTGACACAAATAGGCATGTGGTCGCTCTCCTCTCTTACGACTACCGCCATGTCTTCTACGAACCTCAATGCCTACTGGTTACTGGTTAACGCATACGTAGTGCCTGGTAGAAGCGCAATTACCACTTATCCGTGTATTTGCTTTGTGTGCGTCACCTCGGCTCAATCCATTGAGCTTTCGGAGGTTGAAGCCATGTATGTAACATCGCTGCCCATGCTTTGTCTTGTCAGTTGAATGTTTTGTCATCCAATTCGGCAGACTCACATAAGTCTAGTGGCCCTTCCATATAGGTACCCATTCTGGCATTCAAATCTCCGACAAGGATGTTTATTTAAAAACGTAATGGTCAGAATGGCTGCTTCTGTTCTTGATTCCTTGGGGTCTAAGGGACTAGGGATTATTGGTGCTGGGACCGTGCCTTTCCTCTCTCAACTTCCCTGGGCCTGAGACCCACTTCGCAGGCCCGGACGTCCCTACCAGGCTGTTAGTCACTACAGATTGATAATACCTGTCTGTTCTTCTAAATATGACTATGGCCCTCATTACGACCCTGGCGTTGGACCATGGTGCTAATAGCACCATGGTCCATGCCGGTAACTCACCGACTCCGCCATGGCGGAATGGGGAATTACCGCCCCATTCCGAGGTTGGCGGGGCGGTAATTCCCCATGCCGCCATAGCCCTTCCCCATTCCCACTTTTGCCCCATAGGGCTCAATGGGAATGGGGATGGCGCTAAGTACGGTGCCGCAAATTGCGGCACCGTACTTAGCACCAAGGTCCCTTTGCGGGTTGGTTTTTAACGCCTGCAAAAAGCAGGCGTTAAAGTCTCCAACCCGCAAAGGGACCTTGTAATCAGGCGCTAAGGGATTACCGGTACGGGTACCCTTACCGGTACCGGTAATCCCTTAGCGCCAGGGTCGTAATGAGGCCCTATATGTGTTTGTCCGAAAACGCTGGCTGCCTGTCTCCCTAGGGAACTTCTAACTTTCCCTCTCTATCGTTGGAAAGTCTCTCCGGGAACAGGGAATGGCGCCTTCTTTAACCCAGTGTCACGCTCACATCTTTCGCAGCCTCTCACTCCTGCCCCTTCACTATACTGAACCTTCTACCACGTCACTGTCGCTCCAATGTCGTAAACATCGGGGCATTATGGCGGCGCCAATCCTCGGTGGTACACATCGCTACCATCACTGAGAAGCAGAATGCCTTTGGCGCAGCCGGACCAGGTGGCACATGCAATGGGTTAGTGGGCATGTCTCTGGGACATGGGGCACAAGCATTGCACCGTTGATTCAAATGGCCTCATACCCACCACCTGGAGAGAAAGCAACATCCTTCCAATTTATAAGAAGGGCTATTGGAAAGACCTGTCTAACTATTGAATGTTACCAATGTTAGACATCCCTACAAAATTCTTGGCAGGCGTGTTTCTAATAGAATGAAATCAATGGATCGCTGATGCAAAGATGCTTCCACCAAATCAGATAGGTTTCTGAGCCCAAGCTACTGCCGAGCATAATCTGCTCATGTTGGTATCGGCCCTAGAACATCCATGGACACAACGACACCTGCCGGTGTATGGAGCGTATATAGATTTTAGCGCAGCCTTTGACACGGTCATGAGGAATCGACCATGGACAAAACTTGTGGATGGAAGATGCCTCATGGCCTGTTAACCAGGATGGTGCTGCTGTGCCAGGAAACAGGCGTTAGGATACGACAGAATGTTGAGGGCAGACAATCGAACCTGTTCAACATCACTCGGGGAGTTAAACAAGGCTGCACTCTGGCGGCTACGTTATTCAACCTACACTTGGCTGACCTAGTTGCGGCATTTGAAAAGGGCAACACCTGTCCCGTGAAAGTCAGGACCTCGAGAATAGGATGGCTCGCATATGCAGATGATCTGTTCCTGGCAGGGGAGTTGCTAGGTCTGGAAAAGACCCGGGGCTACGCTGATGTCGGAACTGTTGGGACTGGGGGCTAGCTAGTCTTTTGGCTGTAGCTCCTGAGGTTCTATCCGGGGCTACAACCAAAAGACCAGGGGCTATAGCCCCCTTAGCCCCCCCTAGCAACGCCCCTGGTTCCTGGTAGACCATACACCAATTGGCCTCCAATCTATGCCAGATGCGTTGTGTGCTTTTTCCGAGAGAAATGGCCTGCGTATCAACATCGGTAAATGGGAAATCCTGGCATTTGCAGGTAAAAGGCCCAGTAAATCTAACAAGGTGTGGAGCACAGGCAAAAAGGGCCCAGAAGGTAAAGAAGTATAAATGCTTCGGGGTAATTGAACTGGGCAACCCATTGGTCTGCAACGCAGGCCAGTTGTGTGAGAATAGCACACTCAGTAAGTAAATTCATAAGGCAGCAGGGGGGGACGGTCAATTAGAACCGTGATGTTGCTGTATACAGCAAAACTATGACCATGTATGTTGTGGAATTATGGGATGGAAAATATCAGACTCACCGGAAGAGGCTTGAAGGCAACATATTACAGCTACTCTTCAAAATGCCAAAATCCCTATATAGGAATGGAATTCAATCTGACAAATGTATTAAGAGAAAGGGAAAGGCGTACATCCATGTGATACTGGAAATTGCTACAACTGGATGATTGTACTATAATGGTGGAGTACTTCCTGGCCGTGAGACAAGTAGATCACTATAAAAGTCTCGGAGTCTTCGGATCATTAACGAATACTCAGAGAAGGTGGATAGCAGCGTACAACCCTGGCACAGTGGGAGTCACACTGTCTGCACAAAAGAGCGTGTTGTGACCGTGATGAAGATGTAGATTTAGTACGCGGGCCTCTAATGCAAATGGCGGTCGCTGCATCCCTATTGGACGGATCGGCAAAGAGTCCCCATGTACATTGATGCGTTCCCAAACAGCGCCACCATTAGGCAATATCTGCTCCTTAAATTCAATGTTACAAGAGTGCTGGAAATTGAAGGTGCTAAGCAGGGGTGTTGCTTGGCCTGGAAAAGACCCGGGGCTATTCTAATGTGGGGACTGTTAGGACTTGTGGCTAGCTAGCCCTTTGGTTGTAACCCCTGAGCTTCTATCCAGGGCTACGACCAAAAGACCTGTGGCTATAGCCCCCTCAGCCCTCCCCTAGCAACGCCTCTGGTGCTAAGCTAGGAATTGAACGAGCTTAACGATTGTGTAGATTGTGTGGATGGCCTTTGAGACGCCAGAACATGTCACGGTAGAGTGCAAAGCTTAAACTCCTTAAGGCACACATACATCAAATCATACCATAACAAGATGGACAATAGTGATAGTCAGAGTGGTTATTTGTAGCGGGCCAACCCGTCACATGTGTGCATGTCTGTAGTGTATATCTCGCCACAAATAGCAGAGCAAGATTAACAAGCCTATGTTTCAGAATGGACATGTTACCAATATCCCCTAGTAGGCAACCAAAGCGACTAGCATATAATTACTCTTTCATACTAAACTTTCCAAACACCAATCCTAAAATGGACTAGTTGAGAGCACCCCCGTCACATGTGTAACAGGCATGCTAAGGACCTTTGCTTTGACCATCTATAGGAAACAGAGTCACCTTGGCAGTAAATATAGTCCATTCTGTTAAGGACCTTAAGTTGTATGAGAGAGAATCTGGAAGTCAAGGCTATTCCATCGCTGGACTCGGGAAGATAGCCCAGGGGCAACATGCTCGCCTTCGCGTTATAAATAACCTATCACATGATATCATATACCCCCACATGCATGGCCACCGCAGATCCGTGATGTCCATCTGTTGGTCTGAGCACCACTTGCTGTAGCTGCCATCGGAGACATACCCCGCGGGGCTGGTAATGCCGTGTTGATCCCGCCTTCCCGGTGCACTTCCGGTTCACACCATGCGTTAGTGTGCATGCATGCAGGAAATGAGGGCCAGCACCGTGCTGTCCCCCACCGCAGAGCAGTACATTAACATTGGCAGCCTCCAGCCCCTCCGGAACTACACATCCCTAGTCTGGCATCTCCTCTATAGGGATATTCGGGTGCCTGCGATTTAACGAAAAAAGTCATAACTAATAAATGTCTTAACAAAGCGAAAATGCAGAAAAATACAGAAACAAATAATTTGGGGTCCCTCCCAAGCCCCCTGTTTCCCTAGATTTATAACCCTACGCCCAACTACCTGCCCACCAGTTTTAATCCTTTACCCCACCCCCAAACATATGTTTACTAGAAATTCGATATTTTTCGATATTTTGGGTTCGTTACATTTTTTTTCGTTATTCCCTATTCGTTAATATTCCTGTCCTATAACTCCCTGACCTTCATTTTACCAAACTAGGGTCTCCCAGGCCACTAGCGTGGATTTTACCGGATCAAAAAGACCCTCTGGCTTGCAAGGGCCACCTACCAGGAATGATCGTATGTTTGCACCCCGGGCTCTACAGTTCTCCAATGTAACATGCATGTAACATGCATGCAGCGCATCATACAGCGGGAGGTCATGAGCCGCCAGGCCTCCCACTGCATGTGACAGCGATAGTTCAGCGCATTTACTCCCGCCAGCCCCAGGCTTACCTATACATTCTGTGAGCAACTAAGATCCTTCTACAAACAACATCTCATCTAGCCAAATAGGGATATTAGGGAACATATATAGTAATTTCAGGAGTGTGATCCTATTAATCAGGGAAAGTCTACCTAATAATGACCCCATCTCAGCAGTTTCGACCTTAGGATTCGTTATTATTCTGATAAAGGGAGTCACGAGAACTAGATGCAAGTGTCTAAAATGATCACCCAGAAACCCTGCGGCCTCTCACCCAGAAGCCAATGGGAACAGAGTGACCTGGTGCTGCTCTAAAGCCTACTCCGGACCCCTTACCAACACATGCACAGCACCGGTTCCGGGGCACGCTCAAGAGTAATGCCCTCATGTTTAGCCCTTATAAGGTTCTCCAACGAAGGCTGGACCCCTTACCAACACATGCACAGCACCGGCACATGATGATCTGCTTCCGGGGCACGCTCTAGACTAGAGTCATGCCCTTACAAGGTTCTCCAACGAAGGCCGGACCCCTTACCAACACATGCACAGCACCTGCACATGATGATCTGCTTCCGCGGCACGCTCTAGACTAGAGTCATGCCCTTACAAGGTTCTACAACGAAGGCCGGACCCCTTACCAACACATGCACAGCACCTGCACATGATGATCTGCTTCCGGGGCACGCTCTAGACTAGAGTCATGCCCTTATAAGGTTCTCCAACGAAGGCCGGACCCCTTACCAACACATGCACAGCACCTGCAAATGATGATCTGATTCCGGGGCACGCTCTAGAGTCATACCCTCATGTTTAGCCCTTATAAGGTTCTACAACGAAGGCCGGACCCCTTACCAACACATGCACAGCACCTGCACATGATGATCTGCTTCCGCGGCACGCTCTAGACTAGAGTCATGCCCTTACAAGGTTCTACAACGAAGGCCGGACCCCTTACCAACACATGCACAGCACCTGCACATGATGATCTGCTTCCGGGGCACGCTCTAGACTAGAGTCATGCCCTTATAAGGTTCTCCAACGAAGGCCGGACCCCTTACCAACACATGCACAGCACCTGCACATGATGATCTGATTCCGAGGCACGCTCTAGAGTCATGCCCTCATGTTTAGCCCTTATAAGGTTCTACAACGAAGGCCGAACCCCTTACCAACACATGCACAGCACCTGCACATGATGATCTGATTCCGGGGCACGCTCTAGAGTCATGCCCTTATAAGGTTCGCCAACGAAGGCCGGACCCCTTACCAACACATGCACAGCACCTGCACATGATGATCTGCTTCCGGGGCACGCTCTAGGCTAGAGTCATGCATTTACAAGGTTCTACAACGAAGGCCGGACACCTTACCAACACATGCACAGCACCTGCAAATGATGATCTGATTCCGGGGCACGCTCTAGAGTCATACCCTCATGTTTAGCCCTTATAAGGTTCTACAACGAAGGCCGACCCCTTACCAACACATGCACAGCACCTGCACATGATGATCTGCTTCCGGGGCACGCTCTAGACTAGAGTCATGCCCTTACAAGGTTCTACAACGAAGGCCGGACCCCTTACCAACACATGCACAGCACCTGCACATGATGATCTGCTTCCGGGGCACGCTCTAGACTAGAGTCATGCCCTTATAAGGTTCTCCAACGAAGGCCGGACCCCTTACCAACACATGCACAGCACCTGCACATGATGATCTGATTCCGGGGCACGCTCTGGAGTCATGCCCTCATGTTTAGCCCTTATAAGGGTCTACAACGAAGGCCGGACCCCTTACCAACACATGCACAGCACCTGCACATGATGATCTGATTCCGGGGCACGCTCTAGAGTCATGCCCTCATGTTTAGCCCTTATAAGGTTCTCCAACGAAGGCCAGACCCCTTACCAACACATGCACAGCACCTGCACATGATGATCTGATTCCGGGGCATGCTCTAGAGTCATGCCCTTATAAGGTTCTCCAACGAAGGCCGGACCCCTTACCAACACATGCACAGCACCTGCACATGATGATCTGATTCAGGGGCACGCTCTAGAGTCATGCCCTTATAAGGTTCTACAACGAAGGCCGGACCCCTTACCAACACATGCACAGCACCTGCACATGATGATCTGATTCAGGGGCATGCTCTAGAGTCATGCCCTTATAAGGTTCTCGAACGAAGGCCGGACCCCTTACCAACACATGCACAGCACCTGCACATGATGATCTGATTCAGGGGCATGCTCTAATCATGCTCTTATAAGGTTCTACAACGAAGGCCGGACCCCTTACCAACACATGCACAGCACCTGCACATGATGATCTGTTTCCGGGGCACGCTCTAGACTAGAGTCATGCCCTTATAAGGTTCTCCAACGAAGGCCGGACCCCTTACCAACACATGCACAGCACCTGCACATGATGATCTGATTCCGGGGCACGCTCTAGAGTCATGCCCTCATGTTTAGCCCTTATAAGGTTCTCCAACGAAGGCCGGACCCCTTACCAACACATGCACAGCACCTGCATATGATGATCTGATTCCGGGGCACGCTCTAGAGTCATACCCTCATGTTTAGCCCTTATAAGGTTCTCCAACGAAGGCCGGACACCTTACCAACACATGCACAGCACCTGCACATGATGATCTGCTTCCGGGGCACGCTCTAGAGTCATGCCCTTATAAGGTTCTACAACGAAGGCCGGACCCCTTACCAACACATGCACAGCACCTGCACATAATGATCTGCTTCCGGGGCACGCTCTAGAGTCATGCCCTCATGTTTAGCCCTTATAAGGTTCTCCAACGAAGGCCGGACACCTTACCAACACATGCACAGCACCTGCACATGATGATCTGATTCTGGGGCATGCTCTAGAGTCATGCCCTCATGTTTAGCCCTTATAAGGTTCTCCAACGAAGGCCGGACACCTTACCAACACATGCACAGCACCTGCACATGATGATCTGATTCCGGGGCACGCTCTAGAGTCATGCCCTTATAAGGTTCTACAACGAAGGCCGGACCCCTTACCAACACATGCACAGCACCGGCACATGATGATCTGATTCCGGGGCACGCTCTAGAGTAATGCCCTTATAAGGTTCTCCAACGAAGGCCGGACCCCTTACCAACACATGCACAGCACCTGCACATGATGATCTGATTCAGGGGCACGCTGTAGTCATGCTCTCATAAGGTTCTCCAACGAAGGCCGGACCCCTTACCAACACATGCACAGCGCCTGCACATGATGATCTGATTCCGGGGCACGCTCTAGAGTCATGCCCTCATGTTTAGCCCTTATAAGGTTCTCCAACGAAGGCCAGACCCCTTACCAACACATGCACAGCACCTGCACATGATGATCTGATTCCGGGGCATGCTCTAGAGTCATGCCCTTATAAGGTTCTCCAACGAAGGCCGGACCCCTTACCAACACATGCACAGCACCTGCACATGATGATCTGATTCAGGGGCACGCTCTAGAGTCATGCCCTTATAAGGTTCTACAACGAAGGCCGGACCCCTTACCAACACATGCACAGCACCTGCACATGATGATCTGATTCAGGGGCATGCTCTAGAGTCATGCCCTTATAAGGTTCTCGAACGAAGGCCGGACCCCTTACCAACACATGCACAGCACCTGCACATGATGATCTGATTCAGGGGCATGCTCTAATCATGCTCTTATAAGGTTCTACAACGAAGGCCGGACCCCTTACCAACACATGCACAGCACCTGCACATGATGATCTGTTTCCGGGGCACGCTCTAGACTAGAGTCATGCCCTTATAAGGTTCTCCAACGAAGGCCGGACCCCTTACCAACACATGCACAGCACCTGCACATGATGATCTGATTCCGGGGCACGCTCTAGAGTCATGCCCTCATGTTTAGCCCTTATAAGGTTCTCCAACGAAGGCCGGACCCCTTACCAACACATGCACAGCACCTGCATATGATGATCTGATTCCGGGGCACGCTCTAGAGTCATACCCTCATGTTTAGCCCTTATAAGGTTCTCCAACGAAGGCCGGACACCTTACCAACACATGCACAGCACCTGCACATGATGATCTGCTTCCGGGGCACGCTCTAGAGTCATGCCCTTATAAGGTTCTACAACGAAGGCCGGACCCCTTACCAACACATGCACAGCACCTGCACATAATGATCTGCTTCCGGGGCACGCTCTAGAGTCATGCCCTCATGTTTAGCCCTTATAAGGTTCTCCAACGAAGGCCGGACACCTTACCAACACATGCACAGCACCTGCACATGATGATCTGATTCTGGGGCATGCTCTAGAGTCATGCCCTCATGTTTAGCCCTTATAAGGTTCTCCAACGAAGGCCGGACACCTTACCAACACATGCACAGCACCTGCACATGATGATCTGATTCCGGGGCACGCTCTAGAGTCATGCCCTTATAAGGTTCTACAACGAAGGCCGGACCCCTTACCAACACATGCACAGCACCGGCACATGATGATCTGATTCCGGGGCACGCTCTAGAGTAATGCCCTTATAAGGTTCTCCAACGAAGGCCGGACCCCTTACCAACACATGCACAGCACCTGCACATGATGATCTGATTCAGGGGCACGCTGTAGTCATGCTCTCATAAGGTTCTCCAACGAAGGCCGGACCCCTTACCAACACATGCACAGCGCCTGCACATGATGATCTGATTCCGGGGCACGCTCTAGAGTCATGCCCTCATGTTTAGCCCTTATAAGGTTCTCCAACGAAGGCCGGACACCTTACCAACACATGCACAGCACCTGCACATGATGATCTGCTTCCGGGGCACGCTCTAGAGTCATGCCCTTATAAGGTTCTACAACGAAGGCCGGACCCCTTACCAACACATGCACAGCACCTGCACATGATGATCTGATTCAGGGGCACGCTCTGGAGTCATGCCCTCATGTTTAGCCCTTATAAGGTTCTCCAACGAAGGCCGGACCCCTTACCAACACATGCACAGCACCTGCACATGATGATCTGATTCCGGGGCACGCTCTAGAGTCATGCCCTTATAAGGTTCTACAACGAAGGCCCGACCCCTTACCAACACATGCACAGCACCTGCACATGATGATCTGATTCAGGGGCACGCTCTAGAGTCATGCCCTCATGTTTAGCCCTTATAAGGTTCTCCAACGAAGGCCGGACACCTTACCAACACATGCACAGCACCTGCACATGATGATCTGATTCCGGGGCACGCTCTAGAGTCATGTCCTTATAAGGTTCTCCAACGAAGGCCGGACCCCTTACCAACACATGCACAGCACCTGCACATGATGATCTGATTCAGGGGCACGCTCTAGAGTCATGCCTTCATGTTTAGCCCTTATAAGGTTCTCCAACGAAGGCCGGACCCCTTACCAACACATGCACAGCACCTGCACATGATGATCTGATTCCGGGGCGCGCTCTAGAGTCATGCCCTCATGTTTAGCCCTTATAAGGTTCTCCAACGAAGGCCGGACCCCTTACCAACACATGCACAGCACCTGCACATGATGATCTGATTCCGGGGCACGCTCTAGAGTCATACCCTCATGTTTAGCCCTTATAAGGTTCTCCAACGAAGGCCGGACCCCTTACCAAAACATGCACAGCACCTGCACATGATGATCTGATTCAGGGGCACGCTCTAGAGTCATACCCTCATGTTTAGCCCTTATAAGGTTCTCCAACGAAGGCCGGACCCCTTACCAACACATGCACAGCACCTGCACATGATGATCTGATTCCGGGGCACGCTCTAGAGTCATGTCCTTATAAGATCCTCGAACGAAGGCCGGACCCCTTACCAACACATGCACAGCACCTGCACATGATGATCTGATTCCGGGGCACGCTCTAGAGTCATGCCCTTATAAGGTTCTCCAACGAAGGCCGGACCCCTTACCAACACATGCACAGCACCTGCACATGATGATCTGATTCCGGGGCACGCTCTAGAGTCATGCCCTCATGTTTAGCCCTTATAAGGTTCTCCAACGAAGGCCGGACCCCTTACCAACACATGCACAGCACCTGCACATGATGATCTGATTCCGGGGCATGCTCTAGAGTCATGCCCTTATAAGGTTCTCCAACGAAGGCCGGACCCCTTACCAACACATGCACAGCACCTGCACATGATGATCTGATTCAGGGGCACGCTCTAGAGTTATGCCCTTATAAGGTTCTACAACGAAGGCCGGACCCCTTACCAACACATGCACAGCACCTGCACATGATGATCTGATTCAGGGGCATGCTCTAGAGTCATGCCCTTATAAGGTTCTCCAACAAAGGCCGGACCCCTTACCAACACATGCACAGCACCTGCACATGATGATCTGATTCCGGGGCACGCTCTAGAGTCATACCCTCATGTTTAGCCCTTATAAGGTTCTCCAACGAAGGCCGGACACCTTACCAACACATGCACAGCACCTGCACATGATGATCTGCTTCCGGGGCACGCTCTAGAGTCATGCCCTTATAAGGTTCTACAACGAAGGCCGGACCCCTTACCAACACATGCACAGCACCTGCACATAATGATCTGCTTCCGGGGCACGCTCTAGAGTCATGCCCTCATGTTTAGCCCTTATAAGGTTCTCCAACGAAGGCCGGACACCTTACCAACACATGCACAGCACCTGCACATGATGATCTGATTCTGGGGCATGCTCTAGAGTCATGCCCTCATGTTTAGCCCTTATAAGGTTCTCCAACGAAGGCCGGACACCTTACCAACACATGCACAGCACCTGCACATGATGATCTGATTCCGGGGCACGCTCTAGAGTCATGCCCTTATAAGGTTCTACAACGAAGGCCGGACCCCTTACCAACACATGCACAGCACCGGCACATGATGATCTGATTCCGGGGCACGCTCTAGAGTAATGCCCTTATAAGGTTCTCCAACGAAGGCCGGACCCCTTACCAACACATGCACAGCACCTGCACATGATGATCTGATTCAGGGGCACGCTGTAGTCATGCTCTTATAAGGTTCTCCAACGAAGGCCGGACCCCTTACCAACACATGCACAGCACCTGCACATGATGATCTGATTCCGGGGCACGCTCTAGAGTCATGCCCTCATGTTTAGCCCTTATAAGGTTCTCCAACGAAGGCCGGACACCTTACCAACACATGCACAGCACCTGCACATGATGATCTGCTTCCGGGGCACGCTCTAGAGTCATGCCCTTATAAGGTTCTACAACGAAGGCCGGACCCCTTACCAACACATGCACAGCACCTGCACATGATGATCTGATTCAGGGGCACGCTCTGGAGTCATGCCCTCATGTTTAGCCCTTATAAGGTTCTCCAACGAAGGCCGGACCCCTTACCAACACATGCACAGCACCTGCACATGATGATCTGATTCAGGGGGACGCGCTAGAGTCATACCCTCATGTTTAGCCCTTATAAGGTTCTCCAACGAAGGCCGGACCCCTTACCAACACATGCACAGCACCTGCACATGATGATCTGATTCAGGGGCACGCTCTAGAGTCATGCCCTTAAAAGGTTCTACAACGCACACAAAAAGCAAAGGGCAGAGGTGGCACCCCTGTCTCGTACCTTCGCACGTTGGAATGCTGATGACAGTAATTCAGTTGCCCCTACCCTAACAAACAGGTGCACATATAACAACTTAATGAAGCTGATAAAACAATGTCCAAACTCATATTTGTCTAGCAACGTAAATTGCCATTAAACCGTATTGAAGACCTTCTACATATCCGCGGCGCCGCTGTCGCCTTCGCGTTACGCGAGACTGATCGTGGTCAACCAGGTGAAGCGTAAGCTCCATGTGTCCAGCTGGCAATATCAGAGCAAACATTTCTGCATCAAGATTTATGAGGGAGTAGGGCCAGTAGAACCGGCTGTCTTCTGCCGGCCCCCCTGATCTAAGGAGTAGGATTGTGATAGCTTCCCACAAAGAGTTTCATTGGTTAGCCACATCTCCTATAGTTTCAGAAGATACAGGGCCAAACTCTCCTGGTATTCTTCATACCATTACATTCAGAGACCAGCCCACAAGACCCTGCGGCCTTGCAGTTGGATAGTGTATGATGTGAAGCTTTGATTTCATCAAGTGTGAGAGGCGCACCGAGCAGATGCGACATCTCGCTCGAAAGCATCGATGTTGGGGTTAGATAGAAATAGGTTGCTATTTCAACCCTGCTCACAACATTGCCCAAAGAGTATAAGGTGGAACGGAACTGGTAGAAAAGCTCATGCTTCATCACACCTTCCAGTGCCATGGAAAGTTTCCTCGTCTGACTAGACAGGAGGGTGTGGATCTGGCCCAAATGATCACTCAATAGCTGTTTCCTCCTTCTCTACAGGATCACGCTTCATTGCACCTTCCACTGCCAAGGAAGGTCCCAAGTGCGACTACACAGGAGACCCTCAATCCAGACCAAGTCTGCAAATGTATCCTGAGACCCCCGACGATCAACATAAGCCTCCGCGCGGGGGTGCAGTTTGGTGGATTTCACTTCAACACAATCACATCTTCCTCATCCGGCTCACCGGGATGGAGTGGGAGACCTTCCTTCGTCAGCCTCGACACAGAGGCGCCTCGTCCGCCAATGGCTCAGGAAACCTCAGAGTTGACTTACACTTGGAGGAAACCTCAGGAAGAGCCTCCTGGTCCAGGGACCGGCCGGAATGTTGGGAGATGCTGCCTCATGTCTTTCCCCAGGTCTCCCCTCAGCCTCTCCAGCAGTGAGACAGATCCACTGACAGCTGATGGTCATTGGAATGTCCCCTGGTGAAGGGAAGCAGGACAAGGAAGAGAATGCCGGCTCCGGAGGGCCTCAAAAAGGCACTGCCATGGCGTCAGGGTAATGCTGCCGGCTCCTGGGAGCAGCCATGGCACCTCAGTGTCTAACAGAGTCTCTGCACACTCCGGGAGGCAGGGCTGCTTCCCATGGCATCCACAATGATCAGCATTCAGAGAAGTGAGTGCCATGCTATCGAGTGTACCTGGGGAGTACAAGCAGCTAGGGTAGAGAGGAAGGCATGCGTGCACACACACACACACCATACACACACACACACACCATCTCTCTCACTTTCTCTGTGTCTCTCTCTCACACACACACACTCTCTCTCTCACTCTCTTTCCCTGTCTCCCACTCTCTCTCTCTCTCTCTCTCTGATAGTGAGATAACGAGACTGTTTCTTTTCTGCTCTGCCACCATGCCTGTCTCTGGGCTGCACTGTTAGATGGAGCAGGGGTTTTGGGGACCTGCTGACTCTCAGGCAGCTCTGAGCAAGGATTGCCTGTGTTCTTCACTATGGAAATAATAACCCACGTATTCAGTCCGCCATTGGTGAATGAGGCGGCCCTGGTTTTCCTTATGCTTTGCACTTTCCACGTTCAGAGACACCTGGGCCCTCGTTCAGGAAGTGCTTGCTGATATTTATGTCACTGCCCTCCCCTGCCCTCCCCTGCTTCTTCCTTCTCCATTCTTCCTCAAAATGTGACCCCTGCAAGCCTTTGCATGCAGAGCTCAGCATTTTTATAGGTTAGAACCTTGAGTCAGAACAACCACAAGGCAGAAGGGAAGGGCGAGCCACCCCCGCCCAACACTGTTGGTGCTATTGGTCATGGTGAGGAAGGCAACGTGTGTGTGCAGCCACCGCATCACAACGTCCTGCACAAGCCAGCAGATATCTCATCACAGTATCCTACACAAGCCACCATATGTGCCAGCAGCCACCTCATCACAGTATCCTACACAAGCCGACATATATGCCAGCAGCCACCTCATCACAGTATCCTACACAAGCCGACATATGTGCCAGCAGATATCTCATCACAGTATCCTACACAAGCCAACATATGTGCCAGCAGCCACCTCATCACAGTATCCTACACAAGCCGACATATGTGCCAGCAGATATCTCTTCACAGTATCCTACACAAACCACCATATGTGCCAGCAGCCACCTCATCACAGTATCCTACACAAACCACCATATGTGCCAGCAGCCACCTCATCACAGTATCCTACACAAGCCGACATATGTGCCAGCAGCCACCTCATCACAGTATCCTACACAAGCCACCATATGTGCCAGCAGCCACCTCATCACAGTATCCTACACAAGCCATTATATGTGCCAGCAGCCACCTCATCACAGTATCCTACACAAGCCACCGTATGTGCCAGCAGCCACCGCATCACAGCGTCCTACACAAGCCGACATATGTGCCAGCAGCCACCTCATCACAGTATCCTACACAAACCACCATATGTGCCAGCAGCCACCTCATCACAGTATCCTACACAAGCCGACATATGTGCCAGCAGCCACCTCATCACAGTATCCTACACAAGCCACCATATGTGCCAGCAGCCACCTCATCACAGTATCCTACACAAGCCGACATCTGTGCCAGCAGCCACCTCATCACAGTATCCTACACAAGCCACCGTATGTGCCAGCAGCCACCTCATCACAGTATCCTACACAAGCCACCATATGTGCCAGCAGCCACCTTATCACAGTATCCTACACAAACCACCATATGTGCCAGCAGCCACCGCATCACAGCGTCCTACACAAGCCGATTTATGTGCCAGCAGATACCTCATCACAGTTACCTACACAAGCCACCATATGTGCCAGCAGCCACCTCATCACAGTATCCTACACAAGCCGACATATGTGCCAGCAGCCACCTCATCACAGTATCCACACAAGCCACCATATGTGCCAGCAGCCACCTCATCACAGTATCCTACACAAACCACCATATGTGCCAGCAGCCTCCTTATCACAGTATCCTACACAAGCAGACATGTGTGCCAGCAGCCACCTCATCACAGTGTCCTATACAATCTAACATATGTGCCAGCAGCCTCCTCATCACAGTATCCTATACAAGCTGATATTGTGCCAATGTATTCATTACTTGTTACATTTATAGATGCATGCCAATCCCTCAGACATCACGTGCTAGTTACAGAAATTGACAAATGAATATTCTTCAAAGTACAGTATCACTCACAGCGGATTACAGTGTGCAAGGGGATTCTTATTTGCATAACCTGACAGTGCCACAACTCATGGAGCGGGGGCTACATCAGGTATACTAGTAGGACACATCACGTAAAGTACAATCTGGCAAAGCCACATCTCATGGTGCCAGGGGTGACATCAGGTATACTAGTAGGACAAATCACGTAAAGTACAATCTGGCAAAGCCACATCTCATGGTGCCAGGGGTGACATCAGGTATACTAGTAGGACAAATCACGTAAAGTACAATCTGGCAAAGCCACATCTCATGGTGCCAGGGGTGACATCAGGTATACTAGTAGGACACATCACGTAAAGTACAATCTGGCAAAGCCACACCTCATGGTGCCAGGGGTGACATCAGGTATACTAGTAGGACACATCAGGTAAAGTACAATCTGGCAAAGCCACACCTCATGGTGCCGGGGGCGACATCAGGCATACTAGTAGGACACATCACGTAAAGTACAATCTGGCAAAGCCACATCTCATGGTGCCAGGGGTGACATCAGGTATACTAGTAGGACACATCACGTAAAGTACAATCTGGCAAAGCCACATCTCATGGTGCCAGGGGTGACATCAGGTATACTAGTAGGACACATCAGGTAAAGTACAATCTGGCAAAGCCACACCTCATGGTGCCGGGGGCGACATCAGGCATACTAGTAGGACACATCACGTAAAGTACAATCTGGCAAAGCCACACCTCATGGTGCCGGGGGCGACATCAGGCATACTAGTAGGACACATCAGGCAAAGTACCATCTGGCAAAGCCACATCTCATGGTGCCAGGGGTGACATCAGGTATACTAGTAGGACACATCAGGTAAAGTACAATCTGGCAAAGCCACATCTCATGGTGCCAGGGGCGACATCAGGTATACTAGTAGGACACATCAGGTAAAGTACAATCTGGCAAAGCCACATCTCATGGTGCCAGGGGCGACATCAGGTATACTAGTAGGACACATCAGGTAAAGTACCATCTGGCAAAGCCACATCCCATAATGTGGGGGGCTTCATCATGTATACATAGAGACACATCACGTAAAGTACAATCTGGCAAAGCCACACCTCATGGTGCCGGGGGCAACATCAGGCATACTAGTAGGACACATCAGGCAAAGTACCATCTGGCAAAGCCACATCTCATGGTGCCAGGGGTGACATCAGGTATACTAGTAGGACACATCAGGTAAAGTACCATCTGGCAAAGCCACATCTCATAATGTGGGGGGCTTCATCATGTATACATAGAGACACATCACGTAAAGTACAATCTGGCAAAGCCACACCTCATGGTGCCGGGTGCAACATCAGGCATACTAGTAGGACACATCAGGCAAAGTTCAATCTGGCAAAGCCACACCTCATGGTGCCGGGGGGGCTACATGAGGTATACTAGTAGGACACATCAGGCAAAGTACAATCTGGCAAAGCCACACCTCATTGTGCCGGGGGCGACATCAGGCATACTAGTAGGACACATCAGGCAAAGTACAATCTGGCAAAGCCACACCTCATGGTGCCGGGGGGGCTACATGAGGTATACTAGTAGGACACATCAGGCAAAGTACAATCTGGCAAAGCCACACCTCATGGTGCCGGGGGGGCTACATGAGGTATACTAGTAGGACACATCAGGCAAAGTACAATCTGGCAAAGCCACACCTCATGGTGCCGGGGGGGCTACATGAGGTATACTAGTAGGACACATCAGGCAAAGTACAATCTGGCAAAGCCACACCTCATGGTGCCGGGGGGGCTACATGAGGTATACTAGTAGGACACATCAGGCAAAGTACAATCTGGCAAAGCCACACCTCATGGTGCCGGGGGGGCTACATGAGGTATACTAGTAGGACACATCAGGCAAAGTACAATCTGGCAAAGCCACACCTCATGGTGCCGGGGGGGCTACATGAGGTATACTAGTAGGACACATCAGGCAAAGTACAATCTGGCAAAGCCACACCTCATGGTGCCGGGGGGGCTACATGAGGTATACTAGTAGGACACATCAGGCAAAGTACAATCTGGCAAAGCCACACCTCATGGTGCCGGGGGGGCTACATGAGGTATACTAGTAGGACACATCAGGCAAAGTACAATCTGGCAAAGCCACACCTCATGGTGCCGGGGGGGCTACATGAGGTATACTAGTAGGACACAACAGGTAAAGTAAAATCTGGCAAAGCCACACCTCATGTAGCGGGGGCTACATAAGGTATACTAAGAGACACATCAGGTAAAGTACAATCTGGCAAAGCCACACCTCAAGGTCCCGGGGTGACATAGGGTATACTAAGGTACAATAGCAACCTCATCACAGTATCCTATACAAGCCGACATATGTGCCAGCAGCCACCTCATCACAGTAACCTACACAAACCGACATATGTGCCAGCAGCCACCTCATCACAGTACCCTATACACGTTTACATATGTGCCAGCAGGCACAGCATCATAATATCCTATGCAAGCCAACATATGTGCCAGCAGCCTCCTCATTACAGTATCCTACACAAGCTGATTAATGTGCCAGCATGTTAGGCTGAATTACATGCAGTACCCTTTGGGAACACCACACACAATTAAGACTACAAGTGACAGTACAAACTCACCTTTGGTACAAGCCTGTACTACACAGTTATGTGGTAGCAGCGGCTGAGCAGCCAGACTTACCTCAAGAGGGAAGTACAAGATGTTACACAACGGACTTGCAATTACAGTAGTTCAAGCAAACAATTACTCAAGGTTTCTTGGTAAAAGAATATACATTTATTTACACATTTAGTTAGAAAACATTCCACTAGTAAGAAGCAGCACAATATCACACTATTATAAACTACAGTACACAACCAATAAGTTTCTGAAAAAGTTAGGCTCCCCCGAAGTGGGAGCAAAATGGCACTTCAGTAGCTTTCAAAAGGGGTAGAAAGACAAAGGTTATAAGAATCAAAACACAATTACTTTCAGAGGCAGGGCAAATAGTTTCAGTTCACTACAAGAGGTAATTCAATTCAACAGGCCTGGGCCAAAGTCAATGGTTCAGTTTCTTGGATAGGATAGTACAGTTCTGGTAGTAAACGGTTACGTCTTTGCCAATGTTCTTAGAAGTAGTTTGCTAGAAAAAGAGTTATATGTCGGTTTAGAAGCGAACACGACTCCAAAGTTGGGAAAGTTTCACAAACTTTCACCGCAGCAGAAAGGATTTCCACACCACGTTTGCACAGTACCTTATGGATGAAGAAAAGCTGTAGCTGAGGCAGTTGTTCCTGGCAGTTCCTGCAGATCTCGCTGTTCCTGAGCTTCAGTCGTGGGGACAAGAAGGAGGACGTCAGGAGATTCCTGCACTGCCCAGGGAAGAAGCCACAACCTTGGCTAACCATCGGTTTTATGGTGTCACTGCCTTAAAGTCCACAAACTGGTATCCTTCTCGGTTTCCTCTTTCCTGCTATAATGGTGTTAGGGAGAATTCGCAAGAATGTGCTAATTTCCTGTACCTGTTGAGGTATGTATGTTGCTGTGTGTGTTTTTACCAATTCTGTGATCTTGGGCTCTGGAGCCTCACCTACTCCATGGGCAACATCTTTTTGTGTGTTACACAGCACCTTCAGTGCAGTGACACAGGGTTGTCTTCCAGACTTCCCCCTGACTCCATTTTTCAGGGACTGACTACTGTCTTCCAGAAACGTGTAAAGTTGCCATTAACTTTATGTAGTCTCTTTAAACCACAGACCCAGTACGCCCCGTCTTACATGGAGTTTTAGAAAGGGTTAATTCTTATCCCCTTTTGTCTGTTTCTCTTGGGGCATTGGTTCATTCCCTTTTCATCAAGACTTGGCTGTTGGCAGTGCTAACGACCCTATTTTTCATACCGCGGTTATCTTAAATAACCATGGTATTGTTTTAGGCTATTTTATTAGCCTCGAACATAAACCTACTTGACCAAATAAATTTTATTTCAGCTCTGGCTGGGTTTGTAGGACATTTCTTTTTGTAAAAGTATTTCTCGTGTTTTACTCTGCGCGCCAAACCAGGTTTGGTTCCTTTTTTTGCCGTCTTTTCGCTGGCTTCTGCACAGAAGCCCTCCTTAAGGCGCCTGAAAGTCTGGGTAGGCAGGATGTGAGGGAGGGGTCTTAGGACCCCTGCCATGGGTTCCCTTGGTAACCCAAGTCGCACTCCTGTTTGATTGGCTGGGTGACTGTCCTTGCCAGGACAGCCACCCTGCTGTGTGATTGACAGCCAGGCTGTGTGAATGGGGGAAAACTGCATAAAAAGCAGGTCTCTGGGACTGGAAAGGCAGAGTCACCACTGAAACGAAAGAACCGACGAGGAGCTGACAGAAGGGGACCCCTACAATGACTGAACCGTCCGGTGAAGCCCTGCTGCAGGTCCGAATCTTCAGAATCTGACGACAGAGAGGATCCTCCAGCAATCTTCTTCCCTTGAGCTGGTGGGACCAACCAGTTCACCAAAACTTCAAACCAGGACCCCTCCTCTGGTTGAATTCGCTGTACAGAGGTGCAGTGGGCCGGATAACCAGGAAGGTCGGACCCTGCTTGGGTTTTAAGGAGTGCACCTTTTATTTGTTGCTTTGCTCTGCTGCTGGTTTCTTCCCTGGGTAGTGCAGGACCCTCCAGTCTTCCTACTTCTTGTCAGTCCGACAGTCGCTTCAGGAACCATGAGCCTGCAGCAACTACCAGGAACGTCCGCCTCAGCTACAGCTCCCTTTCCGTTTTAAGGTACTGTGCAAATCCGGTTGTTCGTTTCGTTCAGCCACGGTGAAAGTGTGTGAAATCTTTCTCCAAACTGAGGGCTTGTCCTTCTCTTCTCTTTGAACTAACTTTTCTGCTGACCAACTTCATCCGGAATTCGTGGCATGAACTTTACCGCGAACTACCCTGAACCGTGTGATCTTGAGCAAAAGACTTTTGACCTATTGACTTTGGACCTAAGCCTTTTTCTTTCCTGATTCTATCACTGTAGTTGCTCTTGCTCAATTGCCCTGAGTACTTACCTGTTGGTGTGGTTCAATTTCTATTAACTTTGTCTTTCCCTCCCTTTTAAATGGCTGGAGTGCCATTTTGCTCCCACTTCATTTTGTCAGCTTAACTTGTGTGCAACTTATTGGGAAGGTTGTGGTGTATTAAGAGTGTGATTTGTAAGCTGCTTTACTTTAGTGAACTGTTATAGAACTGAAGAGTGAAATAAATG
Organism: Ambystoma mexicanum; assembly: GCF_040938575.1. Taxonomy (NCBI): domain Eukaryota; kingdom Metazoa; phylum Chordata; class Amphibia; order Caudata; family Ambystomatidae; genus Ambystoma; species Ambystoma mexicanum. The sequence goes on from NC_090935.1 coordinate 28,534,308, forward strand.
TATATTCTTTTACTTGAAAACCTTGAGTCAGTGTTTGTTTGCATCATAGTCATTGCTGTCCTTTGTGTAACTATTTGATACTGCTCACTTGCTCTTGAGATAAGTCTGGCTGCTCAGCCATCACTACCACTTTTTCTGTGTAGTACAGGCTTGTACCAAAGGTGAATTTGTACTGTCCCTGGTAGTCTTAATTGTGTGTGGTGTTCCCAAAGGGTACTGCATATAATTCTGCCTAACACTGGTGTACAGCGGTGAGGATCAAAGTATAGTAATTACACTTAGAGTGCTGCTATTACCTTGGATCAACTAACCACAAGGCTAACATCGGTAAAAAAGCAATATTAATCATGTCTGATATGGAAAGCCACAGCCTCCTGAGTTACACTGCAGATTATTTAAGAAATCTCTGTAAAGAAAGGAAACTTTCTGCCAAAGGCAAAAAGTCTGAATTGATAGAAAAGTTGTTAAAGAACCAAAGTCTGGGAAGTGGGTCTGAAATGCCTGACTCTCAAGCAAATGTGGAAAGTATTGAGGATGATGCTATGTCTGTTAATGATGAGTTGGAAGAGGTATATATGTGTCTCCTAATGTAGGTCTCTCTGCTCCGTTGCCTGCTCAGCAACCTCAACCCATGTCCACTGGGACCCCCACAGGTCCTACACTCAGTCCTGAATTCATTGCTCTAGAGAAAATGTGGCTTGAACTGGAATTCAAATGTTTAAATGCTCAAACTGAACACAAACACCAAGAACTTAAGGTCAGACAAATGGAGCTGAATCATGAACTAGAAATGAAAAGATTATCTATTGAAAATGCTTCTCTCCCAGAGTCTTCTAGGTCTTCCAGTCCTAAGAGACCCCGTATGCCTTAAGAAATTGTGGGTATGTATGAGGTTAAGCTTGACATTTTTGATTGGTTGGCAATGTTTGAATATAACCATGGTATTCAAGGTCTTACAGGGAATCAATTGCTTCCCTGGCTCTTCTCTAGGCTACCCACTGTTGCATCTGATGTTGTAATGGAGTTGGGGGAGGTGGATAGGATGGATTATGAGTGTGTGAAGCTAGCTTTAATTGCTAGATTTGGGAAGACCCCTTCCCAGTACCTTAAGAGGTTTAAGACCCTCAAAAAGTATGATGGTACCCCTTGGGCTACCTGGGTATGTGAATGTTTGAAAAACTTATATGGTTGGATTAAGGGTTACAGAGGAACCACTTATGAAGGAATGAGAAATCTTGTTATGTTAGAGTCTATTTTTGATGTCTGCTCTCCTGAGCTCAGATAGCACTTGGCTGAATCTAAGGAGATAGATCCAAAGAAGCTAGCTAAGGCTGCTGACTTGTGGGTTGGCAACAGGGCTGCTCACAAGGATTCTGGGGCTACTCAGAAGAAGGATGAGGGAAAACAGCCAAAGAAAGATAACACACCGAATACTAATACCTCCCATCCAAAAGAGGGCCACAAACAACAACATAAGGGTAAACCACAAGGGAAACCAAATCAGGCTAGTGCACCATCTGGACCCAAAACAGATGGAGGTCAGAACAAACCCCCATTCATCAGGACATTTGGGAAATGTTATGTTTGTGGGTCAACTGACCATGTGAAAGGAGATCCCAGATGCAAGGGAAACCCATCAGGGGTCCACACTGTCTCCTTATTCTTCTCCCCAGAGGAAGAAGTACCTATGGCAAGTGGAAACTTTCGCCTACTGGCTGATGAACCCATGAGAGTCTCAGCTAGTGTTTCTTTAGTGTCCCTGGGCTTGTGGGAACAACAGAATTTAGATGTCTATAATTCCATCCCAGATAATACTAAAGAGTATTATAAAGATAGTGTTCTTGTGAATGGTCAGGAGACCCCTGCCATCAGAGACACTGCAGCCAGCATAACTGTGGTGGATGAATCCTTTTTCAAGGTGGAGAATGTTGCTAAGGCACTCAAACGCCTCACCAAGTTAGCTGGAGGCCCTGTGCAAATGCTTTCCCAGTTACCAGCTCTCATCCAGTGTAATTATATGACTGTCAAAATACCTGTTAGTGTACAGAGTGAAGTGCCTGGGAGAGTCCTGTTGGGTAATGACCTGAAAACTCTGCAGGCCTCCCAGTAAGAGGAGACAGGAGCTCACTAGGTCTGTAAGGGAGAGAACCTTGAGAGGCTCTCCAGAGGAGCTGATAGAGGAAACTATCACTCCCACTCCACAGGAGTTGCTCACTGCTATTTCCAGAAAAACAGAGGCAAAGGGGAAACCCAAGACCTGCAGGAAAGAATCAGACAGCACCCCTGTGCTACCAACAAGGACAACCCCAAGATTGTCCAAAGTCACACCTGTGACTCCTACACCTGCTGAGGCAGAGTGTGAGGTGCAACCTTGTGTGGTTGAGCCAGTTTCTGAAGAATCAGATCTGGAAGAAGACACTGTCTAAGTTGGAGATCTTGAACCTGTGGACCATCCTGAGCTGCAGTCTTTACTGGCAGAAGGTGGACCCAACAGGGCAGACTTCAGCAAAGGACAGAGAGAGTGTCCTACTCTTGAAGGTCTTCGACACCATGCTGCTAACCAACTTGATGGGCAAGAAGTTGGAAAGCACAGGTTAAGCTGGGAAGATGGCCTCTTCTACAGTGAACCAACAGAGTCTATCCCTGGGACTGCAAAATAATCGTAGTGCCCCTTGCCAACAGACTCCAGTTCCCACAGTTAGCCCATGAAATACCTTTGGCTGGTCACTTGAGTTTCAAGAAGACCAAGGAAAGGCTCTCCCTCTACTTCTACTGGCCTAAAATGGGTTCTGAAGTTGACAAATTCTGTAGGAGCTGTCACACTTGCCAAACCTCTGGCAAGAGTGGAGCCAAGAATGTGGTACCCCTGGTGCCTCTCCCAGTGGTGGGAGTTCCTTTTGAGAGGGTGGGCATTAACATTGTCGGTTCCCTTGACCCTCCTACATCTTCTGGGAACAGGTTTATCCTGGTTGTAGCAGACCATGCTACAAGATACCCAGAAGCCATACCTATGAGAACTGTTACGGCTCAGGCTGTGGCTAAGGCTCTACTTGGTATTTTTAACAGAGTAGGGTTTCCTAAGGAAGAGATATCTGACAGGGGATCCAATTTTATGTCCCACTACATGCAAGCCATGTGGAAAAACTGTGGTGTCACTTACATGTTCTCTACAGCGTACCATCCACAGACAAATGGACTGGTAGAGAGGTTTAATGGTATTATGAAGAGCATGATAGGTGCTTTAGAAGAACCCCTGAAGAGAAAGAGGGAACTTCTACTGCCATGCCTTCTCTTTGCATATAGAGAAGTCCCTCAGGAGGGAGTCAGTCCCTTTGAACTTCTCTATGGCCATCCAGTCAGAGGTCCCTTGGCCCTGATCAAGGAGGGGTTGGAGAGTGCTCCTTCCCACAAGCCAGTCAGAGTGACTGACTATGTGATAGGTCTCCAGAGGAGAATGTCACACATGATGGCAGAAGCAAGTGATAACTTGAAAGCAGGTCAGGCTCTGGTCAAACATTGGCATGACCAGAAGGCCCGCATGGTTGAGTTTACTCAAGACCAGCTTGTATTAGTTATGGTGCCAACAAGGCAGAGGGCATTGCAGGACAAATGGATATGACCCTTCATGGTTGTGGGCAAACTTGGAGAGGTGAACTATTTGGTGGACTTTGGCAGGCCTAAGGAGGCTTCCAGAGTCTTTCACACCAACCATTTAAAGACATATGTCCTGAGACCAGAAGTGGGAGCTTTGCTTCTAGCTTCATCTCAAGAGGAAGAGGAGAGTGAACCTTTACTTGACCTCCTCAGAGGCCAACCTTTAGATGAAAAGATAGAAGGAGTTAATCTCTCTTCTCAGCTGACTTCTGAACAACAGGAGGAGTGCAAAGTTCTGTTGAATCAGTTTGCCTCCCTGTTTTTACTATCACCAGGCTTGACCCCTTGGGGCCAGCATGATATTCTCACTGGTGACTGTTTACCTGTGAAAAGCAGAGGTTACAGAATGTCAGAACATGTGAGGACCCACATCAAAGGAGAGGTCAACAAGATGCTTGATCTCTGGGTTATAGAGCCATCTACAAGTCCATGGTCTAGTCCAATTGTTCTAGTACCAAAGGCAGGATCCAAGGAGTTGAGATTCTGTGTGGACTATAGAGCTCTAAATGCAAGGACAGATGAACTGGTGGATATACTTGGTTCTGCCAAGTACCTCAATACATTTTATTTAACCTCAGGCTATTGGCAAATAGCACTGACAGACCATGCCAAGGAGAACACTGCAGTCTCCACCCCAGCAGGCCTCTATCAGTTTAAAGTCATGCCTTTTGAACTAAAGAACGTACCTGCTACATTTCAAAGGATGGTTAATCAAGTTCTGAATGGGATGGAGGACTTCTGCATGGCATACTTGGATGACATTGCAGTGTTCAGCCCTACATGGAAAGAACATATTGATCACCTGGGATATGTTTTTCAGGCTCTTGAGCAGGCCCATCTGACCATAAAGGAAAGAAAATGTCAAATTGGTCAGAGCAAAGTGGTCTACCTTGGTCATGAGGTAGGAGGATGTGAAATAAGGCCACAAGCTGTGCAAAACTGGGCCACCGCTACTACTCAAACCCAAGTGAGAGCTTTCCTAAGTCTCACTGAGTACTACAGGAATTTCATAGAGAACTATGGGACCATAGCTTCTCCCTTGAATGGGATCCCCTCTCCAAAATTCCCTAAAAAGGTTAGATGGAATGAGGAGTGCACTCAAGCCTTTGAAAACCTGACGAAAGCCCTTTGTCAAGCTCCAGTCCTAAGAGCTGCTGATAATCACCAACCCTTCATTGTGCAGACAGATGCATCCAACACAGGTATAGGTGCAGTCCTTAGTCAACTGGATGAGGAAGGTAGGGAGCACCTCATTTGCTTCATCAGTAGGAAACTGAAGGAACCAGAAACAAGGTGGGCAACTATAGAGCGTGAATGTTTTGCCATTGTGTGGTCTTTGAAGAAGTTTAGACCATACTTGTATGGATCTACTTGTGTGATTCAAACTGACCACCAACCCTTGAGATGGTTAATGCAAATGAAAGGGGAGAACCCAAAACATCTAAGATGGTCAATCTGCCTGCAAGGGGTGGATTTCACCATTGAGCACAGAGCAGGATGTCACCACCAAAATGCTGATGGTCTCCCTAGGATGTTTTTAACCGACTAGAGATAGAGATTCATCCAGGAGTGGATCAAATCCTCCTCTCCCTTAGTCTGGGGTGGGGGGTGAGTGTTAGGGATAATTCTCCAAAATGGCTAATATCCCTTACCCACTCAGCAGCTTTGCTGGATTTCTAGGGTTTATTTTTTTCACCTGGTAAGAGTGTGAGTCTTTTTCCCACTCTTACATGTATGTTGCTGTGTGTGTTTTTACCAATTTTGTGATCTTGGGCTCTGGAGCCTCACCTACTCCATGGGCAACATCTTTTTGGGTGTTACACAGCACCTTCCGTGCAGTGACACAGGGTTGTCTTTCAGACTTCCCCCTGACTCCATTTTTCAGGGACTGACTACTGTCTCCCAGAAACGTGTAAAGTTGCCATTAACTTTATGTAGTCTCTTTAAACCACAGACCAAGTATGCCCCATCTTACATGGAGTATTGGAAAGGGTTAAATCTTATCCCTTTTTGTCCGTTTCTCTTGGAGCACTCTTTCACTCCCTTTTCATCAAGATTTGGCTGGTGGCAGCGCTAACTACCCTATTTTTCATACTGCGGTTATCTTAAATAACCATGGTATTGTTTTAGGCTATTTTATTAGCCTCAAACATAAACCTGCTTGACCAAATATATTTTATTTCGGCTTCTGCTGGGTTTATTTGCCATTTCTTTTTGAAAAAGTCTTTCTCGTGTTTTACTCTGCGCGCCAAACCAGGTTTGGTTCCTTTTTTTGCCGTATTTTCGCGGGCTTCTGCACAGAAGCCCTCCTTAAGGCGCCTGAAAGTCTGATGTGAGGGAGGGGTCTTAGGACCCCTGCCATGGGTTCCCTTGGTAACCCAAGTCGCACTCCTGTTTGATTGGCTGGGTGACTGTCCTTGTCAGGACAGCCACCCTGCTGTGTGATTGACAGCCAGGCTGTGTGAATGGGGGAAAACTGCATAAAAAGCAGGTCTCTGGGACTGGAAAGGCAGAGTCACCACTGAAACGAAAGAACCGACGAGGAGCTGACAGAAGGGGACCCCTACAATGACTGTACTGCCCGGTGAAGCCCTGCTGCAGGTCCGAATCTTCAGAATCCAACGACAGAGAGGATCCTCCAGGAATCTTCTTCCCTTGAGCTGGTGGGACCAACCAGTTCGCCCAAACTTCAAGCCAGGACCCCTCCTCTGGTCGAATTCGCTGTGCAGAGCTACAGTGGGCCGGATAACCAGGAAGGTCGGACCCTGCTTGGGTTTAAAGGAGCGCACCTTTTATTCGTTGCTTCGCTCTGCTGCTGGTTTCTTCCATGGGTAGGGCCGGACCCTCCAGTCTTCCTACTTCTTGTCAGTCGCTTCAGGAACTGTGACCCTGCAGGAACTACCAGGAACGTCCGCCTCAGCTACAGCTCCCTCTCCGTTTTAAGGTACTGTGCAAATCCGGTTGTTCATTTCGTTCAGCCGCAGTGAAGGTGTGTGAAATCTTTCTCCAAACCAAGGGCTTGCCCTACTCTTCTCTTTGAACTAACTTTTCTGCTGACCAACTTCGTCCGGAACTCGTGGCACGAACTTTACCGCGTCCTGCCCTGAACCGTGTGATCTTGAGCAAAATATTTTTGACCTATTGACTTTGGCACTAAGCATTTTATTTCCTGATTCTATCACTGTAGATCCTCTTGCTCAATTGCCCTGAGTACTTACCTGTTGCTGTGCTTCAATTTCTATTAACTTTGTCTTTCCCTCCCTTTTAAATTGCTGGAGTGCCATTTTGTTCCCACTTCATTTTGTGAGCTTAACTTGTCTGGAACTTTTTGGGAGTGGTGTGGTGTATTAAGAATGTGATTTTTGGGGGCGTGGCCAACTGCGAGATGCAGTAGACATGCGCCTGAAGAGCTCCCGCTGCCGCGGATAATATCCTGATCCGAACGCCTGGTTTACAGCATCTGCCGACCCCCAGATTACACCCATCGGTGCATCACGTCCTGGGGCGCATCCGTGTCCAGCATAAGACCATAACACGCCTGGACTGCTGAATCAGAAGCGAGCAACGACGGCCCCGAAGCACCTCTCCAAGTACCCAAGATGGCCGCCGGAGATATGGGTGCGCTTTGACTCCAGCGCCGAGCTGCCCCGACATCAGCAGCCTGATTCCGGCGAGCGGAGCCGGGACACCAGAAGCGGGCGTGGGCCCGGGAGTGGAGACCGCCAGAGATTGCCGCGGCGGTGTCGGAGGCCGGGGCGGCCCTCGCTGGGGGAGTGATGGAGGAGGGGACCAGAGGCGGAGACCTGCAATATCCCGGTCCGACTTTGTCGGAGCCCCGGGCCGCCCATCCAGGAACGTGAACACAGGAGGGATCCGGCCCCCACCGGTGATTTCCAGCGCCGGGGTCCCCCGCGCGGGGTAAGCCCCGGCCGCCTCCCTGCCCAGGGGACGTTTTACATGGAGCTCGGCCTCCCCGCTCCTGGGTACGCAAGGCCGAAAAGAGGACCCGCACGCCCAGCCCGGCGCCAGCTCCCAACTGCCGGGCTCCTGTGCGTTGGAGGCACGGCCCACCCGTGGGTGCACCAACCACCAGGGGAAACATCAAAACCCATCAGGAGATACCGGCCACCAGTGCGCACCGCTGGTTCTGGAGGCCCAAATATTGGCGTCCCCTGCCTCCCACACAGGGCAACTTTGATAACACTGGGAGACCACTGCTAACGAGGGGCCGGAAAAGACAAGAATGGAAGGGCCATCCACCCCCTCCTACAACTACCGCCACCGAACCAGCGGCAAACGGTGGGGGGACTCCCCGCCGTGTTGGGCGCACTGCTGGAAGCAGAACTCGCTGCAACCCCCCCTGCCCCACTCAACTGGACACTAGGCTTCAAAAGTGAAGCACGGAAAGAGGAAATTAACGCACACAAATCGATCAGCTGCGTAAGCCCTCCCTGTGGGGGCCATTATCGCCTGCGGGGTAGCACGGATAGACCATTACTCTGGCAAATACAAATACAAAACCGTGGCCGAGAGCCCCCCATCACTTGGCGCCCTGGGATAAAGAAAGCACTAGTTTGCTGGATTCCACCACGAAAAGAAGCGGTTCCCTAGTCACAACATACCGGGCTGGGCAATAAGCCTGGGTGAACAACCCCTCGAACAGCCGGACAAGGCCCTGAACACATAAGCAAGACCGTAGGACCAGCGGCAAGCATGGGGAAGGACAAAACGAAGAGGCTCACTGGGCAAAACAGGATCGACCAGTACACGATCCCCCCATCACTATTCTCTGAACCTCAACCGTCGCCTAATGAAGAGGGGGACCCTGCACCCTGTGCTCTCCCTAAGGGACGTCATGGCAGATATAGCGGAGTCCCGCTCATCGATGGAGCAGAAGATGGATGGAATCAGCTTGGATGTATCCCTCCTCCGACACGACTTGCAGAAGCTATCAGCATGAACTGGAGAGGTGGAACAGCGAATCTCCAACACGGAAGACGGGCTGCAAGCTGTGCAACAACAGCTTCAAGGAGTCTCCGCCAAACTCAAAATCCTGGAGGCTAGAGTCGAAGAAGGAGAGAGCAGATTCAGGCGCAATAACATTTGAATTCTCGGCATTCCCGAGAAAGCCGAAGGCCCTTGCATGGAGCTCTTCCTTCAGCAATGGCTGATGGACCTGTTCGACCAGCAATCTTTCTCAAATTCTTCTCCATAGAAAGGGCACATCAAATGCCCACAGGCAGACCCGTACCTGGTGCTCCCCCAAGAACGGTGATAGCTAATATGTTAAACTACCGGGACCATGATGCGCTGTTGCACCTTGCATGAACCAAAGGGACGATCACCTTCAACGGCTCCAAAATAGCCTTCTTTCCAGACTACACGAGGGAGGTGCAGAAGGCGAGGTAGTCCTTTGAAAAGCTTAAAAGACAACTGCAAGCGCTAGGAGTCAAATATGGGCTGCTTTTCCCTGCTCAATTGAAAATCTATCATAAAGGTACAACGGTCCATTTTAATGATCCTAAGGAAGCCTGGCGATGGGCAGAGCAACATATTGAGGGGGACTGGTCGTCATTGCGAACCAACAGGGGCAGAAAACCCAGACCACCAGCAGATCATTGTCTGGAGCCGAACCAGCCACCCCCACCGAACCGGCCAGCGGACGACGGGGATTGACCCCGGTTGGTTCCCTGCCGAAGAACCAGATCCCATGAGCAGGTGCAGAACTGAACTGAAAATGTGGACTGTGCAGAGCTGTGCCACAGGAACGTACGTAAGGCGTTTATACCTTTTATTATGCGGCTAGTGGGGGCACAACGCCTTCGCACTTGGGGAAAAGCTACGACCCCCCCCCGATTTCTCTAGTTATCTATGGTTTGTTAAACTGTCACCCTACCTCTTTTGAGCGTCAGCAATGTTGGGTCTACAGGTACTTTGTGTTGGGGTGGAGTATGGGGAGGGGGAAGGAAGGGAAAGTTGGGTTGAGTTTATTGTTACCCTGGGAGCAGCGCACCCTTGCAAGCTCCAGGGAATGTTTTGGTCTAAGGCAGGACAAGGCCACAGTTTTTCCAGACAGCAGGACAATCACTACTTCAGGCACGCACAGCAATACATCACCATAGGCAGGGACACTCTCCCCGCAAGACACCCGCCCAACCCTCTAATTAGTTTACTAGATGGCACCCACACAACCCCAGCTGACCCCGATTGAACGCCTCAAATCCCTCAAGATGCTCACCTGGAATGTCAATGGGATGGGCTCCGCAATTAAAAGGCGCCTGATCAAGCAAGTACTCAGTAGACACTCCCCCGACGTGGCCCTACTATCGGAAACACACTTAGTGGGATCGAATTGCCCCCTTTTCCAACGCACTAATTATAGGGCTGCCTTTCATGCGTGGTACACAATGGGATCTAGGGGCACTCTCATTCTCATACATAAGCGTATCCCTTTTCTCCTCCAGCGCCTGGAACAGGATCCCCGGGGCCGATATGTGCTAATCCTGGGAACACTCTGGAATGAGAGGGTCGCTTTTGTCTCAATATACTCCCCGCCCGGATTGGGGCAGGAACTATTGGATGAACTAACTGCCCTCATAGGTAAACACCAACCTGATAAGTGGTTTCTAGGGGGAGATTTTAATGATGTCATGTGCAACGCCACCGACCGCACCCATCTCAGACAGCGCAATCCGGATACTCCCACAGAACTGTTTAACTTTGTGTCTGCCCTTCGTTTTGGGGACGTGTGGCGAGAGATGCACCCAGATACTAGGGGGTATTCCTTTCATTCCGGACCCCACGGCTCCCTCTCCAGGATTGACTATCTCTTTCTCCCACACACAGATCTTTTCAGGGTACTGTCGGCTGACTTACTCCCCCGGGGCGTCTCGGATCACTCACCCCTACTTGTGGAAATCCGCATACAAGGCGCTTCCCCCCCTAGAACGTGGAGGTTAAACAATTACTACCTGGGTTTCCTCAAACTCGTTGATCACCTTGCTGAAGTCTCCACCGAGTACTTCGAGCTTAACGACAATCCAGACCACAACCCGTTCGTGGTCTGGGAAGCCTACAAGGCCGTCCTGCGAGGCGCATTAATCTCCTGGGTAGCGCACAAACGGAGGGAGAGACTCCAGGACATAGCGAAAGCGGAGGGGGAAATAACCCATAGTGAGAACGAACACATCCTTGATCCATCCCTTCAGACCCAACTGTCCCTCAAATGGGCCACCGAGCGCCTTCGAAATTTGCTACTAGACAATGCCAAGCAAGCCCATTGGGACTCCAGAACTAGAATTTATGAACATGGGGATAAAGCCGGCAGAATGCTAGCTTGGTTGGAGAGAAGGGATGAGGGACAATGCTGTGTCCGTGAGATTATCACCCCACGGGTTGAAAGGTGCCAGTCGGACGCGGAAATAGCGGAGGCCTTTGCCCAGTTCTAGGAGGCATTATACCTGGCTCCAACCTCGATGCTGGACCCAACTCTCCTTAATAACATACTACTCCCAACTCTGTCAGCACAGTAGAGGGCGACTCTGGACTCTGACCTCTCGGAGGCCGAGGTAGCCGAAGCACTAGGACAATTGCAGACTGGGAAAACGCCAGGCCCTAACGGGTTCCCAGTCGAAACCTGGCAGAAGCTGGGTGGGGACACTGTAACGCCTTCCCTCCATAGAATGCTACTGAGCGCCCGGGAACAGGGCACTGTCTCGCCGGACTTGTGCAATGCTACTATCGTGGTCATCCCCAAACCTGACAAGCCCAGGAGAGGTGCGCCTCCTACAGGCCAATCTCGTTAATTAATGGCGAAGCCAAGGTTCTCGCTAAACTCCTGGCCAACAGGCTACAGCTGGTGGCTGACACCCTGATACATCCGGACCAATGTGGCTTCATGCCACAGAAATCGACCCGAATGAACCTGCGCCGGCTCCACTTGGCATTAGAAAGGGCTCCCACCATTACCAGTCCGCTTGCCCTTCTGGCAATCGACTTTGAGAAGGCCTTCGATTCTGTCCGATGGGATAGCCTCTGGGAGATTATGGAACGTATGGGATTTGGGGAAGGATTCCTGGGATGGGTGAAGCTGCTATAAACAAACGTCTGGGCGGAGGTCAAGGTGAATGGGTGGACCTCTCGATCCTTCCACTTGGGCAGGGGCACATGACAGGGGTGCACCCTCTCCCCACTTCTCTTCGCTCTCGCGATTGAGCCACTGGCCATATGGCTCTGCCAGAGCACATCCTGGATGGGATTTATATGGCCAGAGGGACACGAGGATCAGATCTCCCTATACGCGGACGACCTCCTGGTATACCTGGGAGAGCCCGCCCGGACCTGCCCCATAGTGACTCAAATGCTTATCCAATACGGGGAATTCAGTGGCCTAAGTATCATTTGGAAGAAGTCTGTTTTCCTCCCGGTGAAAGGAGAAGGGCAGACTAACCCACGAGAATGCCCATACCGTATGGAGCAGACCGGCTTCCGATACCTTGGGATCTGGATAACAACAGATCTTACCAAATACACCATGCACAATCTCCAACCGGTCATGGACCGGTTCTCCAATGACGTGCACCACTGGAAGCTTCTCCCCCTGACCCTCATGGGTAGAGCCGCACTTTTTAAAATGAGGGCCCTTCCGAGATTCCTCTACGTCCTTCAGAATGCTCCATTGCAGATCCTAAAATCGGAATTCGACCGGGTGGAGACCTTCCTCAGGGAGCTGCTGTGGGGTGGAGGTCAGCCGCGTATTGCTCTGACTACACTTCAGAGGTCGGTCTGGGAGGGTAGGATTGGAGTGCCCCGCCTTCAGGTCTATTACTGGGCCGCACAGTTGGGAGTGGTCAATGAACTACTGCATAGGGACCGGGAATTACCCCACATCAGAGCTGACACAGGAGCCATGCATGACACTGATCCACTACACCTATTGTACCAATCCCCCCTGCGACCCTCCCTGCCAACAACGAAAGCACATATCACCACCATCTCGAGGAACGTACACACGTTTGTGGGGTGGGGGAATAAAATAACGGTGGCGCAACCCCTATGGCAAAACGCCAACCTGAGGGAAATCGTGAAACTCGAGCCATGGCCATGCTGGGTGAAGGCCGGGATCCTGAAAGTGGGGGATATCTTAAAAGATGGCAATCTGGCCCCGTTTGAGGACCTGCAGCGCACATTTCAACTCTCAGACACTGAGAGGTACCACCACATGCAAATGTCCCATGCCCTGAGAATCCAAATAGCAACTGATGACAATATCCCGGATTACACACCTATAGAACGCAATATACTGCCTGAATGCATCCCCACCAAATGCACATCCATCCTTTATAATGCCATTATATCCTTCGCTACTCCTGAATTGACCAGCTTGAAGGCCAAGTGGGAAAGGGTTGTAGGGGAAATCGACCCTGAGGACTGGATCCGGGTACTAATGCACCCATGGGAGGCTGCCATCTCCTCTAGACTCAGACTGGTGCAACTCAAAATACTACGATCTTAACAAATGGGAAGAACTGCTGCTGTACACGGCGGCCGCCCTAATGAAGCGCAACATCGCACAAAAATGGGGAGTCCCGTAGCCTCAGACGATGGAACAATGGGCACTGGACATGGACACGTGCGATATGATCGAACAACGCATCTACAATGCAAGAGGTTGTCCCAACAAAGCTTCTAAGATATGGGGGGCGTGGGAGGAGGGTGGGCCCTGAGAGGTATGGACACTGGTGATGTAAATCTGATTACTTACAACGTGGGTTAAAGTCAAGATCCACGTATGGTGATATAAGAACTATAACCACTGTAATGACTGGTCGAATCAACTCAATTGACATAGCTGCCTTTGCTCTGCTGCCTTTGGTTGTTTTGTCTATGTTATAATTATATAATAAAAAATGTTTTATGAAAAAAAAAAGAATGTGATTTTTAAGCTGCTTTACCTTAGTGAAATGTTATAAACTGAAGAGTAAATACATGTATATTCTTTTACTTGAAAACCTTGAGTCAGTGTTTGTTTGAATCATAGTAATTGCTGTCCTTTGTGTAACTATTTGATACTAATCAGTTGCTCTTGAGATAAGTCGGGCTGCTCAGCCATCGCTACCACTTTTACTGTGTAGTACAGGCTTGTACCAAAGGTGAATTTGTACTGTCACTTTTAGTCTTAATTGTGTGTGTTGTTCCCAAACGGTACTGTATATAATTCTACCTAACACTGGCCGCTGGAGAAAAAGGAGGTTCGAACTCACCGTCTGTATACCCCTCTGTGGGCAATAAAGCATAGCTCCCGTATGGGGAAGGAATCCCTGCACCCCCATTCTCAGCCCCTCCTATAAGAATTTCACATTATGGTCTTTCCATCCTTTTTAGTACATCCTCCATAGCTCTAAGATGTTTAACCACTTCTCTAATTTTGAACACTTGTGCCTTGTAGTTAAAAAAGTATGCATGTTTTCCGATATCCCCTTATCATAGGTCTACTCAGTAGGCCAACAATTGAGCATTTTATCCTTAGTTTCCCGCAGCCATTCTCAATGGTATTTTTAAATCTTCACCTTACAGCCAGGAAGGACCTGACACAAATGATTCAGCGAAGTCTCCATACTCCAACCCAATTTACCCAAAATAATTTCACAGAAAATAACAGCCGGACCAGCGACATAACATTTCCACCCAAGGAACCCCCTTTTTACCCCAACCTGATTTTGTATTCTTCCCCCATATTCACTCACCTTACTCACTTAAGCTGCAATCACCTCGCTTAGCTATTTACTTTAATTATACTTCTCTATCTTACACAAAAGACAGCATCTTATCCAAAAATCACACTCTTGACAATATCTCTGAGATATCTCCTTGAATCGAGCATAGAAGGAGCACAATGTTTTCCACTGCAACATCATTGATCTCACTCTCTTCATCACTAGTACTGTATTCTCTTCTACAATACCGTATTTTCCTGACTACAGGACGGTACCTTTCACTACTTAGACTAACCAAGAAAAGCAAGTGCTCTGTCTGCACAGTAAATACAGAATGAAGGGTGCCAAGGGTATACTCCAGGAATATATCTATGGGTGGACTTACTATAAAGATGCCTCGTCACCCCAAGGTGAGGGCTCCAGCCAACCAGACAAGCAAACTGAAGGGTATCAGGGCTGATCTCACAATGGACGTGCTGGGGCAGGATACCACCTCATACCTCTAAAATAATGCACTAGGAAAAAATATATACAAAGGACTTACAACATAAACCAGTTCACTCACTCTTTCAAAGCACTCAGCCTTCAGGCCCCGTAACCTTGCTAACTCCACACGTGCACTTTGATTCTACCCTTAACAAACCCCTTAAATCCCCATGGCTCTGCACCCACTCTTTTCGCTGACTTCTGCACCTCTCTTTCCCTCTCCATTCTCCCTTCTGGGCCAACCCATTCAGCTGGACAAATTCTTGGCACCCTCATACACTCTGACCTCTCTCTCTCTCTCCCCACTAGTCACCCCACTCTCCTGGTCCGCATATTCTCTCCTCTCCTACCACCAGGGTCCCTTTGGCCCTCTGACCAACCCCCAAAAAGCACTGCCAACCTTGTTCACTAACAGCCGCACGATGAGAAGAGTGTCAGCTGCTGCCTTCTCTTCCACCTTCATCCGCTCTCACCCCATCTAAGATTCTACCTCAGTCTCTGTGCTCAGCAACCTCTACCTGTCCATCACCAATACTCTTGACATTCCTGCCCCAGTCATGAGGATCTGCCTGATACCTGCCTCTAAGTGTAACATCTGGTACGACTCCGAACTTGCGGGCCTGAAAAGAAAGTGCAGGGTGGCAGAACGGAAGTGGCAAACCTCAGGCTCATCCTCTGACAAAGTTGTCTGCCAACTGCTCCAAAGGCAATGCAGACTCTCCATTGTGCTCCTTCTATGCTCGATTCAAGGAGATATCTCAGAGATATTGTCAAGAGTGTGATTTTTGGATAAGATGCTGTCTTTTGTGTAAGAGAGAGAAGTATAATTAAAGTAAATAGCTAAGCGAGGTGATTGCAGCTTAAGTGAGTAAGGTGAGTGATTATGGGGGAAGAATACGAAATCAGGTAGGGGTAAAATGGGTGGAAATGTTATGTCGCTGGTTCGGCTGTTATTTTCGGTGAAATTATTTTGGGTAAATTGGGTTGGAGTATGGAGGCTTCGCTGAATCAGATGAATTGATCTTGTCAGTTTGAAGATATTTCAAAATGCCTCCTGCCAGTAGGGCAGCGGTATTGAGTCCTCCAATGTCCCCTCCCACTTCTTCATATATCTCCACTGGACTTCCTCCCCTTGGGTGTTCAGGTGTGTGTATAAATTTGATATCAGTTTACGAGTACCTGAATCTGTTGTCATATAAGTTTCAAATTTCGTGAGCTCCCTTGTTCCCGCCTCCCTGTTGGCCGGGGATGAAAGCTAGTGGGTTAGCTGGGCATGTTGATAACTCTCTGTCCTTGCCAGTCCAAGAGCCTGGGCACATTCTCTGAAGGATCTAAGTGACTGAGCTTTATACATGTCACAGATCTTTGTGCAGCCTGCCTGTTTCCAGGTGGTGTACGCATTGGGGTCCATCCCCGGCGGGAAGTCGGGGTTACCAAACAGTGGCATGAAGGGGGATGGGTACGTTGTCAGGTTTACCCTTTTGACTGCTGAATTACCACGCATTAAGGGATGCACTCATGAGCTCACTTATTTTAGTGTTCATATGTCTGTATTTCTTGTGGGACCAAAGAAGATTTGAGAGCAGAGCGCCGGCTACTGCTATATCCTGCTTCGTCCACTTGAGCTGCGGGGAGCCCGCCACCCATTCCTTGATCACCCGCAGTTGTGCTGCTTCGTAGTACCTCTTAAAGTGAGGAAATGCCAGTCCGCCCTCACCCACCTGCGCTGTCATCGTAGTCATTGCTACCCTTGGTTTCTTATGCTGCCACACATATGCGGAAGTCATCCTGTTTAAGGACCTAAAGAAAGACTTGGGGAGCCTTATCAGGAGAGCCTGGAAGTAGTAAAGGACCTTCGGGAGAATTGTCATCTTGACTGCCGTAATCCGCCCCCACCATGAGGTGGAGAGGGGAGACCACCTTGTCAGAAGTTTTTGCAGCTGGGTAAGTAGGTTCGGGAAATTTGCAGCATAGCTTTGTTATTGAGGAGGTCATTTTAATTCCAAGGTATGTTATGCTATTCTGTGCAAGTTTCATCTCCTGCGTCGGAGCCAGATTTGCAATCACAGATTGGTCGGCTGTCAAATTTAGTATCTCCAACTTGTTTTTATTTATTTTGATGCCTGTGATGCCTTCAAAAACCTCCAATTCCTGCATGAGTGCGGGGAGAGATTTGGTTGGTTCTGTTAGGGCTAGCAGCATATCGTCGGCGAAAGCCATAATTTTATGTTCCAGCCCCCCATCTGAATTCCCTTAATCTAGTGCTGTAGATGTATCCTTGCTAGAAGGGGCTCCAGAAACAGTGCATATAGGAGAAGGGAGAGTTGGCATCCCTGTGTTGTTCCTCTTGTCTGGGCGACTGCCTGGACAGGAAGCCGTTAATTGAGATTCTCAATGTAGGGCTGTTATAATTGGACTTTATCATCCCCATATAGGATTCCCCGAATCCCATGTGTTCCATCGTGTGGAAGAGCTGTGACCATTCGACTCAATCTAACGCTTTTTCGGCATACAACGCTACTAATTTTGCTCTAGTGTTTGTGCGCACTGCCTTTTCTATTACATGGCAAACTCTCCTTGTGTTGTCTGCTGTTTGTCTTGTGGGGACGAAACCTGCCTGGTCTGCCTCCACCAGGGAGGTTAAGTACTCGGTCAGTCTATTGGCGAGGATTTTGGTAAAGAGTTTTGCATCCAAGTTTATCAGGTCAATTGGTCTGTACGATGCTGGGAAGGTGGGGTCTTTACCTGGCTTTGGGAATAATACTAGTTTTGCCTCATTCATAGAGGGTGTGATGTTTCCCCGAGACTTAAAGGTATTGAAGAGCGCCGTAAGGCTGGGGACCAGCGAACTTTGGAATTTTTTGTAGAAAGCCTCAATGTAACCATCTGGTCCCGGCGCTTTGTTCTTTGGGAGTTGTTTTAAAGCCTGTAGAACTTCCTCTGGTTGGATGTCTTGATCTAGTGTCTCCCGGGCTTCCCCCGATAATTGGGGCAGGGTTACATTCTGGAGACATTTCTTCTGCTCTCCCTCGTTTGGATTACCAGTGCGATGCAGGTCTTGGAAGAAAGTTCTCATGATCTCGCCCATTTCGCCATCTGTAGTTTTGCGGTAACCACTGGAGTCCGTTAGTGCTAGAATTGTCCTCTCTCAAACAGTCTCCCGGAGTTGCTGGGCGAGTAGTTTATCCGCCTTGTTGGCGAGTATGTAATACCTTTGTTTTGTCCTCAGGAGCGACTTTTCAACTTTCCGTGTTTGGAGGAGTTCCAGTTGACGTTGAATGTGTTGCATGGCCCGCTTCTGAGCTCTACTAGGGTTATCCGCCACCTCTTTCTGAGCTTCTCGCAGTTGAATCTCCAGATCCTGTTCCCACTGCGCCATTTGTTTGTCTCCCCTAGCTTTCAGAGCAATCAATTCACCTCTCAGGACTGCCTTGAAGGCATCCCACAGAGTCCCCTGCGGGGTCAACCCTGTTTCATTTTCGGTGAACTAATTATACATTTTTCCTTGAATTTCTTCTACTATTGCTTTGTCTTGCTGTAGTTCTGTCGGAAATCTCCAGGATCACACATAACTTCCCCTGTTTCTGAAGGCTATAGACGCTACAATTGGGACATGGTCTGAAAGGGAGATAGGGCCTAACTCCACCTCCTTGATTTTTCCTATCAGATCCGTAGATGCCCATATATAGTCTATTCTCAAGAGCGAGTTATATATGCGGGAATAGTGCGTGAAGCCTTGCCTCACTCATTCTTCGCCCGCCATATGTCGTGGAGAGAGAGGGATTCAACCGCTTTCCTCAGTGCCCCAGAGGGGGCTTTCGAGTCGCTATTGGTTTTGGTGTTCCTATCACGAGTGGGGTTCCATGCTAAGTTCAAGTTTCCCCCTAGTATAACATCTACTGTCGCAAACTCCTCCAACACTCCCAGCATGTTTAGTATGAAGGATTCTTGTCCCACATTCGGGGCGTAAACGGATGCTAGGGTTACGCGTCTCCCTTCTAGTGTAATGCTCAGGAAAACATATCTCCCTTCCTTATCAGCTCTGTGGTCGTGGATCTGAGTCTTCAGTATGTCCTTCATGGCAACAAGGACCCCCGCCCTCTTTCCCTCCGCATTAGACTGAAAGACGTGTTTGACCCCTTTTATCCTGATCCAGGTTTTCTAACTTCTTTTTATTTTTTTATTTTTTCTTATAAAATGTCTGCTTTCTGTTTCCAGGCTTGTCTTTCCAGTTTGGCCCTCTTCATGGGGGTTCATGCCCCTGACGTTCTGCGAGAGTACTGTCACTAGAGCCATATTCGTCCTATCCATGGCTAATTCATTGACAGAGCCCGCGTGTCGACCTCATTTCCTTTCGTTGTAATCGTTGCTATGCTTGTATGCCGTCCTGCAGTTCCATCCCTGTATGCCCTCCCAGTTTTTCCCCCCTTGATCCCGTGAGGTTGGAGCCGGTTTACGCCTCTCTCTGCCTTTCTTGTGCACCGTCGTCCAGCCGTCCTGCTGGTTTGGGCCCCGAATCCTCCTCTGGGACTTGGGCTGTGTAGTCTCCACTCCACTCTGTATTCCCAGAATCCTTTCACCTTCTTCACAGGTCGTGATCCTGTGCTGTGCCCCTTCCCAGGTGAACAGGAGGCCAAAAGGAAACGTCCACTTGTATTTCACCTGGACTGACGTCAAATGGCGGACCACTGGGCCCATCCTTCGTCTGTTAAGAAGGGTGGACTGAGCTAGGTCTTGATATAAATGTACCTCCTGGCCATTTACTCTCGTCGGGGAGGCTTGACTGGCCTTCCGGAGTATCTGCTCCTTTTGTAAATAGGAGGCTACAGCTGCTAGTACATCCCGGGGTCTCATTACTGGTTCGGCTGCTCTTTTGGGGCCCACCCTGTGAAGTCTATCAATTCCCACACTTGGTTCCGTGTCGTCAGCCAGAACCTCGGTGAACAATTACGTCACCGTCGCCATCAGGTTTGCATCTTCAATAGACTCCGGCAGGTTTTAATCCTGATATTAGATCTTCTCGACCTGTTTTCCAGGTCCTCACGCTGCTGTTCCAGCTACATGGTTGTTTGGGCTATCCTGTCCAAAGTTTCATCCGATTTTAGAGAGTCGTCCTCCACCTGCTGGAGCTTTCTCTCCACAATGTCAGTCCTCTCCTCCAATTTTGCAACATCCTGCTTGATTTCTTGGATGGTCTCTTTCATTTCGCCCCTGAGGATTTTGAATTGTTCTTGTATTGAGTTGATTAATTGTGACTGTAGCTCCTTGAAGCACGTTTGTATGTCCTCTTTACTCATCACGCCCCCTCCATGTTGTTTTGAGATGGGTTGCGGCTGAGTGGGGGGATCTCCTCCGACTTGGAGTTAGAGTCTTCCTGTGCGCCCCAGAGCTGCCTTAGATTTTTGCCTTGTTTTCTCTGAGGGGGGGACTGTGCGGGAGTCTTTGCCCTCAATTTAGACATTAATGCACAATACAAAGCCTGGCGAAGCTGGGTTGTGAGGGGCGCAAGGGGCCTGAGTGAGGGTTCTGTGAAGGTTTCCCCGAGAGCCCGCCTTTGTTATAGCTTAGGCAGTTCGTATATGAGATAGTTTTTACCCTGAGCGGGTCTGTTCAGGTAGCTCGCTGTGCAGGTTTCAGCCTTCCCCAGGCAGTTAGTGATTCTGTTTCCGGAAATGGCGCCTGTTAATAGTAGTCGCTGGATGTGGCCGTGGCGCAAGATGAAGGAGGGGCCCCCTGGCCTTATGATGTGGGGTATCCCCTGGCATGTGGCTGCCGGTCATTTAGCAGATATAAAGAGCCCTCCCTCCGGTAAGCCTCGTTGTTAACACATGCAGAGAGCGTTCTTACCTCTGTTGTACGGAGAGTCAGTCGGGGAACGCTCTCCAGCCACCTCTTCTGTCGCTGTAGGGATGTCCCTGAGGGCGTGCACCAATTGCCTGGGGCTGATGGCAACACATGCGGGCGCCTGGATGTAGACAGTTGTGGGCCCAGGTGGGGACACTGTGTCTTTGGAGCGTTGCTTTCTCCTACGTTGCCCTTCCTCCTAGGCCGTCATTTCCCCGCTCTAGTAAGTGGCCCCTGTGCTGTCGGGGGCCACGGGTGATCCTCTTGGAACACTCCGGGTCTCTCATTGTGTCGCCCGGCACGGGTGGGTTGTGTGGAAGGAGGGGGGGTCTGCCGGCTCTCCGAGCATCACTCCCGTGCCGGGGCGGTCTCGCACGGTGGTATGGACACCGCGGCCGGGGAAGCCGACCAGGGAGTGAAGCAGGCTCCGGTCCGGCACTCCGTCGGCGTCTTGCCCTGCCCCTGTGCTGGGGGTCCCCCACTCGGGCGTTCTCCGCTGCAAGGCCAGAGCGCTCATGCTCACGATCTCCGGCTTGATGGGCCCACGCCGCAGAGTCTGGCTGGGCGCGGCTGTCCCGCTGCACCGCACTGTCCATAGCCCGGGCTTCTCTGTTTGGTTCAGCGCTCCGGAGGTGCTCAGAGTCTCGTTCTCCCCTCTGTGGTTGGCACGCCAGCTAGTTTCACGATTCTTGGGCACACACTCGCCCGATACGCATTATTGATGAGCTTGCAATGGGCCGGCTGGTGGGGAGAGACAGTCAGACACGTCCTCCTGCGCCGGTCGCCATCTTGGAATCCCTGTTTTTTTCTTTTTACAAAACCAAGTAATAAAACGCCGTAACACAGTAAGAATATATGGCCAGATAGGCACCATCAATGGAGGCCAGTTTAGCCCTGTAATAACACTTGATTGCTTTACCCTTGATGCCCACTAAACTATCAGTATAGGCGGGTACTCAGATTCAATAACAGCACATTTGCTTTTGATACCTTGTGTCAATCATGAGCGAGCAAGAAAATGATCCTTTAATAATCTTGCCCCTATATTGTGGAATACCCTTCCTGTTTCAGAACGGTTTGAGAACCCCTCTTGATGGTTTAACAAAAAAAAACTTCTTTTTTACATAGTCTCTGATGCTCCGTTGTTGTTGCTGTTACTGCTCTATACTTTCATTGTTTTGCCAGTTATTACTTTTGCTTGTGTTTTAGGAGATTTTACTTTGCACCGCCTCTCTCGAGTTTTATCTAGTTCTACCTTTTTATTTGGTTTTACTTATTGGTGGCTCCACCTTGTATGATGTGCTGTTTTGTCTGTATTTGTTATCAGCACCGTTTTACCTAAGGGCTTAAGCGGATTTACAAATATATAAATACAAATAAAATAAATAATGAAAATAAATGCCATGCCAAAGTAAGAAAGTATATCCAAACTGGATGCACCAATGAAAACCAGTCTAGCAATACAATAACAATCATTATGCAGGCTTTACCCTTCATACCAGTAATAGATGTCATGCCACAATAAGAAGACATAATAGGCTGGACTAGCTACATAATAACACTAATAATGCTAGTTTTACCATTGATGCCCAGCATAAAATGCCATGCCACAGTAGGAAAGTAGATCCAGACTAGCTGTACCAATGAAAGAGACTCTAGCAATGTAGTCACACTTAGCATGCAGGTTCTAACTTTAAAACCAGAAAGAAATGCCATACCACCCTGTTTGCCCCTCATTGCGACCCCACATGTGGAGAGGGCAGGAGCCCCCACATCCAGTGACCCCCCTGCACCTGGAGAATTCCAGGTGCAGGGGGGTGGGCATCCTGCCCTGCCTGGGCATTATATTACCCTTTTTCAGCACAGAACCCCCGATTTGCTTTCCATCTGGCCCAAAATCACCCCCAGACCGCACACGCTGACATTCAGCATTTCCAAAATGTCGTGCGCGAAGCGGGATGAACGCGAGGCTGAGATGCCTCAGCGTTGCTAGGCAACACGTGTTTGGGTACTACTTAAACACAAACATCCGCTGGCAGGCGGAAGAGCCGGCAGCCATCCAAAGACCATCTTAAGGCTGAAACAACCCTGTTTGCCCCTGTTTGCACCAGGAACGTGACACTTGACACTTGGACTTAACAAAATCTAAGAACCAACTGGAACACTTTTATGTTTTCAAGACTGGCCACATCGCTAATTTGAGGACAGCGGCAGCCAGTACTTTCTCTGCACACATACAGACACCTCGCAGGCCATGCACGTATGCCCATCCCATTGACATTGTCGAATACTGTGAATGTTGTATTGTGTTATATATTAGTGACATGCCTGCTCTGAATTTTGTCTGTTTCGTGTCTGAGCTTAGGTGCAATGTGTATTGCCAAATACCATATCCTCATGTGATGACTTTGCCTTTTACTCAGACTATTTCATTGTTTGCCCTCAAGAGGAGTTAAGGACTCTCAGTCAATTTCCCACACATGCCGATACATTGCAGTCCATGCAGTTATAGCAGTCACAGTTGCTTGTGCAACCCACAACCCACATCCATAATAAGTGGAACTAGCCTTTCCTTCCAGTGACCACTGTGCGCCCCTATACACCAGCCTATTAGCCTAGTCTAGTTTAACCATCTGCCCCTACTCATAAGGTGCACCTGAACTTAGAGTAAGCTACATTATGAGCATTATGGCCTTTAGCCTCTTGACCCTTAGACGTCTACTGCTTATCACCCACCAGACATATCGCACTAGCCACCCAACAACTAATAAGCGAGATCCATCCAATTTAGCCTACATACTTCTAGTTACCCCCACCACTATGAATCGCCCTGATTCGGGCCGTCAAAGCTTGCCTCAAAGTAATCCATGTAGCCTACCCTACAGAAACGCTAGACTCCGATCCAGACTTACGAGACTATACGAGCCTCTTGCCAGATCCTTACCCTCAGTCAACAAAAGATCCAGCAGACAGTAGGTAAATATCACCAACCTCAATATCCTGAGGCCTCAAACCCCTACCACTAAAATAAAACCTACTCAAACCGCTGTAGTGCCCCCCCCTCTAAAAGGAACACTAATAAATGCCAGATCCCTGACTGCACATGCCACGATATCTGCAAGCTGATATTGGTCGACAATCTGGACTTTCTTGCTATTGCAGAGTCTTGGCTGCACAAAGCAGCAGGACCCCTACTTTCATTGGCAATCCCGGATGGTTATACCATACTGAGACAGGATAGAAATAAGATGCGAGACGGAGGCATTGTCATCATTGCTAAATCCAGCCTAGGTATGAGAACTACACCCACCGTAACCACTGATTCATGTGAAGTGCTCAAAATCAAACTTCCACTACTTAACTCCCAGACATTGACAATCCGCCTTATCTGTAGACCACCTGCCCCTATTGGAACATTTGAGGAGGATGTCAACACCTTACTTTCCAATAATCTTAAAATCTCTACCCAATTACTCATCCTAGGGGAAATATGCCACCTCCATTGCCAATACCCTCACTGAACTTGGCATAACTCAAAAAATCACCGAACCCACTCATATTAAAGGGAGCATTCTTGATTGGGTGGCAGATTACAACTGCACCGCCAACATCACAACCATTTCACCACAACTTTGGACGGACCATTTCCTCTTGTCCTTTGATATCTCCACCTCTAGACCACTCCCTCTAGTTCCTACCATGGCCCGCCATGTCTAACTAGAAAATAAAAAGAGTATCACAATGGATAAGGTGATTCCTGCTATCCTACCTACTCTCAACCAATTAGCTGATCCCCTAGACCCGGAAACGTGTGTTAAGGAGTACAATAACATTAAGTTAACTGCATTCGACAACATTGCCCCTCTAAAACTCAGACCGAGCAAACCTAAATCCCATCTAAATAAATGTTTCACCCCCGAATTAAAGGATTTACAACGACTTAAGAGGAGTTGTGAAACCTCATGGAGGATACTCTCCTCAGAAGATCGTAAAAATAAACGAATGGAAATCTCTTCCCATTACAAAAAGGAAATCCACCTGGCCAAGCGCAACTTGTACAATAAGCGCATATCTAACGCTAGTACAAGCATGAGGGAATTGTTTACCATCCTCAAGGAGTTAGAGTCACCTATCCATATTCCGGACACATGTTCCAAAGATAAAACATGGCGTTCAGACATACAACAAGCACTATCAAATAAAGTAATTACGCTTCAAAATAAAATAGCTAAGAAAAAAGCCTCACTCAATCACCCATCCCAGTCTAACAATTTTAATACAGACCCCCCTCAAAGGAACATGACTCAGTTGCTCGATTCATGTTCTCCAAAACTTCCATCCTTGAGGTAGAGAAAGTCATCCTCTCACTCAAGCCATCCAATTGCCAGGTCGACCTTTGCCCAGCCCACCTTATAAAAGATGCGGTCAGAGATCTTTCCCCATATGTATCCAAACTTATCAATGCGTCATTTGCATCGGGCACTGTGCCCACCAACTTGAAACAATCTTGGGTGTTGCCTCTGCTCAAAAAGCAAACCCTAGACCCACTCATACTTTCAAACTACCGTCTTATAACGACAGTCCCATTTTTGCTAAAAATCTTGGACAAGATTGCCTACAACCAAATAAAAAAAATCCTTGAAAGACACAAGCTCTTAGGCGCACGTCAATCAGGATTCCGACCCCAAAATGACACTGAGACTGCCCTCATCGATTTGAAGGCACAAATAGATGAGCTACGAGACAAAGGTAAAACAGCCCTTCTCCTTCTGCTTGACCTCTCAGCTGCATTCGACCTTGTCGACCACACGGTCCTTTGCAGCTACCTAGATTCAGCTGCACATTTTTCCAAAGAGGCTATAACCTGGATTGAGTCTTTCCTTAGCGATAGGACTATGAGGGTGTTCTCCCCCTCTGCAGCGGCAAATCCGATCCCCATTATGTGCGGAGTACCCCAGGGTTCCTGTGTCTCCCCCACCCTATATAACATATTTACTAAGCCCCTTTTTGATGATCTGGACCTTCTTGGTATCACCTACACTAATTATGCAGATGATACTCAGATTCTCCTCCCACTTTCCAGGGGTTACAACAAGGATTTGGCCTTGGTAAATAGGGTGTATCTCATCATCCAGGCATCGATGGCAACCCACGGTTTATGCCTCAATGATGATAAAACAGAGATAATCATCCTGGGCACTCACTCTAATCTTAAAAAATTAGGCCAAGACTACACCTCTTTTGAGATCGATGGTAATTTCATCAAGCTGGCTAAGGAGGTGAAGACACTTGGCTTTTACCTGGACTCTATTCTCTCATTTTCCAAACAGGTGAAATCCCTGGCATCAGCCACAGCTTACACATGTAAGCTCATCAGAGCAGGTAAACACTTTCTCTCAGATGACAACTGTATTATCTAGGCCAGAGCCCTTATTCTATCCAGGCTCGACTATTGTAATGCCTTATACATCGGTGCTAACAAATCTATCACCCATAGAATTCAAATCTTACAAAACAATGCCTTGAGAGCGGCTCTCGGCGTGTCCAAAAGATCTCACATATCTGAGATAAGGCGCCAAAACAATTGGCTTTCCACCCAAAATAAAATATACTTAAAAGTTTCATCCCTTACTCACAAAGCTCTCAACAATGCAGCACCCAGTTATCTTACGGATAGATTCCTAAAGAGAAGCTCCACCTAACCGTCAAGAACAACTAATGCCAACAGCCTTATCATACCGAGATTCCGGATGGCTAAGGCCGGGGGCGGCAGCTTCCCTGTCCGAGCGGCACAACTATGGAATTCATTGCCATATCTTTCACGAGAAGAGCAGCGTTATCTCAAATTCAGATCTAATTACATCAATCTGCTGAAGTCTTCGGACAACTAGTTTCACAATACCTTATACAGGACTCCCGCTCCCACCTCGTTTGTACATACTCCCCGGCCAGTTGCCCTTTACGCATATTTTCCCTTTTTTCCCCAGTAAGACCTATTATTACCCTGTATATATTCCATTTTGTTTATAATCTGTAACCATGTAACTTAAAGCCTTGCATATTCTGTACTCTTGCGCCCTGTTACCTTCGGGTTTGGTGCGCATTATAAGTGAATAAAACAAACAAACAAAATAAACAAACAAGAAAAAATACCTAGACTGACTGCAACAAGGTAGACCAATCTAGCTACATAATAACAGTCATCATGCTTGCTTTACCATTCATGCCCAGTAAAAATAGTATGAGGCTACAGTACGAATGTAGATCCAGGCTTGCTGCAACAATGAAAGATTGTCTGTACCAATGCACAAATGAAACACTTATCATGCTCGCTTTACCCTTTATATCAGTAAACAATGAGCAAAAATCACAAGATTGGCTGTACCAAAGTAGGCCAGTTTTGCTACGTAATAGCACTCACCATGCTTGCTTACAATGGATGCCCATTAAAAAATATCAAGTCACAGTAAGAAACTAAATACAGACTGGCTGCACCAATGAAAGCCAGTCTTGCTATGAAATAGCACTCACCATTTGTGCTTTACCTTTGATGCACAGTGTAGATACCATGTCACAGTAAGAAGGTATAGCTATACGGTTCCGCGGAAGTATGAAATTCTAGCTCTTTCATGGCATCTGCAGTTTTGTTTTATCCTTAATGCCCAGTACAAAATACCCCAGCTCAGTTGAAAGTATAGCTAGACTGGTTGCATAAAGGTATGCCAGTCTAGCTACATGACATTACTCATCATGTTTTCTTTACCCTTGATGCCCAATATGCATGCCATGCCACAGTAAGAAAATGTAGCTAGAACAGATGCACCAATGTATGTCAGTCTATCTATGTTTTAGCATGTATACATAGCATGTATTATGTATTATTGCCTACTGTCTGTAGACCTGTGACCCCCTTAAAATAAGAGGCCCACTCCCCTTCATACACACAGTGCAGGCACATACACACTAACATCACCCATGCTCTCATTCACACAACATGCTCACTCTCATTCACCCACTCAGTCATAGATTCACACAACATATACTCACTCGTTCACCCACACATTTATACGCACTCAGACAACTCCTTGCATGCATAAATAAAAACCAACACACATTCACGCACAGACACATTACCAAATGTGCACTCAGACAAACTCACTTGCATGCATGCATACAAACACATTTTATTATTATTATTATGGTATTTATTGAGCACAGACCTAGCTTTGAGAAGCAATAGAGTGCTTTCCAGAGGTGTACAATACAGATATGCACAATAAAGTGCTTTTCAGAGATTGACAACAGTACAGATGCATAACAGAGTGCTTTTTAGATGTAACAACAGAACAAATATACAGCGGGGGGTAGGATACAGAGGGGAACGGAGGAGGGGTACATTTTTTTTTTTTTTAAAGTTTATTGATCAAAATTTTGTTTTTGATGCATACGCATCTTTACAAAATTATAGCATTATTCATAAAAGTTACATCAAATAAACATCTTTGCATCTTTGCAACATTTAGTTCATTCAGTAGTTTACATGTACAACAATTTATCACTTTCTATGCATTTACAAAGAATTAAAATGAGATTAAAAATATAAACTAAATAAACAGAACATCAAACTACATCATGCACGACATGATATATGGCAAAAGATAAACATATAAAAGAAAGCTTGGTAATATCTATATATATATATATATATATAGTCTTGACCCAAACACTGGAAGTTGTGGCTTACTATAGAGCAGTCTCTGAACTCGTTGACAATGCCTCCACAATGATTTTCACTAAGCGTACTGTCGCTAAAATTATAGCATTTGAAGAACCCCACATACAACGCGACCAAATTAATTCTCTTACAAAGCTCGAGTCTGTCAAACTAAAGGAGTTAATCGTTTTCACTCTTTCAGTTTCAAAGAATGGACATACTAAAAAAAGATGTTTTAGAGTTTCGATTGCTTCAGATTTATTGCAAAATCTACAGCTGGTACTGGTAGTACTATTAACCGTACTCTCCCAATATTTCGTTCTCGATTTTGTATGCAATAGATCTAGGCGGAATCGCATGTAAAGGGCTCTGGTTTCAGCACAGGGGCAGAGTATCAGATATAGTAGTCTTGGCGATTGCTTATGACGGAATTTCGCATATTCGGTGAACGACTTGTAGGCCGATATTTGCAAACAGATAGCCGCCCAATCATTCCAGAACAGTCGTTTATGTGCTTTAAATAATTTAGATGGTAGAGCTTCAGCAGAAATGTTTATACTCGCTAAAATAGCAAGAATACGCTTATAGAAGGTTCTAATAGATATAGGATAAGCTTCCTGCAACATGATTTTAAAATCCTCATAAATGGAATTTTCAATCGGAGAGCACATTTTTGCAAAGTTCTTTACAATGCGCCAATCATGACGCACTGCTAAGGAATTTAGCCCTAGTTCGTGTAGTAATATTGAATTAGGAAGATAATTCGGAAGACCTAAAGTGGCCTTCCACAATTTTGCTTGGAGTTTATTTAGGAAGCCGGATAGATCTAAGAGATATAGATCTAGACTATACAAAATTATTGCTTCAATCTTCATAGAATAAAATTCAAACAACGGAAGTAGAGAAAATGTGCAATACTTATGGAAAATCATTTTAATTTGATTTTGCAAAGGTCGTATTTTTTCCGCAAGTGTAATTTGCCAAAAAATAGCAGAGGAATTATTTGCCAAATTATAGCCCAGATAAATAGTCTGATTAACAATTTGAATATTACAAGAGTTCAAGTGCCATCTAAATTTGCGAATTTTTACCTTTGAAGAGAGCACAAGAATATTCGATTTTGTGGAATTTATCGTCAAATTGTTATCACTACAATAATGCTGAAAAATATTCAATTTGTTTTGCAAACCTGATTGAGTACTATCAAACAGAAGCACATCATCGGCATACGCCAGCCAAGACAGCTGAAGTTTGCCAAGACGAACAGTGTTAGATATAGCAGGGTCCCATAACCCTTCGATGTCAGATAAATAAAGGTTAAATAGGACCGCTGCGAGATTACATCCTTGCTTAACCCCAATTGCAGTGGAAATAGGGTCAGTCAAACTGCCCTGACTCGAGATGCGTACTCTGAAAGATGTTTTGTCATGTAACAACGCAATGAGTGCTACTAAGTAGGGCGGGAATTTCAGTTGGAGCATTTTGTTCCAGAGCCTACTGTGAATAACGCAGTCAAATGCAGATGATAAATGCAGTGATGCTATAAAGATTGGACCATGGTCAGGACGAAGTGCCTCAGCTTTTAAATGTGCTAGGATCGTGGCGTTTAATTGTGTGCCCATATTCTTTCGAAAACCAGTCTGTACTTTGTTTAAAATATGATTCTCAGAAATGTGGGCTTCAACCTCCTTCAATAAGAGGAGAGAAAAGATTTTGGATGCCACGTCCATAAGTGCAATAGGCCTGAAGTTAAGGGGGTTATTTAGTGGTCCTTTTTTATGTAATGGGATGATAATAGAGCTAACCCACGAGGTCGGAAGGTA
Organism: Ambystoma mexicanum; assembly: GCF_040938575.1. Taxonomy (NCBI): domain Eukaryota; kingdom Metazoa; phylum Chordata; class Amphibia; order Caudata; family Ambystomatidae; genus Ambystoma; species Ambystoma mexicanum. The sequence continues at coordinate 28,564,544 of NC_090935.1, forward strand.
TTTTTGGGTAAAGATAGATTGAAAAATCTTCAAAAAAGTATTGGCCCAAAACAGTGGGTCATCTTTAATTACACAGGGCGGGAGGCTGTCAGGACCTGCACATTTCGAGGATTTAAGTTTGGAAATAGCGAACAGAATGTCTTCAATGGTCCATGGGCATATCATTGGGATATGGATAACTAGGTCCATAATATCTGCAGATGAAAATCTTGGTGGGAGCCGGTATTTCTGTGCATAAAAGTTGGACCAAGCAATGCCATCAATGGATGATTCAAGCGAAGGCCTAGTACTTTTGTTCACTGTACGCAGTGGTTTCCAAATATCCCGCGTATTGCGGTTACAGATTAGGCGTACCATGTTTTGGTTACCTATTAGGTGAAATGCAGATCTGGCCGCTCTTATATTGTTTCTATATCTGCATAGTAATAGCTTCTTACTTACAAGATAGCTGCTACAGGATGTGGAACAAAAGTTTCTTTTAAGAATTCTTAGCTCGCGATTTCTCTCCGATTTTAATTTAGCGATTTTACATGTCAAAATATAATCAGGAGCATTTGATTGAGGCTGTATCAATGCAAGTTCTGCAAGGGCAGTTAGATGATTATGAATCATTTGCAAATTCCATGCAAGAATAAACTGGCAGGATTGTGCCCCTTGATCATGATCAGGCCACCAGTCCCGGTTTACTAAGAATGTTAAACGTCGGCAGGTAGAGATATTCCAGCGAATAGACAAGAATTGTCTATCGCTTTGAACTAAAGTCAGCGGTTGGGATCTGCCAAAGGACTGAATTTCAGCAAGTATGATACACTGTAGAATGGCATGATCACTGTATGCTGGAAAAAAAGAAGTAATAGGACAGATGATGCCCGCTAGACCTTGGGAGGCCACCATGTAATCAATAGTCGAGCAAGCCTTTCGCCTGTGCCAAGTTAGGAAGGATTGAGGGAGTAAGGGATCCAACACTACTAGATCCCATGACCAAAAAATTGGGTCCATTTTAATCCATTTGCGTGTGCTGTTTTGAAGTGCTGAGAGGCTATGTGTGAGGGATAAACTCTTTGAGATGCAAATAGATAAGCATTAAAGTCGCCACAAATCAGCACTTCTGTCGCTGGATAGTTACAAAAAGTTTCTGTTAATAATTCATTTAAAATGTGGATGGCCTCTTCAATGGCAAGCTTAGCGGGATTCCAATAAATGGAAATCAACATCACCTTTTTTAGCCCAGAAATGTCAATATCAATGTTTGTCATTACAAACAATTGAGAGCACAACTTAGAATTTATTACAAAGACAAGATCATTATTGAGAAGAATAGAAATGCCTCCGACTGGCCGACCAGACCGTGGCTGACATGCTGTGTTGTGAATGGTTGTGAATCCATCAAGACAAAATTCTTTGCAGCACATGGTTTCTTGCAGAAATTAAATAGAGGGAAGATCATTCAATTTTCTATTTGTAAACCATGTAAGAAGATTGTTTAGACCGCAGCAATTCCAGGACTGAATAATGAGCTTGTTACATTATGATGATGATGCCGCAGTCGTGCTCATTGTTTGTGAGGAATTTTGAGAAAGCGGCAAAATTCCCAAAAGTCCATTCAGAGCGGAAGTAAGGGAGGCCAACTGAACTAAAATGTTTCCATTCTCCAAAGACGTAAGGGCCGAGTTAGTTAGAGCATTACATTTCGACAGGGTGGGTGGGGGAATGAATTCTAGGAATTGCATTGCTTTTTCGAAAGAAGCAAATGCTTGTAATTCCAATCCCAAGAAAACTAGGTCCGATTTATGCTCCCAGATTAACTTTGCAATAATGGGCGAAATTACCTTGCAAAGCATGCGATTGTTGTTGATTAGGGGTAACTTTATCCATTCTATGTCTTGGGAAATTAAATTACGTAACAAAGGGATTTTATATAGGGTGTTCATCAGAAATGAGCGATTGATGGGCACCACTCCATTGATTTGTTGATTGCTGGTCCAACCAATCAAGGTCTGCGTTTCTTCGGGGATTTCATTGAAGGAGCGCAGATCATGACTAACTATGATCTGTGTGACAGCCGGAGTACATTCAGCAGTGGGCTCTCGCCGGACAACATTCGCCACCTCAGAAGGAGATGAAGCTACAACTTGAATAACCTCTGGAGAAGCGCTGATGCCCGAGGATGAATCAGCTTGCGTTGCTAGAACTACTCCGCAGGGATTATTAGTGGCTGTCAACATAGTTGGGAGGAGCATTTGAGTAGCAATATTCTGCGGGAAAGAGATTTGAGGTTCCTGGAGTTGAATCATAGTCGTGGGTTGGTGAAACATTACTGGGACATTCATAGTAATTGGAGTAATAGATACGGGAGCTTCTTTCTTAACGTTAGTAGTCCCACCACAGCATGATGTTTTTTTGTTTTCAATCAGGGGAAAAAAAGTATTTAGATTTGCCTGAACTAACGTGCTAGAGCTTCCAACATCTTCACAACCAACTAATTCTCCAGTATGAGTGAGATCTTCTATTGCGTTCTCTACAATTGGTTTAAGAGAGTTTGGGCACATTCCTTTCTTTGCTTTTTTAAAAGTTTTTTAGAGGAATTTATTTGTAGCGCCATTAAACTTTCTTCGTTAAGTTGGCTAGAATTAAAACGAAAATCTTCGCTTCCAATTTGTGAAGTATTCAGTATTACATCCCCATTGTTACAATTTTTGGCTGGAACCTGCAAAGAGATAGCTGCACTGCCACTATTCGCAATGCAGGCATAGTTTTTCTTTGATTTGTTTCTTCGTTTCAATGCTCTCTGATAGGATTTTTTCATCCTCCGTGAGGGATGATAAATATTAGATGGCACCTCAGTCAAATCGGGCGAGGTCAAGATGGAATCCTCAAGTAAATTTGTAATCGCTGAGGGACTATCAGGAGCCGGCTCATCCGCAGTAGCAGCTTGAGCATTTGTATCATTGTTAAGAAGGTCAGCTGAAAACAGCTCTGATCTAAATAGCATATGTTCAATTTGTAGTATTCTCTCCTGCTGAAGTTTCGCCACCTCTACTATGTCCATTGGGGTTGTGCCAGAAGTAGAAGTTTCTGGCAAACTAACTCCAACTGTGGCATTAGCAAAAGAGGTGGGCATGCCATTTAGTAAGTATGTAATTTCAGTTGTTTGTGTACTTTGCAATGTTAGAGCCTGTATTGCCAGGTTGGCAGGCAAACTTCTCTTTACAAGCTCAGCCGTGCGTTCAGGACAAGCAATATGAAACTTATGACAAGATTCCTGGGCTAACATAAACCCTTCGATTTTTGCTAGCTTAATCGAATTGTCAACAATAGATTCTTTTATATCCTTTAACAGCACATGTGTGAGTTCATGTCCCCTATCCAATAGATTTAAGATACGAGTCAATACAGGAAATGAATGTAATTCACGCTCCAATGAATGTGAAGAGTTTTCGTTGTTCGATATTGGAGATAGAGGAGAGTGGGGGGCAGTAGGATCAAGAGAAGTCACATGTGGTAATTGATTATTCAAAGGATCAGAGAATACAGTATTCTCATGTTGTGGTTTCATGAGAGATTGAAGTTCAAAAGTGGGTGAACTTCTCATTTTGCTCAACGCAAACATTTCCCGTGAATGACTTCGGGATTAAGAAGGCTGGTTAAAAGACGCTAAAGGCGGACATGGCGTCTGATGGAAATGGACATGTTCCCTCACTCCGCAAGAAGATGCTACGGGAGTGGATGGGCCTAGAGAGAGACTAATTCGCCTTTCTAAGGCCGAGATTATGCCAGGAGCGAGCATAGAGGTATCGGAGATGGGCATAGGGCCATTATCGGTCACCTCAAGAAAGACACTAGATTGAGTATCTATGTCGTTGGCAGTTTGTAATGTGAAAGGTGTGTGCACTTGTAATTCGAGTAAAGGAACAGATACTTCAGTGCCTGTATGTTGTTCAGAAGCACTCAGAGCGACCGCCAGTCCTACAGGATTCGCAGTAGACATCGTTTGTATGTCAGCGGGATGCTCGGACTGTGGACAAGTTTCTGATACCCTAACTCCTTCCATTTTTGCTTTTGGAATAGATTTAAGACCAGATTTTTTGTTGGATTCCTGCAATCGTTTCCCGTTCCTTAAGGTGAATAAAGAGGAATCCATAAATTAGTGGTTGGTAGAAATATAACACGTCACCTATTGTAACATCACAACAATAGCAACTCACCGAAATAATGTGTGATGTTTTATTTTTTTTTAGTATTATTTTTTTATTTTTTATTTTAAGGTTGCGTTGCAGGAACCCAACCGTATTAGTATTTATTAATTAAGCTGTCAGAAGGGAAGCGGAATACAAAAGAATAAAGCAGGGCTTACCCAAATCGTTTGATTGTCCGCTTAGAAACAGCCACCCACCACGCGCCGCGCACTGCGAACAGCAAACAGTCCTTGGCAGTGCTTCGCGGTGCGCAGCGCGGGTGCGCTGGGGGCGAGTGAATTTATGGAGGTAGGAGGGGCGTGTTCCAACAGAGGGAAGCTTGATTCAGAACACCTTTGAACAGAAGAGAGATAGAACAAAAAGAATAAATTTAGATTACTGCTTAACTCGTATTCACTGTCCACTATACATAAGCAGACATTTATTGTTCAGTAAGCCTCAAGCCTCAAGCCAAGAGGAAGGGAGGAGGAGGGAACACGCTTCAAATCACCTGTTTCCTGCCGTGATGCAGGTCAGGCGGTGTCACTGTGAAAGACTTCCTCCTTGTCCAACGGCAGTTCAGGTTCAAGAGAGGCGAGGTTCGGAAAGGTGAAGTCCACCGCCACACGAGGGCTGTGCAAAATCACAGCGCAGCGCTCCTCAATTAGGGACCAGCACAGCAAACAGTCCTTGGCAGTGCTTCGGGGTACATTTGTACAGGTGGTGGGGACGAGAGGGGCGGACTGAGTCTAGTGAGTCAGGTGGCGCAGAGGGCAACGTGATGGCCTAGGTGTTGAGGATTACACAATAAACACATTTCACTTACCTCCTGAACCCATATTTAGTGCACTGACATCAGAAACCTCAAGAGCCAACCAAAAGGCCCGCCCCATGCAGAGTGTGCTGATTGACAGGAGAGGAGCTGACTTCTCTCCTGTCAGCCAGTGCGGCCTGTGCTAGCAGAGTAATAATGAGAGGTGGCAGGGCCAGACCTTTATGCCATCCAGACTTTCATTATTATACAGGCCAAAGGCTCTGCATTGAAAAATACATAGCTCAGAGGCAGGCAGGACAGACGCCTGCAAACAAGGAGGGGGTGGAGCTCCCCCACCAACACAAATGAGCCATAACTGGAGGAGAGTTTGAACATGCAGTACTGTGGTGTGCACTCCTCTCTTCCATAGACTTAGTGGGACTAGGAGTGCACACTCCACTGTGCAACAGCTCAGTGGGAGTAGCAGTGCACACTCCTCTCTGGAATAGTCGCAGTGGGAGTAGCAATGCACACTCACTGCACAATAGCTTAGTGAGAGAAGCAGTGCACACTCCTCTCTGGAATAGTCTCAGTGGGAGTAGCAATGCACACTCCACTGTGCAATAGCTCAGTGGGAGTAGCAATGCACACTCCTCTCTGGAATAGTCTCAGTGGGAGTAGCAGTGCACACTCCTCTCTGGAATAGCCTCAGTGGCACTAGGAGGGCACACTCCACTGTGCAATAGCTCAGTGGGAGTAGCAGTGCTCACTCCTCTCTGGAATAGCCTGAGTGGGAGTAGCAGCGCACACTCCTCTCTGGAATAACCTCATTGGGACTAGGCATGCACACTCCACTGTGCAACAGCTCAGTGGGACTAGGAGTGCACACTCCTCTCTGGAATAGCCTCAGTGGGAGTAGCAGTGCACACTCCTCTCTAGAATAGCCTCAGCCGGAGTAGCAGTGCACACTCCTCTCTGGAATAGCCTCAGTGGGAGTAGCAGTGCACACTCCTCTCCGGAATAGTCTCAGTAGGAGTAGCAATGCACACTCACTGTACAATAGCTTAGTGGGAGAAGCAGTGCACACTCCTCTCTGGAATAGCCTCAGTGGGAGTTGCAGTGCACACTCCTCTCTGGAATAGCCTCAGTGGGAGTAGCAGTGCACACTCCTCTCTGGAATAGCCTCAGTGGGACTAGGAGGACACACTCCACTGTGCAATAGCTCAGTGGGATTAGCAGTGCACACTCCTCTCTGGAATAGCCTGAGTGGGAGTAGCAGTGCACACTCCTCTCTGGAATAGCCTTAGTGGGACTAGGAGTGCACACTCCACTGTGCAATAGCTCAGTGGGAGTAGCAGTGCACACTCCTCTCTGGAATAGCCTCAGTGGGAGTAGTAGTGCACACTCCTCTATGGAATAGCCTCAGTGGGAGTAGCAGTGCACACTCCTCTTTGGAATAGGCTCAGGGGGGGTAGCAGTGCACACTCCTTTCTGGAATAGCCTCAGTCGGAGTAGCTGTGTACACTCCTCTCTGGAATAGTCTCAGTGGGAGTAGCAGTACACATTCTACTGAGCTATAGATCAGTGGGAGTAGCAGTCACACTCCTTACTGGAATACTCTCAGTGAGAGTAGCAGTGCATACGCCTCACTGGAATAGCCTCAGTGGGAGTAGCAGTGCACTCTCCTCTATGGAATAGCCTCAGTGGGAGTAGCAGTGCACACTCATCTCTGGAATAGCCTCATGGGGGCTAGGAGTGCATACTCCACTGTGCAATAGCTCAGTGGGAGTAGCAGTGCACACTCCTCTCTGGAATAACCTCAGTGGGGGTAGCAGCGCACACTACTCTCTGGAATAGCCTAAGTGGGAGTAGCAGTGCACACTCCTCTCTGGAATAGGCTCAGTGGGACTAGGAGTGCACACTCCACTGTGCAATAGCTCAGTGGGAGTAGCAGTGCACACTCCTCTCTGGAATAGCCTCAGTGGGAGTAGCAGTGCACACTCCTCTCTGGAATAGCCTCAGTCAGAGTAGCTGTGTACACTCCTCTCTGGAATAGTCTCAGTGGGAGTAGCAGCGCACTCACCTCACTGGAATAGTCTCAGTGGGAGTAGCAGTACACATTCTACTGTGCTATAGATCAGTGGGAGTAGCAGTCACACTCCTTACTGGAATACTCTCAGTGGGAGTAGCAGTGCATACACCTCACTGGAATAGCCTCAGTGGGAGTAGCAGTGTACTCTCCTGTATGGAATAGCTTCAGTGGGAGTTGCAGTGCACACTCCTCTCTGGAATAGCCTCAGTAGGAGTGGCAGCGTACACTCCTCTCTAGAATAGTCTCAGTGGAAGAAGCAGCACACACTCCTCACTGGAATAGTCTCAGTGGGAGTAGCAGTGTACACTCCTCTCTGGAATAGTCTCAGTGGGAGTAGCAGTGCACACTCCTCTCTGGAATAGTCTTAGTGGGAGTAGCAGTGCACAGTCCTCTGGAATAGTCTTAGTGGGAGTAGCAGTGCACACTCCTCTCTGGAATAGTCTCAGTGGGAGTAGCAGTGCACACTCCTCTCTGGAATAGCCTCAGTGGGAGTAGCAGTGCACACTCTTCTCTGGAATAGTCTTAGTGGGAGTAGCAGTGCACACTCCTCTCTGGAATAGTCTTAGTGGGAGTAGGAGTGCACACTCCTCCCTGGAATAGTCTTAGTGGGAGTAGCAGTGCACACACCTCTCTGGAATAGCCTCAGTGGCACCAGGAGTGCACACTCCACTGTGCAATAGCTCAGTGGGAGTATCAGTGCACACTCATCTCTGGAATAGACTGATTGGGAGTAGCAGTGCACACTCCTCTCTCGAATAGCCTCATTGGGACTAGGCGTGCACACTCCACTGTGCAATAGCTCAGTGGGACTAGGAGTGCACACTCCTCTCTGGAATAGCCTCAATGGGAGTAGCAGTGCACACTCCTCTCAGGAAAAGCCTCAGTGGGAGTAGCAGTGTACACTCCTCTCTGGAATAGCCTCAGTGGGAGTAGCAGTGCACACTCTTCTCTGGAATAGCCTCAATGGGAGTAGCAGTGTACACTCTTCTCTGGAATAGCCTCAGTGGGACTAGGAGGGCACACTCCACTGTGCAATAGCTCATTGGGACTAGGCGTGCACACTCCTCTCTGGAATAGTCTCAGTGGGAGTAGCAGTGCACACTCCTCTCTGGAATAGTCTCAGTGGGAGTAGCAGTGCACACTCCTCTCTGGAATAACCTCAGTGGGAGTAGCAGTGCACACTCCTCTCTGGAATAGTCTCAGTGGGAGTAGCAGTGCACACTCCTCTGTGGAATAGCGTCAGTGGGAGTAGCAGTTCACACTCCTCTCTGGAATACTCTCAGTGGGAGTAGCAGTGCACACTCCTCTCTGGAATAACCTCAGTGGGAGTAGCAGTGCACACTCCTCTCTGGAATAGTCTCAGTGGGAGTAGCAGTGCACACTCCTCTCTGGAATAGTCTCATTGTGTGAACATTGAGCCAATTGGTCTGCACACTGAACCCATTAGTGTATACAAAGACCCCCATGGTGTGCACATAGAAATCTGTGACGTACACATAGAACCGCATAGTGGGGTCCGTTTGGAAATGGATTTGAGACTGGATTACAGATGGGGGGCACATTTAGGCAGAGGACGATAGCAGGTTTGTATCGCAACGTTTTTGTATGCTCTCAAATGTCTCTGAAGGGGGAGTACTGTAGAATTAATTTGCCAACTCTGCCTTGTCAGGAATTTGGTGGTGATGCCTGAATAACCAATTGTGCTCCTAAACAAAATGTCTCTTTTTTTAAATTGTTGTGCTGTGGACATTTTACGTCAAGGTTAACGTTAGTTTGTTTTAAAATATCTTTTCATGCAGAACTATTCATAACTATACACCCTATTTGGTGTGTGGTGTGCTATGGTGGATGGGTTTGCAGACGGTGTGCTTGGTTGATCTACTGTGTAAATATCAATACTGTTCCTTGATTACATACAGACTAAGTGCTAGAGCCAGGGCCATGAAGAGACTGCCGGGGAGACCTTACAAGTGGGGCTGTTTATCGGCACCAATCTCTCAGCCAATAACACCTAAGAACTCACCAGGTTTTTCCCCCATGGGTGACCTATAGACCGCTGGATCTCTTGGGGTACGTGCATGGGGCCACTCATCACCCTGGAGTCAGGACACCAGCGAGGTGCCCTCCACCCCAGTGAGATCATTATGGAGTCAGGACACCAGTGAGGGGCCTTCTGTTCCAGGGAGATCACCAGGGAGTTAGGACACCAGTGAGGGGCCCTCGTTCCAAGGGAGATCACATGGAGTGAGGACACCAGTGAGGTGCCCTTGGACCAATGGGGCTCATCATGGAGTCAGGACACCAGTAATGTGCCCTCTCACCAGTGAGATCCTCATAAAGTCTGGACACTAGTGAAGTGTTCTCTGATCCATCGAGCTCATCAAAAAAACAGGACACCAGTGAGTGCCCTATGATCCAGGAAGATCAGGGAGATCATCATGGAATCAGGACACCAGTGAGGTGCCGTCTGTCCCAGGGAGATCATCATGGAGTCAGAGCACGATGAAGGTGTCCCTCATTTATAGGAGAATGCCATGGAGTCAGGACTACCTGTGTACTGTCAGGTTTCCTTTGGAGATAATCAGGGAGCAAGGACACCTGTGAGGTGCCTGGTGTCCCCAGGAGATCATCATGGATCAAGGATACCAGTGAGGTGGTCTCTGTTGCAGGGAGATCCTCCTGCAGTCAGGACACCACAGAGGTGCCTTCTGTCCCAGGGAAAAATTCATGGATTCTGGACCAGCAAGGTGCTGCCTGTCCCTGGCATGCCATCATGGAGTCAGAAAACTAGCAAGGTGCCTATTATCTCTGGGAGATCATCATGGAGTTAGGAAACCAGTGAGAGGCCCTCTGTCTCATGGGAAGTATCATCAGTCAGGACACCAGCAAGTTTCTCTCGCTCCCAGGGTTGTCAGAATGGAGTCAGGACCCCAGTCAGGTGCCATATGTCCCAGTGAGACAAGGTGTCTGTTTTTCCCAGGAGATTATCTTGGAGTCAGGACACCAGTAAAGAGCCCTTTGTCCCGGAAAGATCATCATGGATGCGGGACACCATCGAGGTGCCCAATGTCCCATTGAGATCCTCATGAGTCAGAACTCCAGCTAGGTGCCCATTATCCCAAGGGGATCATCATGAATTCTGGTGACCAGTGAGATCATCTTGGAGGCACGACACAAACGAGGTGCCCTTTGTCCTGGAGAAATGATCACAGAGTCAGAACAACAGCGAGTTTCCCGGTGTGCCAGGGAGATCATCGTGAATTCTGGATATCAGTGTGGTGTGCTCTGTGTCAGGGCGACCATCACGGAGTCAGGACACCAGCGAGGTGCCCAATGTCCCAGTGAGACCAGGTGCCTGTTTTCCCAGGAGATCATCATGGAGGCACGACACAAGCGAGGTGCCCTTTGTTCCGGAGAAATTATCACAGAGTCAGGACAACATCAAAGTTCCCAGTGTTCCATGGAGATCATAGAGAATTCTTGATATCAGTGTGGTGCGCTCTGTGCCAGGGTGACCATCAGGGAATCAGGACACACGTGAGGTACCCTGCGCTCTAAGGGGATCATTATGGACTCATGACACCAGTGAGGTGACATTTGTCTCAGGGAGACCATCATGGAGTCAGGACACCAGCAAAGGGCCTTCTGACAACTGGAGTTCGTCATGGAGTCAGGACATCAGCGAGCTGCCCCCTGTCAACTGGAGTTCGTCAGGAAGTCAGGACACCAGCGAGCTACCCTCTATCAACGGGAGTTCGTCATGGATTCAGGACACCAGCGAGTTTCCTGGTATCCCTAGGAGATCATCAGGGAGTAAGGAAGATGCCTGCTGCTTCCAGGAGATATTCTGGAGTCAGGACACCACCAAGGTATCCTCTGTCCCAGGGAGAACATAATGGTGGAAGCACACCAGCCAGGTGCCCTCGGCCCTATGGGTATCATCATGGAGTCAGGACACCACAGACATGCCTTCTTTTCCCAGCGAAATCATCATGAATTCAGGACACCAGCAAGGAGCCCTCTGTCCCTGGGATTATATCATGGAGTCAGGACACTGGCAAGGTGCCCTCTATCTCAGAGAGATCATCACGTAGTTAGGAAAACAGTGAGTGGGCCTCAGTCCCATGGGCATCATCATGAAGTCAGGACACCAGCGAGTTGCCCTCTGTCTCAGGAAGACCATCAAGGAGTCAGAACTCTGGCAGGGGGCCTTTTGTCTCCGGGAGGCTATTGTGTCCTATGTCTTGGGGAGATCATAATGGAGTCAGGACACCCGCGAGGTGCCCTCTGTCTTCAGGAAGCTTTCATAGAGTCGAGACACTAGCAAGGGGCCCTCTGCCTCTGTGAGAAAATAATGGAGTGAAGACACCAGCTAGGTGCACTCTTTCCCTGGGAGACCATCATGGAGTCAGGACAACAGGGATGTGCCCTCTGTCCCTGAGAGGCTTTCATGGAGTGAGGCCAGCAGCTAGCTGCTCTCTGTCTCCGGGAGACCATCATGGAGTGAGCACAGCAGCTAGCTGCTCTCTCTCTCTGGGAGGCTATCATGGAGTGAGGACACCATCTAGGTGCTGTCTGTCTCTGGGAGGCTATCATGGAGTGAGGACACCAGCTAGATGCTCTCTGTCTCTGGGAGGCTATCATGGCATGAGGACACCAGCTAGATGCCCTCTGTCTCCTGGAGATCATCATGGAGTGAGGACAGCAGCTAGATGCCCTCTGTTTCTGGGAGACTATCATGGAGTGAGGACAGCAGCTAGGTGCCCTCTGTCTCTGGGAGACTATCATGGAGTGAGGACACCAGCTAGGTACTCTCTGTCTCTGGGAGACTATCATGGAGTGAGGACAGCAGCTAGATGCCCTCTGTCTCTGGGAAGCTATCATGGAGTGAGGATACCAGCTAGGTGCTCTCTGTCCCCTGGAGATCATCATGGAGTGAGGAAACCAGCTAGTTGCTCTCTGTCCCCTGGAGATCATCATGGAGTGAGGAAACCAGCTAGGTGCTCTCTGTCTCTGGGAGGCTATCATGGAGTGAGGACATCAGTGAGGTGCTCTCTGTCTCCGGAAGGCTATCATGGAGTGAGGACAGCAGCTAGATGCTCTCTGTCTCTGGGAGACTATCGTGAAGTGAGGACAGCAGCTAGATGCCCTCTGTCTCTGGGAAGCTATCATGGAGTGAGGACACCAGCTAGGTGCTCTCTGTCTCTGGGGGCTATCATGGAGTGAGGACACCAGCTAGTTGCTCTCTGTCCCCTGGAGATCATCATAGAGTGAGGAAACCAGCTAGGTGCTCTCTGTCTCTGGGAGGCTATCATGGAGTGAGGACATCAGTGAGGTGCTCTCTGTCTCTGGGAAGCTATCATGGAGTGAGGACATCAGCTAGGTGCTCTCTGTCTCTGGGAAGCTATCATGGAGTGAGGACACCAGCTAGTTGTTCTCTGTCCCCTGGAGATCATCATGGAGTGAGGAAACCAGCTAGGTGCTCTCTGTCTCTGGGAGGCTATCATGGAGTGAGGACATCAGTGAGGTGCTCTCTGTCTCTGGCAGGCTATCATGGAGTGAGGACACCAGCTAGGTGCTCTCTGTCTCTGGGAGGCTATCATGGAGTGAGGACATCAGTGAGGTGCCCTCTGTCTCTGGGAAGCTATCATGGAGTGAGGACAGCAGCTAGATGCCCTCTGTCTCTGGGAAGCTATCATGGAGTGAGGACATCAGCTAGGTGCTCTCTGTCTCTGGGAAGCTATCATGGAGTGAGGACACCAGCTAGTTGTTCTCTGTCCCCTGGAGATCATCATGGAGTGAGGAAACCAGCTAGGTGCTCTCTGTCTCTGGGAGGCTATCATGGAGTGAGGACATCAGTGAGGTGCTCTCTGTCTCCGGAAGGCTATCATGGAGTGAGGACACCAGCTAGGTGCTCTCTGTTTCTGGGAGGCTATCATGGAGTGAGGACAGCAGCTAGGTGCTCTCTGTCTCTGGGGGCTATCATGGAGTGAGGACACCAGCTAGTTGCTCTCTGTCCCCTGGAGATCATCATAGAGTGAGGAAACCAGCTAGGTGCTCTCTGTCTCTGGGAGGCTATCATGGAGTGAGGACATCAGTGAGGTGCTCTCTGTCTCTGGGAAGCTATCATGGAGTGAGGACATCAGCTAGGTGCTCTCTGTCTCTGGGAAGCTATCATGGAGTGAGGACACCAGCTAGTTGTTCTCTGTCCCCTGGAGATCATCATGGAGTGAGGAAACCAGCTAGGTGCTCTCTGTCTTCGGGAGGCTATCATGGAGTGAGGACATCAGTGAGGTGCTCTCTGTCTCTGGCAGGCTATCATGGAGTGAGGACACCAGCTAGGTGCTCTCTGTCTCTGGGAGGCTATCATGGAGTGAGGACATCAGTGAGGTGCCCTCTGTCTCTGGGAAGCTATCATGGAGTGAGGACAGCAGCTAGATGCCCTCTGTCTCTGGGAAGCTATCATGGAGTGAGGACATCAGCTAGGTGCTCTCTGTCTCTGGGAAGCTATCATGGAGTGAGGACACCAGCTAGTTGTTCTCTGTCCCCTGGAGATCATCATGGAGTGAGGAAACCAGCTAGGTGCTCTCTGTCTCTGGGAGGCTATCATGGAGTGAGGACATCAGTGAGGTGCTCTCTGTCTCCGGAAGGCTATCATGGAGTGAGGACACCAGCTAGGTGCTCTCTGTTTCTGGGAGGCTATCATGGAGTGAGGACAGCAGCTAGGTGTTCTCTGTCTCTGGGAGGCTATCAAGGAGGGAGGACATCAGTGAGGTGCTCTCTGTCTCTGGAGGGCTATCATGGAGTGAGGACACCAGCTAGGTGCTCTCTGTTTCTGGGAGGCTATCATGGAGTGAGGACAGCAGCTAGGTGTTCTCTGTCTCTGGGAGGCTATCAAGGAGGGAGGACATCAGTGAGGTGCTCTCTGTCTCTGGAGGGCTATCATGGAGTGAGGACACCAGCTAGGTGCTCTCTGTTTCTGGGAGGCTATCATGGAGTGAGGACAGCAGCTAGGTGTTCTCTGTCTCTGGGAGGCTATCAAGGAGGGAGGACATCAGTGAGGTGCTCTCTGTCTCTGGAGGGCTATCATGGAGTGAGGACACCAGCTAGGTGCTCTCTGTTTCTGGGAGGCTATCATGGAGTGAGGACAGCAGCTAGGTGTTCTCTGTCTCTGGGAGGCTATCAAGGAGGGAGGACATCAGTGAGGTGCTCTCTGTCTCTGGAGGGCTATCATGGAGTGAGGACACCAGCTAGGTGCTCTCTGTTTCTGGGAGGCTATCATGGAGTGAGGACAGCAGCTAGGTGTTCTCTGTCTCTGGGAGGCTATCAAGGAGGGAGGACATCAGTGAGGTGCTCTCTGTCTCTGGAGGGCTATCATGGAGTGAGGACACCAGCTAGGTGCTCTCTGTCTCTGGGAGGCTATCATTGTGATGCCGGAAATGCATCTGAGGGACAGGGCCTCTGAATCCTTGTCCTTTTTCTGTTTTTACCGTGTGTTCTGTCATGTTTTCTGCCCAGGAGTCCATGAGGGACTCCTGGCAGTGCAGCTCTCTTTTGGTTTGGTGAACAGACCCATGGGATACCCTTATGGCACCCATGGGTAGGGGTACAACCCTGTGCCCCTAGTGTATGTTTTTGGGCACCTGTGGGTGGCCCACAGAGCAGGGTATGGGCTGGTGGCAGCTCCATGCTGAATTTGACAGGTGCTCTGGGTGTCCTCCATTTTGGGATACCCAGGCCCTGCCATTGGAATCAGTTGATTCCTGATAGGAAACAAGATGGCCCCTGTGGCCTCTTGCTTTCTATTGCCTGTTATCTTGTTTTTCCCAAAGTCCTGGGAAGCCCTGACTCTGTCCCTTCCCCCTGACTGGCTGTTGGGTGGAAGTTCCATATATGGTGTTGTTGTGAAGGCCCAGCTAGACTGACTGGAGCCTTCCCAGTGACTGTATGTTATGGGTACCTCCTGTGGGTGGGACCTGGGTGAATGGAGTGTGTGACCAATATACACTCCTTGTTGTGGTTGTCTGGTTTCTGGCATGAGAGACAAAGACTGAGACAGCCCTGCCCGAAACTGGCCTGAATGCAGTGGGTAGTGTTGAATGGCTGGGTACTTGTCCCAATCCACATTCCTTGTTGTGAGTGTCTGAAAGGGAGGAGTGTGGCCTGAATGCACTGTGTGCCTGATTGGCTGACTGACTGCATGAATGCCCTTCTGTGTGATTGGCTGCTGTGTGTGTGCCAGCAGTGTGGATGAGAGACAGAATAGTATATCTGGGGACCTCTCACCACTGGAAATTGTTCAGAAGCATTCAGAAGCTGAGTCTCCACTCAAGAGTAACTGGATTTGCTGATCCTCGACGTCCAACTGCAAGAAGCAGACTTACTGTGGCATTTGCTTCGACAGAAACTGAAGGTTGTCGACATCGTCGAGGACTGACCCGAGAGAGGACCTGGCTAGGCGCCCTCTTCCCGTGCTCCGAGGGACCATCGAGCACCGCTGAATCTTCGCCGAAGCGCCCTGGAAGTCAGACCCTCGAAAGGCTGCCGACCCGAGACGGGACCGCCGAGGAGATCGAAGTGAAGCACCCGGACCTCGACGCTGTCGAAGTCCATTGCCGTCGACCAGGGTTCGCAGGTCTGTGTAACCGCTGGAGGCCCGTCGAAGTTGTGTTGCCCAGCCGTGGGAACCACTTGACGCCGTGCCGCCGACGACCGGAGCCGTCCGCTCCTTGCCTAAGAACATTTGACTCGAAGGACTCCCTCGTCCGCACCGTCGACCGCTTTTGCCCTGCCGGAGAAAGTCGAGGACGACCAACGCGCCGAGGAGAATCCGCCGGTGGGTTTCCCGCCACCTCACGATCCCAAAGACTCGAGCGACTCGACGCCCTTGCTGGGCTCCCGTCTCTACAATCTTTGCGGTCCAGAACTATTGTCATCGAGGTGCCCCGCACACCTCCGCCTTGCAGGACGCCGACGCCTCGACGCCGACGAGCACCGCTCGGACGAAGCTGCCGCCTCTTCGACATCGTTCTACCTCGTTTGTCGACGGACGTTCGACGCCCCGTGCCTCCCGCTTGAAAGGGAAGGCATTCAAGAAGGGCCGTCGATTCCCCGTCGCCGAACCCCGAGGTCTTCAACGTTTCTCGACGCCTCTCGACGATCCGTGACTCCTGCTTAAAAGGGGGTCATTCAAGAAGGATCTGTCGACGCCTCTTCGAAGAACTCGACTCCACCAGGTACATTGGGGGGGTAAAAACATTGTAGGAGAGAATAAGACTGTTGAACAATATATGGACTGGGCTTGTGTCATATCCCTTTATTTTACAGGTTGCCCAGGTGGGGGGATCTCCACACAGAACTGTGTCCAGTAGCTAGGGCCAGTATTCTGCCTATTGTTTCAACCATCTTTTATCTCTCCTCTCTCTATTGCTGGTTTCCTTCTTATTGATCTGTGTGCCATTTTTACAGTATTGTGAATGCACTTTAATGAGGTCTAATATTAGTGGTACCACTTTAGAATTGTAGATATTTATCATTATTGGTTTTCCGGAGCACAAAGTGCGTTGTTGTGAGTACATAACCCTTGAATATTAATTATATAAAGACTGTGTTTTCAGTAATACAGTGTGTGGACATTCCTTTGTGGGGGGCTTGGGGATACACTGTACTTAAGAACCAGCCTGCATCACCTCCTGAGAAGCTAGGCCTTGATTGCTCGTCCATCGCTACCGTATTAGAGAATCTTGGCTGGGGTCCTCTGTGCCTCTCCTCTACCATATAGAGAGCGGAAGTACAGACCCCCCCACCGGTCTTCACAAGCTGGTGGCAACGGTGGGATGCTTATGGTTTTAAGACTCAGTGTATAACCGTGCCACTTACAAAATATCCGCACTTTATTAGATTAAGGTTTGGGTGTGTACCAAATAACTGCATTACAGGCAATGGAGCCCATTGCAAATGGTAAATTGACTCGGATGAGCTTAGAGGCTCTCCAGAGTGCTTGTGAAGCCAGGGAGTTGGACTTTGTGGATAAGTCTAGGGCTGAGCTGATAGCTGCCCTGGTGGACTACCAGACTGATGGTGAAACCCTCGATGAAGGGGGGGATGCAACCAGTGAGGACTCTGCCCCTGGGGTTGTCGCTGAATCTGTTTCTGGGAATGCCACCGTTCCTGCTGCCTCTGTTCCAAACCCCAGCAATTCCATGGAACTTGAGTTATTAAGGATGAAATTGGCCTTTGAATATCGCAAGTTGGAAATAGAAGCTGAGCTTAAGAAAGAGGAGCTGGCACAGCAAGTGGAACTCAAGAATAGGGATCTTGCGCTCAAAGAAAAGGACACTGAATGTCAGAGAATCCAGTTAGAGAAAGCTCGAGTGGAGACTTCAGCTAGACCAATTGAGAGTGGCAGGTCCCCAGCCACCAAGTTTATGAAAGATTTGGTTGGTGTGTTTGTGGAGGGTTCAGATATCCTCCAATGGATTGAAGCGTTTGAAATGGCTTGTGCAATTCATGATGTAGATAAAAGAGATTGGGCTAAGTGTTTGTTAAGCAGAGTGCCTCAAACTGGATATGACTGTATTCTGAAGCTGAGTGTGGAAGAAAGGGGTCAGTATGAGTGTATGAAGTCTGCTTTGATTGCCAAGTTTGGCAAGACACCTGCCCAATACCTTAAAAGGTTCAGGGAATTTAAGAAAAGAGAGAATGTGTCTTGGGTTGACTGGGTGAGTACTGCGCACATGAACATGATGGGGTGGATTGACGGTTACAAGGTGAAAACTTTTGTTGAGTTGTCCCACCTCTTGTTTTTTGAGCATTTTTCTGAAGCCTGTTCACCAGAGCTGCGTCAGTATGTGGCTGACCAGAACATTTTGGACCCCTTTAAGCTGGCTAGGTTGGCTGACAAGTGGGTCTCCCACCGGGTGTCCCCTAAGGACTCCAGTGGGAAGGACAAGGACAAAGAAAAGGGGACCTCTCAGAAAGCTGAGGAGTCCCAAAAGCAATCACAGTCGAGTAAACCAAAACCTTCCTCTCCTAAGACCCAAAAATCTGGTGGGGATAAGTCCTCTGTGGGTGGGAATAAGAGTAGTGGTCCACCTGCTGCAAAGCAGGTTCCCAGTGGTTCCAGTACCGTACCCCGCACTCCTGGCACTTGTTGGGATTGTGGGGCTCTGGATCACAAAAGGGGTGACCCCAAGTGTAAAGGTAAGGCACTTGGAGTACAGGCTGTCAGCCTGACCTACCCTTACCCCGTGGCTGAGGTGGAGGCCACTGTCCTCCCCTCCTCTACAGGAATCACATTTGGTGCTCCGGTAGAGATTTCCTTAGTGTCCCTTGGGGCCTGGGACCAGTACGCAGAAGTACTGGCAACTATCCCGCAGAACACCCGTAGGTTTTTGAGAAGTGTCCTCTTGAATGGCCAGCCTTCTACTGGTTTGAGAGACACTGGGGCAAGCATGACAGTGGTGGACAGGACCCTGCTCAAGCCAGAGGACTATGTAGGTGCTCCTCTGAGAACCACCAGGTTAGCTGGTGGGCCTCCCAAATTATCGCCTGTAGCCCTAGTCACACTCATGATTGGAGACAAGACAGCAAAGCTTCCTGTCCTGGTTCAGGACAATGTCCCTGCTAACATTCTGTTAGGAAATGATCTAGTAGAGTTGGGGTTGATCTCGGATGGTCTTCCCATGACTGCTGCTGCAGTCACTAGGTCACAGGTGACACCGGGTCTGGCTGTGAGTCAGGTACCCGAGCCAAAGGCGAGGCCTAAGGCAAGAAGAAGGAAGACCAAGAAGGCCACCTCTGTGGAGGGAACACCTTCTCTTCCTGCTGTTCCGACAGCACCCATTGGGATCCATGCTCCGGACGGGCTGGGTCCAGCGGAAAACCCAAACTCAACTCCTGTGGGAGAAGAGACAGAAGACTCTCCTGTGGGAGAGGTTCTCAACCCGGAGGATCATCCCGACCTTCAATGCTTGTTAGCTGAAGGGGGACCCTCCCGGGCAGACTTCTGTAAGGGACAGAGAGAGTGCCACTCTCTCGAGGGCCTGAGGAAACAGGCCCTGTCCCAGGCACAAGGTGAAGTGCCTAGGACATTCAAGATTTATTGGGAGGGTGAGCTCCTTGTTAGTGAGCCCACTAAGCCCGAACCTGGTGCCCGCAAGAGGTTGGTGGTACCCCAGGTTTACAGGCCCTTCCTACTGCAGTTGGCGCATGAGGTGCCCTTGGCTGGTCATCTTGGGACCAAGAAGACTAAGCAGAGGCTCTCTGCCCATTTCTACTGGCCACGGATGGGAGTAGAGGTGGAGTCCCACTGCAGGACCTGCCCAACTTGTCAGTTGTCTGGCAAGACTGGAGGCAGGGTCATTGCCCCACTGCAGCCATTACCAGTGGTTGGCACACCATTTGAGAGGGTGGGCATCGACATCGTCGGTCCCCTTGACCCTCCCACTTCAGGTGGACATCGGTTCATCCTGGTCTTGGTAGATCATGCCACCAGGTACCCTGAGGCAATACCCCTTCGGACTGTTACTGCCAAGGTGGTTGCCAGGGCTCTCCTGGGCATTTTCACCCGTGTTGGATTCCCCAAGGAGGTTGTCTCTGACCGAGGATCCAACTTCATGTCTAGTTACATGAAAACCATGTGGAAAGAGTGCGGGGTAACCTACAAGTTCTCCACCTCTTACCACCCCCAGACCAATGGTCTGGTTGAGAGATTTAACAAAACTCTCAAGGGCATGCTAGGTGCTTTGGAAGAGCCCCTAAGGAGGAAATGGGATCTCCTCCTGCCATGCCTGCTGTTTGCTTACAGAGAGGTACCTCAAGAGGGTGTTGGTTTCAGCCCCTTTGAGTTACTCTTTGGACATCCCGTGAGGGGGCCCCTCGCCTTGATCCGAGAAGGCTTGGAAGCCACCCCTCCAGGTCCAGCCAAGCAAGTGGGGGACTATGTGTTAGGCCTCAGGCGGAGGATGACACAAATGATGGGTCAGGCAACAGCAAATCTCAAGGCCAGCCAGGAATTGAATAAGTACTGGCATGACCTGAAAGCTTCGCAAGTGGATTGGACTCCGGGACAGGAAATCCTTGTGATGGAGCCTACCAAGCCTAGAGCTTTGGCAGACAAGTGGACTGGACCCTTCAGGATCATCTCCAAGATGGGCGAAGTCAATTATCTGGTGGACATGGGAGCCTCTGGGGTAGCCCCCCAGGTATTCCATGTCAACAGGCTCAAGCCTTTCCACAGGCGAGCAGAGGTCTCATGTCTCTTGCTAGCTTCAGGGCAAGAAGAGGATGAGAGTGAGCCCCTTCCTGATTTGCTGCATATCAACCCTCAGGATGGCTCAGTGGAGGGAGTACAACTCTCTCCCGATTTGACAACAGAGCAGCAGAGGGCCTGCCGGGCTTTGCTCCAGCAGTATGCCCCTCTGTTTTCACTGACACCGGGCCTTACACCGTGGTGTAAGCACGAAATTGACACTGGTGACAGTGTGCCTGTCAAAAGCAGGAGCTATCGTATGTCAGATACCGTCAAACACCACATCCAGGCTGAGGTCGCCAAGATGTTGGATCTGGGTGTTATTGAACCCTCCACCAGTCCCTGGTCCAGTCCAGTGGTCCTTGTCCCCAAGGCAAGTTCCCCGGCGGGTACCAAGGATTGGAGGTTCTGTGTGGACTACCGAGGAGTCAATGCCGTCACCAAAACTGACGCGCACCCATTGCCCAGGGCTGATGAGCTCGTGGACACTATAGGTGCTGCCAAATTTGTGAGAACCTTTGACCTTACCTCAGGCTATTGGCAAATAGCTCTGACGGACCATGCCAAGGAAAAGACGGCATTCTCCACACCTGAGGGACTCTACCAGTTTAGGGTCATGCCCTTTGGGTTGAAGAATGCCCCTGCCACCTTCCAGAGATTGGTCAACCATGCGCTCAGTGGGCTGGAAGCCTTTTGTGTGGCTTACTTAGACGACATTGCCGTCTACAGTTCCACCTGGGAAGAGCATTTGACACATCTGGATAAGGTGTTGCAGGCCTTGAAAAGGGCTAACCTCACTATCAAGGCCACCAAGTGCCAGATAGCTCAGGGGAAAGTTACCTATCTTGGTCATGAGGTAGGAGGGGGTCGAATCCAACCTCTCTCCAGTAAAGTACAGGACGTACAGAACTGGGAGACTCCCACTACTCAAACCCAGGTGAGAGCCTTTTTGGGCCTCACTGGGTACTATCGCAATTTCATGGCAGACTATGGAACCATAGCTGCACCCCTGACAGCTCTAACTTCACCCAAACAGCCTAGGAAGGTTAATTGGACTGAAGACTGTCAGAGGGCCTTTGATGGCTTGAAAGAAAGTCTGTGTAGGGCACCTGTGTTGAGTGCGCCTGACTACAGCCGACCCTTTATCGTCCAGACGGATGCCTGCGACACCGGAATTGGAGCTGTCTTGTCCCAGTTAGATGACAAAGGGAGAGAACATCCTATCATATTCATCAGTAGACAACTCAAGGGTAGAGAACTTAGGTGGGCTACTGTTGAAAAGGAATGTTTTAGTATAGTTTGGAGCCTTAGGCGTTTTAGGCCCTACCTTACGGGGTCCACCTTCAAGGTCCAAACAGATCATAAGCCCCTGAAGTGGCTTATGCAGATGAAGGGTGAGAATCCGAAATTGCTCAGGTGGTCGATTAGCCTACAAGGGCTAGACTTCACCATAGAGCACAGACCAGGGAAGAGTCACGATAATGCAGATGGCCTTTCCAGAAGGTATGTTGACCGTCTGGATGAGGGTGTCTATCCCGTGGGAGATTAGGCACCCTCCACCTCAGTCTGGGGGGGGCGACTGTGATGCCGGAAATGCATCTGAGGGACAGGGCCTCTGAATCCTTGTCCTTTTTCTGTTTTTACCGTGTGTTCTGTCATGTTTTCTGCCCAGGAGTCCATGAGGGACTCCTGGCAGTGCAGCTCTCTTTTGGTTTGGTGAACAGACCCATGGGATACCCTTATGGCACCCATGGGTAGGGGTACAACCCTGTGCCCCTAGTGTATGTTTTTGGGCACCTGTGGGTGGCCCACAGAGCAGGGTATGGGCTGGTGGCAGCTCCATGCTGAATTTGACAGGTGCTCTGGGTGTCCTCCATTTTGGGATACCCAGGCCCTGCCATTGGAATCAGTTGATTCCTGATAGGAAACAAGATGGCCCCTGTGGCCTCTTGCTTTCTATTGCCTGTTATCTTGTTTTTCCCAAAGTCCTGGGAAGCCCTGACTCTGTCCCTTCCCCCTGACTGGCTGTTGGGTGGAAGTTCCATATATGGTGTTGTTGTGAAGGCCCAGCTAGACTGACTGGAGCCTTCCCAGTGACTGTATGTTATGGGTACCTCCTGTGGGTGGGACCTGGGTGAATGGAGTGTGTGACCAATATACACTCCTTGTTGTGGTTGTCTGGTTTCTGGCATGAGAGACAAAGACTGAGACAGCCCTGCCCGAAACTGGCCTGAATGCAGTGGGTAGTGTTGAATGGCTGGGTACTTGTCCCAATCCACATTCCTTGTTGTGAGTGTCTGAAAGGGAGGAGTGTGGCCTGAATGCACTGTGTGCCTGATTGGCTGACTGACTGCATGAATGCCCTTCTGTGTGATTGGCTGCTGTGTGTGTGCCAGCAGTGTGGATGAGAGACAGAATAGTATATCTGGGGACCTCTCACCACTGGAAATTGTTCAGAAGCATTCAGAAGCTGAGTCTCCACTCAAGAGTAACTGGATTTGCTGATCCTCGACGTCCAACTGGAAGAAGAAGACTTGCTGTGGCATTTGCTTCGACAGAAACTGAAGGTTGTCGACATCGTCGAGGACTGACCCGAGAGAGGACCTGGCTAGGCGCCCTCTTCCCATGCTCCGAGGGACCATCGAGCACCGCTGAATCTTCGCCGAAGCGCCCTGGAAGTCAGACCCTCGAAAGGCTGCCGACCCGAGACGGGACCGCCGAGGAGATCGAAGTGAAGCACCCGGACCTCGACGCTGTCGAAGTCCATTGCCGTCGACCAGGGTTCGCAGGTCTGTGTAACCGCTGGAGGCCCGTCGAAGTTGTGTTGCCCAGCCGTGGGAACCACTTGACGCCGTGCCGCCGACGACCGGAGCCGTCCGCTCCTTGCCTAAGAACATTTGACTCGAAGGACTCCCTCGTCCGCACCGTCGACCGCTTTTGCCCTGCCGGAGAAAGTCGAGGACGACCAACGCGCCGAGGAGAATCCGCCGGTGGGTTTCCCGCCACCTCACGATCCCAAAGACTCGAGCGACTCGACGCCCTTGCTGGGCTCCCGTCTCTACAATCTTTGCGGTCCAGAACTATTGTCATCGAGGTGCCCCGCACACCTCCGCCTTGCAGGACGCCGACGCCCCGACGCCGACGAGCACCGCTCGGACGAAGCTGCCGCCTCTTCGACATCGTTCTACCTCGTTTGTCGACGGACGTTCGACGCCCCGTGCCTCCCGCTTGAAAGGGAAGGCATTCAAGAAGGGCCGTCGATTCCCCGTCGCCGAACCCCGAGGTCTTCGACGTTTCTCGACGCCTCTCGACGATCCGTGACTCCTGCTTAAAAGGGGGTCATTCAAGAAGGATCTGTCGACGCCTCTTCGAAGAACTCGACTCCACCAGGTACATTGGGGGGGTAAAAACATTGTAGGAGAGAATAAGACTGTTGAACAATATATGGACTGGGCTTGTGTCATATCCCTTTATTTTACAGGTTGCCCAGGTGGGGGGATCTCCACACAGAACTGTGTCCAGTAGCTAGGGCCAGTATTCTGCCTATTGTTTCAACCATCTTTTATCTCTCCTCTCTCTATTGCTGGTTTCCTTCTTATTGATCTGTGTGCCATTTTTACAGTATTGTGAATGCACTTTAATGAGGTCTAATATTAGTGGTACCACTTTAGAATTGTAGATATTTATCATTATTGGTTTTCCGGAGCACAAAGTGCGTTGTTGTGATAAGTGTACATAACCCTTGAATATTAATTATATAAAGACTGTGTTTTCAGTAATACAGTGTGTGGACATTCCTTTGTGGGGGGCTTGGGGATACACTGTACTTAAGAACCAGCCTGCATCACCTCCTGAGAAGCTAGGCCTTGATTGCTCGTCCATCGCTACCGTATTAGAGAATCTTGGCTGGGGTCCTCTGTGCCTCTCCTCTACCATATAGAGAGCGGAAGTACAGACCCCCCCACCGGTCTTCACAATCATGGAGTTTGTTTGTTTGTTTATTTGGTATAGCGCAGAAACCAAACCCGAAGGGGTAGCTGGGCGCAAACAGTACAAGGTTGCTTAAGAACTTATTTACAGGAGAAATACACGTTATACAGTTCGCAATTAAATCAAGAAAGTGCAGTTTATACAGTTCACATTAGATCAACGGTAAGTATAGTGAGAAAGCAAAGGGAAAAGAAGAAAAAAAGAAAAAGAAGAAAAATGCAGAGCTACGGTTCAGTCTAGTTGATCGGATGTCATTCAGCTGGTTGCAGACATCTAGTGTCTGTGTGGGAGGGGAAGGTCAAGCTAAGTGTCATTGGCACGGATCCAAGTGAGGACTTTTCGCCTGAAACTCGAGTAAGGTTGGTCCATTCTGAGATCCAAGGGGAGTTTGTTCCAAGTTTGCGCAGCTATGATTGGGAAACTAGAGCCGCCGGCTGTACTCTTTTTGAATCTAGGCATCACTAAGGTGAAGGCGTTGGTCAGTCTAGTGGGACGGTTAGAGGTTCTCTTGTGGATTCTGTTGGCCAGATAAGGGGGGGCAATGTTGTTAAGACATTTGGATGTGAGGGAGAGTATTTTAAGGGTGATCCTGTCTTTGATTTTTAGCCAATGGATATTTTTCCTAAAGGTGGAGATGTGGGCTCTGTTAGGAATGTTTAAAGCTACTCTGATAGCGTTATTTTGGAGAGTTTGTAGTTTGTCAAGGATATACTTGTTAGAGCCTGCATAGAGGGCATTGCAGTAATCCAGCTTGGATATGATGAGAGCATTGGCTAATGTGATGCAGCTAGTCTCAGTTAGGAAAGGTCTGCATGCTCGGATCAATTTGCAAGTATATGCCGTGGAGGATGCTAGCGAGTTCGTTTGCTTTTTGAAGGTGAGCGCTGAATCAAGATAGACCCCGAGGGTTTTGACTGCAGGCATCACTTTAATGACGTTATTGTCAATGTTGAATGAGGCATAGTTGGGGTCAAGTTTTTTGATAGCCAACGCTGAGCCAATGATCAGTAGCTCCGTCTTGTCGTCGTTCAGGCAGAGGCCATGGGATGCCATCCAAGCCTGAATGAGGAGATATATCTTATTTACTAAGTCCGTGTCTTCCAAGAAGTTACCCGAAAGGGGGATTAGAATCTGAGTGTCGTCTGCGTAATTAGTGTAGACAACACCCAGTCTGTCCAACTTATCAAACAGGGGCTTAGTAAAGATGTTATACATCGTCGGAGAAACACATGATCCTTGGGGAACACCG
This sequence comes from Ambystoma mexicanum, assembly GCF_040938575.1. NCBI lineage: Eukaryota > Metazoa > Chordata > Amphibia > Caudata > Ambystomatidae > Ambystoma > Ambystoma mexicanum. The sequence goes on from NC_090935.1 coordinate 28,590,056, forward strand.
CATGAAACTTGTATGGGATCAGCGGCTGCTGAAGGTGAGAAGACTCTCATTGTCCGGTTTGCAAGGAAGGATTGTACCCAAGTTATGGCATCACTTGAGAAATGAGCGGCTGAGCTTAGGTGATTGCATAAGACTGCATGATCTACCAGGTCGAAGGCAGCAGATAGGTCAAGGAGGAGTAGCATCGCTGTTTTACCATTGTCCTTCAACTCGTCAATTTGGGTCTTGAGGTCAATCAAGGCTGTTTCAGTGCCATGAAGGGGACGGAAGCCAGATTGCCGTGAACCTAGTAAATTGTTAGTTTCTAGGTAGTCCTGGATTTGCAGGTATGCTACTCTGTCTATGATTTTAAGTAAGAAAGGGACAGTAGTGATGGGTCTGTAGTTAGTTGGTATAGCAGGGTCAAGTGTTTGTTTTTTTAGTAAGGGAAGCACCCAGGATTGTTTGAGGTTGTTCGGTACTAGATTAGACTTAAAGGATGCATTAATGATTTTTGAAATGAAAGGTGCTAGGTCTCGAGCTGCATCTTTTATAATTTGGGCCGGACAGTTGTCACCTTTACAGTTGGAGGGTTTTAGAGATAGTATGATTTTTTCTGTCTCTAATATGGATATCTTTCTGAAGCTAAATAGGTGAGGGGTGTTAGATTGGTTTGGGGGGAGCTGAGGTTGCAATGTGGGTTCTGTTGGCAGGAGCAAGGAAGCTTTTTTGTTAGCAATTTTAGATTGGAGCGAGCTAATTTTACCCGCCAGGGCATTTTGTATATTAGTGCACCAGGACTTGTTTTTGGGAATGTTGTCAGGTGGGGTTATGGGTGATTCCATTTCACGGAGGATGGAAAATAGCTCCTTGGTGTCTGATTTGGCTTTAGAGATTCTGTCATTGAAGGTATTTCTTTTAGTGTTTATAATTTCCTTTTTATACTGTTTGGCAAGGGTGGCTAATTTGGTTTTGTTCTCCTCGGTGGGTGAGTGTTGCCAGATAGACTGCAACTTTCTTTTTTGGATTCTAAGGTCTTTCAGGTGTGGCGTGAACCAGTTGTTAAGGTGACAGAGTTGTTTGCTTTTGCGCAGCTTGGTGGGGGCAATCGAGTCAAGTGCCTTGATCATAGAACTGTTGTAAGCTTCTACAAGCGACGTAGGGTCTGTAATGTTGTCTAAGTTATTGAGAGTAGGGAGAAGGTGGGGTAGGAGTTGTTCTGATGTGATGTCTTTTTTACTTCTGGTGGGAAGTGGCGGGGCCATGAGTATGGGTTTGGGCCGGGTAAGGTCTAGTGAGGCATTGAATACAATTAAGTGGTGGTCAGTCCAGGATTGTGGTATTATGTTGGTAATACTGATGTTACAGTTCCGATCAGCAACCCAGTCTAGGGTTCTGCCTTTGGCATGAGTAGGAGAGGAGACTTTTTGAGATAGGGCGTTGTCATTCAGGAGTGATGCGACAGATAGGGCATGTTTGTCGTTGCTGTCATTAAAGCCCAGGTTAAAGTCTCCCAGTAATAGTATTTGAGCGTGGACTTTAGTATTGTTGGTTATGATGCTGGTTATGTCGTCTTCAAAGGTTCCCAGTGAGGACAGCAGCTAGGCACTCTCTGTCCCCTGGAGATCATCATGGAGTGAGAACAGCAGCTAGATGCCCTCTGTCCCCTGGAGATCATCATGGAGTGAGGACACCAGCTAGGTGCTCTCTGTCTCTGGGAGACTGTCAGGGAGTGAGGACAGCAGCTAGATGCCCTCTGTCTCTGGGAAGCTATCATGGAGTGAGGACACCAGCTAGGTGATCTCTGTCTCTGGGGGGCTATCATGAAGTGAGGACACCAGCTAGTTGCTCTCTGTCCCCCGGAGATCATCAGGGAGTGAGGACAGCAGCTAGGTGCTTTCTGTCTCTGGCAGGCTATCATGGCATGAGGACAGCAGCTAGATGCCCTCTGTTTCTGGGAGACTATCATGGAGTGAGGACAGCAGCTAGGTGCCCTCTGTCTCTGGGAGACTATCATGAAGTGAGGACACCAGCTAGGTGCTCTCTGTCTCTGGGAGACTATCATGAAGTGAGGACACCAGCTAGGTGCTCTCTGTCTCTGGGAGACTATCATGGAGTGAGGACAGCAGCTAGGTGCTCTCTGTCTCTGGGAGCTATCATGGAGTGAGGACACCAGCTAGGTGCTCTCTGTCTCTGGGAGACTATCATGGAGTGAGGACACCAGCTAGGTGCTCTCTGTCTCTGGGAGCTATCATGGAGTGAGGACACCAGCTAGGTGCTCTCTGTCTCTGGGAGACTATCATGGAGTGAGGACAGCAGCTAGGTGCTCTCTGTCTCTGGGAGACTATCATGGAGTGAGGACAGCAGCTAGGTGCTCTCTGTCTCTGGGAGCTATCATGGAGTGAGGACACCAGCTAGGTGCTCTCTGTCTCTGGGAGACTATCATGGAGTGAGGACACCAGCTAGGTGATCTCTGTCTCTGGGGGGCTATCATGAAGTGAGGACACCAGCTAGGTGCTCTCTGTCTCTGGGAGACTATCATGGAGTGAGGACAGCAGCTAGGTGCTCTCTGTCTCTGGGAGCTATCATGGAGTGAGGACACCAGCTAGGTGCTCTCTGTCTCTGGGAGACTATCATGGAGTGAGGACAGCAGCTAGGTGCTCTCTGTCTCTGGGAGACTATCATGGAGTGAGGACAGCAGCTAGGTGCTCTCTGTCTCTGGGGGGCTATCATGAAGTGAGGACACCAGCTAGGTGCTCTCTGTCTCTGGGAGACTATCATGGAGTGAGGACACCAGCTAGGTGATCTCTGTCTCTGGGGGGCTATCATGAAGTGAGGACACCAGCTAGGTGCTCTCTGTCTCTGGGAGCTATCATGGAGTGAGGACACCAGCTAGGTGCTCTCTGTCTCTGGGAGACTATCATGGAGTGAGGACACCAGCTAGGTGATCTCTGTCTCTGGGGGGCTAACATGAAGTGAGGACACCAGCTGGGTGCTCTCTGTCTCTGGGAGACTATCATGGAGTGAGGACAGCAGCTAGGTGCTCTCTGTCTCTGGGAGACTATCATGGAGTGAGGATACCAGCTGGGTGCTCTCTGTCTCCGGGAGGCTATCATGGCATGAGGACACCAGCTAGATGCCCTCTGTCTCCTGGAGATCATCATGGAGTGAGGACAGCAGCTAGATGCCCTCTGTTTCTGGGAGACTATCATGGAGTGAGGACAGCAGCTAGATGCCCTCTGTTTCTGGGAGACTATCATAGAGTGAGTACAGCAGCTAGGTGCTCTCTGTCTCTGGGAGACTATCATGGAGTGAGGACAGCAGCTATGTGCTCTCTGTCTCTGGGAGCTTTCATGGAGAGTGGACAGCAGCTAGGTGCTCTCTGTCCCCTGGAGATCATCACAGAGTGACGACACCAGCTAGGTGGCTGGTATCCCGGGAGATCATTATAGAGTCATGACACCAGCGAGATGCCCTTTGTTTCGAGGGGATCACCATGGAGTCGGGAGAACAGGGAGGTGACCTCTGGCCCAGTTGCTCACTGTAGACTTGCCTACGTCATCACTGCTCCAACCACTATCTGTGCTGCCTACAGAAAATCAGCAATTTTCAATTCCAAGAGCAAATATCAGGGCCATGCACTTAGAGATCCAATGGGCTTCAAGGCACTAAACCCATCCCACGGCTGACATTCTGCCGCACATATTGAACATATAGAATAGTAATATCTATAGGTTTTTAGAAGACTAGAGCATGTATAAACCACAGATAGAAAATATGGTATGTTTGCAACAAGAACTTCACATATCTCTGCAAATAGCAAAGTTTAAACATGTTTATCGTGCTTGTGCATTTCTCTCATCAGAGCTCTACAGGAGCGTATAATTGCTTTGTTATTCCATCACAATCAAATCTTAATTATGGCTCTGACTTCTATGTTTAGAATCTATTCATAGAAGAAGCTGGAGTTCATAATTATAATGCAGCATATTCTGACATCCAAATAGATTCCTCTATAAGTACAGGGCACCGGCAAGGACCAGCACTGTCCACCCCTCCCACCCCCAGAATTCACAGCCCCCAACGTTTCTACTGGAAGAAGACAGGCTTTCAATCTGCGAGAACAGAGCGCACAGGCCCAGAGGAGCGTGTACAGGTGCAGGTCTTGGAGCATTCAGTGAAATGACAGGATCATGGATTTCAGATGTTACAACAATGTGAAACAAAGTGCTCACTGGTTTATTAGCACCCTTAACCTCAGAGAGATGCCGGGTCATGTTTACTCTTAAGTTATGGTAAGAGCACTTACAGAATGCTCTAAAGTGCCGGAAAGTGCTTCAGACGTTGTGTGCAGTGGTCATTAGCGCATGAAGGTGAGTGATGAGAGTCCAACTATTAGACAGGCTGGTACTCACAGTGCTCTTCATTTACTCTTTAACTGCCTCAACTACTCACAAAGGAATTCACTCACTCTTTGGCAGGCGCTGCTTTCATGACCTTTTGGCTACATACAATACTCACAGGGGTCTTTCTGTACTCTTTAGTGGCTGACTGCGCTACTCACATGGACCTTCACACTGTTCTGCCCCAGGATCCACTATTCAGAGGGACTTTGACCCTTTGGCTGACTCCACTTCTCATGTGATGGCTATTTCACTCTGGGGCAGGCTTCACTACTAACATGAAACTTCAGTCTGTGACCGCTGTTGAATCAAGACGGAGGCAGCAGGAAGTATAAGAATATTTATTAAGTATAATCCATACGACAGCAGGCACTGGTACCCAGCCACTCTGCCAACTGAAATTCCTATCATTCCAGAACTCCCACTCCTAAGAAAACATTCTATGACCCAAAACATTCTATGAACCAAAGTCCCTCTGACTTCATAATGCAAGCCAGAAGTTCTTGATACTAATGTATAAACATGAACTGCAGTGTAAAAGCATAATACATATTTAAACAGTATGAACCTTGAATATATGACTATATATACGCCCTAATAAAGATTACAAATGTCCAAAACCTAACACATCTCCTCCCTTTGCATTAGGAAACATTCAGCATTTATTCAAGACAATAATCTCTGAACCGTGTTGGTCTTTTCCTAGCTCTACCTTTACAGGACCTGCATCTTTGATAATGCCATCCGCTCCATTTGCAACAGCTACATTTTCACTATGTTCCATTTCCTCCTCACCACCTGTAATCTTATCATGCATGTCACTTTCACTCCTCACAATACCATCCTCACCCACATTGGATGAACTCTTTTCTAATTTTGACTTGGACCAACATTCACCGCCTTCTAGGATCACCACATTCCCCCGAACAGCTGAAATCTTCCTAGGATGTACGAATTTGCTCTCCACACACTTGGATCCCAAACGCGGATTCTTTATCAGAACATAATCACCTATTTCAAAATTAGTTTCTTTAGCTTTAATGACCTCATCAAATCTCTGTTTGTATGTGTCTTGTGCCTCCCTGATAAGTCTCATAATCTCTTGGCGATTTATCTCCACACAACCTGACATCTCCAGCCAACCTGGACACAACTTGGTCCCAGGTTGTCTGCCTTTTAATGATACAAGTGGCGATATCTTTGTGGTCGAATGAGGGGTAGTACAGTAATTCCAAACCATCTCTTTGAGAACCTTTGACCACTCCAAACCTGCCGCGGATGCCAATTGAATTCCACCCTTTATAAATCTGTTAGCTCTCTCCACTAACCCATTGGCTCTTGGATGATATAATGCTGTGCGTACATGTTTGATACTATACTTACTTAAGAAATTCAACATTTTGTCGGTGCAAAATTGTACACCATTGTCGGTGACTATTTCAGTAGGGAATCCCTCTCTATAAAAAATATCTTCAAGGAAAGATAACATTTCCATGGTGGTAGCTTCTCTGAGTGCTCTCCACTCTAACCATTTGGAATGGTAATCTATCATTACTACCGAATACTTGTACCCCTCTCCAAGTCCTTGTAGAAGTCCCACCAAGTCAATCGCCACTTTTTCCCATGGCTCACTGGGTACATTTACAGGAGAAAGAGGTACTTCCCTCACACATTTTCCCTTGTCACTTTTCTCACAATCCTTGCAATGTCGAACCTTCCTTTCAACCTCACTGTCCATGCCAGGCCACCAAAAAGACTGTCTCAATAGTCTTTTGGTGCCGCCCATTCCTAAATGTCCGCCAATACGTTCTCCCTGCCCGGTATATAACACATAGTAAAATCATAACCTAACAACCCTACCATCCACCTGGCTATTCTGGGTGAACCTTTGGCCCAATCCGAACTGCTCATGAGTTGCACTAACGGGTTATGGTCTGTTTTCACTTGGAATGTTTGGCCCCATAAAAAAACTTGAAATGAAGTATCGCCCAGGATACTGCTAATGCCTCCCTCTCAATCACAGAGTAATTTCTCTCTGCCCCCCTCAATGGCCTTGTGGCAAATGCTATGACATGCTCAGTTTTGCCTGAGTCATATTGTCTTAGCGTGTCACCCAAACCCAGCATGCTGGCATCTACCGATAGTGTGGTTTTCCTTCCTGACACAAATCCACCTATTGATGGGGCCTTGGCTATTCCCTCTTTTATATTTGTGAATGCTACTTGGCAATCTTCTGACCATTTGAAATTAATCCCTTTTTTGAGTAGATTCCATGGGCAAAGTACCGGTTAAGTACCGCTTTCTCGCTTGCACTCTCTGCTACGCTGTTGGATTTCACCCGGTCCAGCAATCTTCAAAGAAAGTTGAACTTTCGTGACTCCTTCTACCTAACACTTGGCTCGGATCCAGTGACTGATACTGACGCTGCCCCCTTTTCCATTTCAGCGCACTATCAGCGGCTACTCTGCTATTGCATTCAGAGTGATTGACATTGCTTTCAGTAATCCCGCCTCACTTTTGCAGGGATTGGCTCTTGCTGTTAGCCTACGATAGCCTGCTAGTTACATATTGCTCGTGCACAGCACACGCGCACACGGGCAAAGTACCGGCTAAAGGACCGCTTTCTCGCTTTCCGCGTTAGCTGCGGTCTGCGATTGCGGTTTGTTTGGTGCTTTTATCTACTGGTTAATGCATATTGTTTGATCGGATTGTTTACACTCCACTGCTTTTCGATCTGGATTTGTTGCCTTTTAATTTTTGTGTTTTTTTATTATTATTATTTTCCATATTCATTGTTAATTTCTTTTGTCGTTTGTTTCATGAGTAAAACTTTGCAGTTGCATTACTGTCCTATTTAGCACTACAACTATTGTTTAATTATGTTATAATTGTTGTTGTATGGTGTTTAATACTTATAAACTTACCACAAACATGCCCCATAATGCTTGTGCCCTCCTCAACCTCACTACTTGTGACCAAGTGCCAGCTCATTCACCAAGATCTTTTACAGCCATCGCGCTGACTCCGACTTTAGCACCTCGCACAAATGGCCCAATTGTGCCTGCTAAATTTCCCTTTCCGCCAGCACCCAATGAGACCTCTCAATTGCCAAACCTGAGCCAGCTTCCGATCTCAAATACCTGTGAGTTCAACGCCCCCTTTTCCAACGCGAACAAATCTCTAGCTATTCACCAATCCCCACAGCCTCATATGAACATTCATCCATTATCTGACATCACAACGCTCAACTCAGTCAATCCCCATTCCTTGTTTCCACATAAAAGTTCTGTTCTTTCATCAATCAAATATTCCTCCTTACAGCCTGATGTCTCAGATATCTCCTTCCACGCCTCTTTGAGCTCTGTCTCTATTTCTTCAAAGTCTAAAGTTACCGATGAAGAAAGCCCTGTTCAGATTTCAATCCATTCTTCAGCCAACTGCTCAACTTCGCTGATCGATTCATTTGCCATGCCCACTCCAAGAGCCTTACAAACACCATCTTCTGCTGCTCTGCCCCAACAACTCGCATTTATCCAAGCTGCTCTTACCTCAATCAATCTTGCAATTTCAACTATGAGTAAACTCTATGACACCGGTTCTACGTGATTTCGCCGCCTGATTTTACATCGTGGGACTTTTCATCGCCACCCTTTCATCGCCAAAATTATTTTTTTTATTTTATTTTTTATGGGGGGGCTGCACCCCCGCAACCCCCCTTACTTAAATAAACATACCCCAATCCGCACAAACACCCCCCCCTAAAAGAAATTAAAAAAAAAAAATTGGCGATGAAAGGGTCGGCGATGAAAAGTCCCACGATGTAAATACAGGCGACGAAATGCGTGTATACCATGACACCATAGATCACAAACTTTCAAATCAATCTGCTTTGTTTGAAGACCTTGCCAAATGGCTACATGCACATGGCTCTTCATCTACAACCAGTCCTCCTTCTAGTCTCTCCCAAATACGGTCTACCACTCAACCTGAGAGTATTGTTGAACATGTGCAAGAACTCACTCACCACTTTTAGATTGTTTTATTGTTCCCTTGACGAGTCATCTCCCCTCTATCCCAGGCATAATTAGACCCATTGCTGCTCCTCCCTTGCCAACAGTGCCAATTTCTCAGGACGCCCCTAGTGGCCCCGCGCTCTCACCACCCATCCACTCTGCTTCCGCGCCTGAGTTTCTTTCCACTGTCTTGGCTTTACCTGTTCCTCACACCCTCATACCGGATCCCAAACCTGTTCCCCTCTTGTCCCCTGAACCAGTTTCGATTCCCATTTCCAGCTCAATCCAACACACATACCTTCTGAAAATCTTGTCTCAGCCTCCTCTTCTGCAGCCACCACAAATTCAACTGCAATTCCCATTGTCAAGCCATCAAATCGAAGAATGCGCCCGGCAATCAAGAAAACCAAACACTTGCCTGCTCTAAAACACTCTAAAACACTCTCATGGCCTTCTTCAAAGCTCTAGGACAGTCCTCTACATGTACTGCGCCCCCCACTACTCCTTCGGTGACACTCCAATTGCAACCCTCTTCTGCTCCTATTAACACGGAGCCGCCAGCTTCTACTTTAAGAGTAGTTCCCTCTCCCTCGGTCACTCATCCAGTCTCCCTTTCTCCACTTAGCCATCTGGTTCAATCCATCGAACATCATGAACAACCACACCAGTCAGTTGTTCTGACAATATCGTCACCTTCACAAATCCTACCATCTCAGGCCTTTCCTAATTTACTGACTGCTCCTATTCCTCCTGCTATCATGGATGCTCGCTTCGACTACAAAGCAAGTATTGACGCTTATTTAGCCTCACGCTTGTGCAATTTGCCGATGCATCTTCCAATCTATCTGATTCAACTACTGTCATGCAAACACAAACGAAAAGTGTGAAGATTGCTCCGTCGATCAACAAGCATGTTACTTTCGATCAATAACTCCCTTTCTAATTAATTCAGATAATTCTTCACATAGTTGTCCCCTCATGTTTAAAGTACTGGCCTAACTTTGTGAATCATGGGTTGAGCATTCACTTTGAGTTTAATGTCGTGTTCAAAGTTTTTGAGTTTCCCTAACTTCTCTGTAAATACTTCCGGAAACTCCCTAGACCATTTATCTTCCATTTCCGCTATGGTCACTGGTTCTGGAGCACTAGCTTGCACTCTCACACCTAGCTTCCTCTGTTCTTCCCAACCTAATAATGAGGTGCCCTTTTTGGCAACCAAGATGCATTCAGAACACTTCCGACCTTTATAGGAAACTTGTGCTTGGAATTGTCCCACTATATCGATAGCTGATTCACCATACCCACAGGGTTGGACATTCGCTGGTTTGAGATTACTGGACCCTTCCTTAAGCTGTTCTTCAGGGTGTTCTCTGATATAATGGTCCATGGTGACGCTGTGTCCACTTTCATCTTTAAACTGCACCCTTCAATCATTAACTCATCAATTGGTCCACTCTGTTCTCCAGTAACCGCTGAAATTTCAAAAATGTGTCTTGGCGTTACTTCCTGAGTGGGTGCTGGAGAAGGTGTACTCATGCTCATCCGACTCATTTCATGTTCCCTTTGTTCCACCAAATTGATTGATGAGTCTCTGCATACATTTGCAAAATAGCCTTTGCGCTTACATTTGAAACAGTCAGCGAACCTGGCAGGACATGTAGGAACATTTTAACCATGTTTCGGACTCCCACATTTAGCACATCTTTGACTGCACCCATATCTTCTGTTAGTGCCAGCATTCGGCCTCCTTCTTGGGCCTACAGCACACACAGCATGTGGCACTTGTTTGTCAACTTTAACTTCTTTAATATACTGTGTAGTCTGCTCGGTACTTCTGGCAAGATCAATGGCATGTTCCAGTGTGACATATTTTGCTTACAGCTTCTCTTTTATCCTCATGCTGTTGGTACACCTCACAAGTTGATCCCTAATTAAAGAATCAGTCAATGTCTCAAAATCACAGGTGTGACTTAGTGTTCTGAGAGCTGCAATGTAGGACTCAACAGATTCTGAAAGATACAACGTCCTTCTGGCCCCACATTATGCAGTAATAGTGCCTTTTTTCTTGCTGCACTGAATCTATCCCCTCATATGGCCGCTAGGTAGTTTTCAAATATGCCCCTCCACCTGTCCCATCTGATGGCAGGGCGACCTGGCTCAGCTAAAAAGGGCGTGGGTGGTGGAATGGCTGCAGCCATCACTTCTGATTCCAGGCTGACAGGGTGTTGATGCTTGGTACTTTTGAGGTTTTATAAGGCTCTCTGTAGGGCAGTGTGGCTGGAAAAGTCTCAATTGTGTAAGAGGAGTTATTGAATAATTAGCTGATGAGTCTTAATACCACAACGTTTTGCAGCCTTTGTTGGACAGGGAGCTTTTCCTTGTGAGAGCCTTTCCTTTGTGAGATCACTGCCGTGCTGTGGCAATAGCTTCCTAGCAACCGACGTCACAATGCTTGTTGGAAGCAGCTGGATTGTAAATCTGATGGTCTGACCACGACCCCTTCAGGCGTGAATGTTGAGGCTTGGCTCGCACTGCCGTGCACAAGCTGGGGCCAACCACTTAAGCCCCCTCACAGGCGCGGTGTCATGGCAAGGCCCTATTTGCACTAGACACACGATGCTAAGCCCTTCCTCCTTCACAACTCATGCATACAGGCGCTGGCTGGCTTGGGCCCCTCCGAGGGGTTATCATGGGGCTCGTCGGCTCTCCGCCCTCCGGACCTCGTCCAGGTGCCTGCTGTCATGTCTCCTTCATTGCTCCACGCTCCCCGGGCTTGCTGGCAGGGCAATATCCACCGTCGGGATGTCAGGCGGAAAGCAGGATCAGAGAAGTGGATACCACGGTGTGCCACACGCCGGTCCAGGACCCTCGTCGCCAATGTTGAATCAAGACGGAGGCAGCAGGAAGTATAGGAATATTTATTAAGTATAATCCATACAAAAGCAGGCACTGGTACCCAGCCACTCTGCCAACTGAAACTCCTATTATTCCGGAACTCCCACTCCTAAGAAAACATTCTATGAACCAAAGCCCCTCTGACTTCAAAATGCAAGCCAGAAGTTCTTGATACTAATGTTTAAACATGAACTGCAGTGTAAAAGCATAATACATATTTAAACAGTATGAACTTTGAATATATATATATATATATATATATGTAAAGAAAAAGAGGAGAGGGGACGGACCGCACTCTCCGTGAATCCATATCCAAAAAAAAGGGCGCAGCTCACATAAATTAGAAACAAAAGAAAAATTTGTTTAATAAGTTATAAGCTGTGCATAATGCATATATATATATGCGCCCTAATAAAGATTACAAATGTCCAAAAACCTAACAACCGCCTCCACTATTCACAGTGGTCTTCATTCACTCTCTGGCAGGCTCCACTACTAACATGAAACTTCAGTCTGTGATTGCCTCCACCATTCAGAGGGGTCTTCATTCACTATCTGGCAGACTTCACTACCAACATTAAACTTCAGTCTTTGACTGACCCCACTATTCACACTGGTCTTCATTTACTCTCTGGCAGGCTTCACTACTAAAATGACATTTCAGTCTGTGATCGCCTCCACCATTCAGAGGGGTCTTAATTCACACTCTGGCAGGCTTCACTCTTAAAATGAAACTTCAGTCTGTGATCACCTCCACTAATCACAGTGGTCTTCATTCACTCTCTGACAGGCTTCACTCCTAACATGAAACATCAGTCTTTGAGCGCCTCGACTATTCAGAGGGGTCTTCATTCACTCTCTAGCAGGTTTCACTACTCACAGGACCGGGGTCTAAGCACTAGTCAACCTATGCTCTTGCCCAGGAGTTCAGTTGTCAGGTGGGATCAGTGAGTTCTCATGTGGCAGTGGCTGTATAAAGGCAGGTCAGAGTTGCATAAAGAAAAACAGAAAGACTCACTTTTTTTGTGTAGTATCAGTTTGATGGGGCCCTTTTCATGTCCTGCCAGAGCTCCAGCGGGTGGTCTGGCATGAGGATGAGGGCCTAATGTGAGGCATTGCACATGTCTGTTTTGGCAATCAGGGAGCCTGACAGGAAGTAAAAGTGGCACTTAGCAGCACTTAGCAAGCTAGTCACAGATGCATTGGCATCCCCAAGACTAGAGAGACTTGCCACCCTCCCCTCTGAATCCTCTCCTCTTCCTTTATCCTTTCCTTGCTGGCTTAGCCTTCCTGAAGCTTACACTGAACTGGCAGGTAGGAGCTGAAACTGTATAATGGGGAACTGTTATGAATGTGCAGTAGAGGTGGGCAAGCCAAGAGATTCACAGGGAGTGCCAAGCCGGAAGTATGGCTTGGCCCTATGAGCCAAACAATATGCTGAGCCATTGTAATAAAATGTGTGTAAAATAGTGTAATATTTTGTAAATAACAAAAGTGACATAATAGACATGTGTATTTATCATATATACACTTTGTTAAAGGGACGTTATGGCTAAGTTGCACTAATAAAATTGTATCAAATTCAGTGGAAAAACTTTGTTAAAGGGATGTTATTGTTATAAGTAAAACCGAAAAACCCCAGAAATTCACCACTTATGGTAAGCTAAGCAACCATAACTCGTGCCACCACTGTGCACTGCTAATTCTAAGATCCAGGACATCAAAGGTGACATCACAATTTTCATTGATGACATCACTGATGACCTCAGAAATCTGGGCCACTTGTTTTTGTTCACTGACATATGAAAGCCAACCGGTTTTCTTCACTGACTTTAAGAATGTTTAAATGGAAAGGTTGCTATATATGTAGAAGACGTTAACCTTCTTGTATATTGTAGAAGTATTTTCCTTAGAGTTCGGTGTCACCCAGCTACTGGGCCAATAAAGAGGCCGTACACACACAATAAGCAAGCCGTACACACACAATAAGCAGGCCGTACACACACAATAAGCAAGCCGTACACACACAAGAAGCAGGCCATACACACACAAGAAGCAGGCCGTACACACACAATAAGCAGGCCGTACACACACAATAAGCAGGCCGTACACACACAATTAATTTCAGTACTTGATGATGAACTATGACGTTATTGACATTTTGTATTGATGTTGTTTCTGTCTTCTGTACTATAGTTTGCCGGTATGTGCCTCTAATTTGTATGCATTGTAGGTCTTTATATGTATTGTTTGTACTAACACACATACGTAGTAAGTCTTGATGTTTTACCTATGTATTACATGCATGACATTACTGAAAATTCTACAAGGTTATCTTTCATTATTTTACCAAGCAAAATTACCAGAATAAACATATTATACTTCTACAGTGTATGCTGCACACATTTCTTATTTGTATGTATGATCAGCTTCCTGTTTTAAGAACAACACTGTAATATAATGTTGTCTTCACATAAGTACATCCGTTCATACGTTAAGTAGTTTAGCATAGATCTCCCAATCACACCTAACACCTAGCTACCAACATTATAAACAGAACCCCTTGTAAGGACTTGAACATTGTGATGTCATCTTTGATGTCCTTGGTATTAGTCTTAGCAGTGCACGGTGGTGGCGTGTGTTATGTTGCTTACCTTACCCTAACTGGCGTATTTCTGTCTTTGTTTCAGCATTATTTGTAACCATAACATCCCTTTAACAAAGTTTTTTCCCTGAATATATATCACATGGCCTGCGGTAGCGGGCGTGTAGTTATGGTTAAGTTGCTCAACTCAAAGTAAGAGCACTTTTTGGGCGGCTTATAACTTTGCTCCCCAGGACAAAACCTTACTAAACTTTGCCACAAAAGTATATGGCCCGCTCTGAATTGTTTTGGCAAGTTTGATGAGGTTTCGTGAAGGGGGTAAAGTTGTAGAGGGGTCCGCAAAACATTTTCTTGACATATATTTAGTGGAAAAAAATGTTGCGCACGTCTACAGTTCAAACCGCTGGACGGATTTTTCACCAAATTTGAGGCAGAAGCGGCAGCTTGGTCCCGAAATGTGCTTTTGTAAATTTGGTGGAAATGTGTCTAGTAGTTTTTTTTTAAAACAGGAAAATGTAGGTCCCCAAAAATTAGTGATATCTGGGGCTGCGTCGCAGACCCATTTCCCTGTTTGCTCAGCAGACCGGACTCTGATTGGTCCAGAGGGCGTTGTGATGTCCGCAGACACTCAACGGGCCCGTTGATTGGCTGGAGGAAAGCGTGATGTGCGTCATATTTTTCCAAAACACCCACCATGGTGTATCCATGGATATCTGTGGATAGCGCGGTGGAGAACAGGGCTGCGAAACATGTTTTCGGGCATTTGATGTTGGGAAGACTGGCTGGGAAGGGTAGGGGAGTGAAAGATGGTTGATATGATGTATTTGTTTAGGTGGAAGAGGACTGTGTAGACCGCGGACAGGGCCTCGGCCGGCTGGCTTATCTAGTGATGGGAGGCAGGCTTCATTTGGGTAGGGGAGTGGCCATGCACCCAAGAGTCCCACTGGCTGCAAATAGTGTAATAGTATGTGTATGTGCATAGAGGTGGACAGGGCCTTGGGCGGCTGGATTATGTGTGTGGGTTCAGGTCACTGGGCAGATTTTTGGGTGCATGGCTGTATTATGCCGTGGTGGTTGTGGCCTGCCCCTAGACTCTTGGGTACTCACTGGTTGCAAGTGCGGCAATAGTATGTGTACAGAAATGGATAGGGCCTCTGGCGGCTGGCTTATGTGTGTGGGTTGTGGCCAGTGGCCATATTCTTGGGTGCATGGCTGTATTATGCTGTGGTGGTTGTGGCCAGCCACTAGACTCTTGGGTGCATGGCCGGAGGTTGCAGTTAGATACCAGTTGGCGTATTATAACCGTTCACAGTTTCACAGTTTTGCTGGGTATGTTTTGAAGCACCTTTACTCTTGTTGGCGGATTTAAGTTTTTCCACTATTGCTAAGTGACATTGTAGTATTATGGGTGCAGTTAGATGTAAGTTGCTATATTCATTGCAGTTGGCTTATTGTAACAGTTGATAGTGTTACAGGTTAGTGAGGTCAGTTTGTAGGCCTTCATATTCAGTACTTTTTAAGTACTATGGTGAAACAATATTAGTCTGTGTTTTCCACAGTTGTTTTTCTGTGTGTATAATAATTGGGTCATTGGGGAAATAACTGCACAGCAGCGCAAGTGATGTACTTACAGCCAGTTGGTGTATGCTAAGTTATTACAGTTTCACAGGGTAGAAGGGTATTTTTCCTTTGCAGTTACATACCTCTTGGTGGCTATCGGGCAGTAGGCTATGCTATTGTTATAGTAAATCTTGGTTTCAGGAAGATTAAGTAGGCATTTGATAGCTTTTCTGGTAATCTCTGCTTCAGAGTAATGGAAGTATCGTTGCATTCAAACCACCAAGATTTCTTTTGAATGTATGCATTATAGTGACCTGCACTGGTTGTGTCACCTGTGTGGTAGATTATGCCTACTGATGTGAAGGTTTTCTTCCCAATCGATAGTTAGCTGTCTGTGAAGTTAGTAAGCTTGCGGTTCTTTTTGGTCCCATCTGCATTGTACCTTAAAAGCATTACTATTACTATTACAGATTGGCTATGTGAGTTTAGCTGTAAGGTGGAACAATTGTCTGAATTGCAAACAGTGCATAATATGCCATGATTTGCAGTTTGCAGCAGCTGCTGAAATGGAATGGATTCACAATTGGGTATAGATACATAGACAAAGCATTAATTGGGGACTTGCTCCTGCGCCACATGGCTGCAGAGAGTGCATGTATGTTTCCACGTATATGAAATCTGGAAGATTTCATTTATAGGTATGTTTGTACTTTCAAGCACTTGTAGTAAGTACATTAGAAATTCTTGTGGATTTCCTTGTGAATCTCACCATTCCTGCACAGTAGTCCAATTCCTGCCTTATTCCTGAGACACTGTAAGTTGTGTTAGGATTGTTTGTTGCATTTCTTTGAAGGAGTAGCATTTGCAAACACAACTGGTCTGCGCCGTTCAAGTACATGTTTTCAATAATTGGTGGCAATGGCAATATTGATTGCTACATTTGCATAGCAATTTACACCAGTTGTGTTGGAACATTTGAATGGACCTGACAGTTCTGTTTCTGAGTTATTTGCTGGAGCTCCACCTGTTTGTTTTGAAGACATACTTCTCTTTGGTTGTGCTGTTGAATGTGCATTTGTGCTTTCATTACATCGTTTTGTGGTTGTGCTATTTGATGGAGTAGCAGCTGCTTTAAATTTCTTTGGTGGTACTGTTGATAGATCTCTTATAAGGTCTGTTTGCATTAATTCTCTTTTAACAAGTTTTCCTTTTTGAGGAAAGAGGGTACATATCGAGAAGGGGTGTGTAGAGTGCACGTAGTATGTTGTACTCTACGATGCAAGGAATGTCAGCTTTGACTTTCTTTGTATCAAAATTGACTAGAAATAGTCCTTCAAGTATATGTAGCTGTGACAGTGCCACATAACACAGACCTTCTTTAAAGACTGTGCTGCCAATGTCAATCAATGTCTGATCTAGGGTTAGACCTTGAGATTTATGTATAGTGACTGTATATGCAAGAGACAGAGAAATGATTCTCTGCATACATAAATGTCTTTAAAAAGAAGGAATCAGGCTGTTGAACGTGTTATCCTTTTAACTTCTGAAAGTTTGTCAAAGTGGATGTTGACCAACTGAGTGTTGTTGTCTCGTGGATATGTCTGGAAGCCACCAACTGTACCAATTGCTCCATTAACTAAACCTTGCTCCATGTCAAGGTTATGTTTTAGCATTACTCTACAGTTCAAACACAATGTTAACATTTCTTGAGAACAGTTGTGTTGGAGATAGAGTTTTCTAAGCTATTTAGTCGAGCTGTGGCTTGTTGACACATAGGCAGGTTCATATTGTTCACTTCCAGTTTGTCTGTGGAGTTAATTTGCACTATTGGTTGCATTTCTTTTTTGAACATTGTTTCATTGAATTGTGCAGAGCTTTGCTAGGGTTGGTATTAAAGCCATACATTTCACATTTCTATGTGCTAATTGTTCCATGACATCAGGAGCAGATGTGTTATGCCCGTATAGCCCATGAATGAGTCTACTATTTAAGATAGATTTTGCATCCTTAGAAAGCACACCAATCCGAATGCTTCTCAAAATGTTTGCATAGGTGAGGTCTGCAGACTGACACATGTTTTCAGTTAGTTCTCTGTATTGGAAATGTTGCCAGAGATTTACATTTCCTATGCAGCCAAGTGTGTTACAGCACAGTTTGTGTTCTAAGGTTTTAAAAATAGTTTCACCTTTCACTGGTGTTAATTGTAGGAGATCTCCAAAAACAATAAAGTGTTTTCCTCCAAATAGTTCTTTGTAGTTCGTTTTAAGGACCTCTTGCAATCTGAGGTGAATCAACGCCAACATTAGGTTGGAGACCATGCTCAACTCATCTATTAGAAACATTTTCATTTGTTTCAGAATTCTGCGTAGCTCCAAAGCAGCTTGTGTTGAAAGTTTGTAGTACTGTAATTTGTTTTGGTGTTCTATTCGAAGGATTAGCAATCAGTATAAAGTAACACCGCCTATGTTGTAGGCAGCTAACCCTGTGGGGTCTGTTACAACAGCTTGAAGCTTGTTAGTTTTGTTACATTTTTTAAGGACCTTGCTGATGATTTTCATTAAGAATTTTTGTCCTGAACCAGCTTCGCCACTTACATACAAGAGTACAGGTTTATAATTTTGACAGCTACAAGTTTTAGTTTCATGCTGTACACCATGTTTAATTTCTTTAGTTACTTCCAGGAAAATGCTACGTTGCTCATCATTGAGTTGTGATTTCAGTAGAGCAAAGTTTTCTTCAGATTCCTCATACTGACACATGGTGTTTTCTACTTCATTCATGGCTAATTCTGCTTCATATACTATGAGTGGCTCTGCAAGTGGTTCTTGGCTTCCTGTAAGAGAAGGTTTACTGCCCTCGAAAGTGTCTGCATTTAGTTGTGCTTGAACTTCTTCCTCTTGTTGGCGTTCATTGTCCAACTTGTTTTTGTACTGGTTGAAATTCATATCTGTTATACTGCTTTCACTTGCATTGAAAGCATCTTTATAGGAGTCATGGGTGTCCAATAAATCTTTTTCTTTTCTCCATGGTTTAAAAAGTTGTAGTAAGGACATGTTGTACAGTTCTCTATGTTGAGGAGTTGTAAATAATAGCTTCATATGATTAATCAGGCTGTGTGTGGTAAGTTTAAGCAGGCTGAATTCACAAATTGTGGCTATGTGTTTACCTTTTTTTCATCTGCTTTATTATTATTCTTGTACGAGAAACTTTGGGCTATGTGGTACAGACACATGGTTTCCAAAGCAGTACTCCTATTTGGGTAGCATGTGTCCAATAGATTGTTTTTCAAAATGTCCTGGCTGTTGGGATTGTTTTTGGCTATTGTTTCTATGTCTTGGTACAATTTGAGTACTCTTTTTCTGGATGTAGCCAGACCAAGGCTTAGCCAGACTATGTTTTCAGATTTGCCATATAAGGCTCTGCCTGTTAAATGGTCTCGAGCTTCGTACCAACCACATTCTCTGTGGGAGAGCGTTTTTATGCCAAAGCTGTATCATTTTTGTGACAGTGTTTTTGTCAAATGATATGTCAAACCAGAGGACTTTCAACTCTGTTTTCTCAGCTTTGGTTAAGTAGACTGTGACATATCATGCAACAGCAGTAGAATTGTCTGCAATGTACTGCACATCTATGTTTACATTCCACAAGAGGGCAATGATTGCATTGTAATCATTGATGTACTTTGATGCTTTGCTTCTTTTAATGCAGTATGTGTTCTTAGGTGATTTGCCTTTCACACTGTGGGCCTAATCACGAGGGGTGAACCCTTAAATCTGGCGGTAACGGTATTAGCGCTGCCAATACCGCTCTGCCGGATCATGAGTACAAATACCGCCGGTGCTATTAAAGCCGGCGTAAGTACAGCTGGCTGTAATAGTGCCGGCTGTATCAGCACCAGTACCCATTCGCTCTATTACAGAGCCATCACAAGTCCGGTGTAGGTGCTGATGGGGGCTGGACATACACAGTGAAATCCCTGCCTGCCAGCAGGAGACATATGCAGCACCAGCACTGCAACATTCCCATGGATGTACCTCGCACGAGAACCCTTGGACATGTGTAACACAGCAGAACACACCCAATCTGAATGGCAAAGACATGTGGGAGCACAGTCACATACGTAAGCCCAACTACCACAAAGCCTCCTGTGTGTGTCACAGTGTTGCTTCTCACCCTGACACAGAAGAGACATCCCACCTTGGCCGCCTGACCATCCTGCCAATGGTGCCCGAAAGTAGGTACATACACAAAAGCACTACACACGAGTAGTTTGAATCACGACTATGTACATCCCTGAAACACCGACCCCTGATTGGCCAATCACATGCCTGGAGAACTGTACATAATTGTGCCAATCAGCAAACGCAACAGCAGCCAAAGGGAATGCCAATGACACATGGGCCAACAACATGGTGCATGCACAAGCACATACAAGGGTCCCCTCCTCTAGTGACAAGGGACAGAGTACTGTTACATTTAGACACAGGGGTGGTTCCAGTAAGTAGTCCATCCAATCAATGCTGCCCCTAGCACAGCACACACCACAATGTAAGTGAACAAATGATAACTAATGCACATGTAGTACATGAGTGTGATACACATAAGCACTCACATATACATTGATACACAGCTGCATGGCAACCTCAGACCATGCATGACCCGGAAGGCGAAGGGTGTGTGCCAACATTGCAATGAGATAGCATGACCTCTTCAACACAAAGTTGATTCTGCTGCCAATGTCACTGATGACTGAGCCTTGTGCACCCACTGAACCAACCTTGTCCTCATACCTTCATTGTCTACCCTACAGGTGATTCTGGATATCCCCAGTACACATGGCTCATGACCCCTGTGCGTCATCCACACACTGCAGCAGAGCGGGCATACAACATTGCCCATGGTCGTAAACGCATCTGCGTGGAGAGGGCATTTGGACTGCTGAAGGCATGCTTCCGGTGCCTAGGCCGTATGCACGGGAGGGGCATTGATATATGCACCTGAAAAAGTGGGCAAAATCGTACTTACATGTGCTATGCTGCACAACATTTGCTGTCACAGAAATTTGCCACTGCCCCCCGATGCTGATGTGCAGCCACCTGGGGATGGGAGTGAAGATGATGATGTGCCAGAAGCTGGTGCATGTGTACACAGGGATGGGGTGAGGGAGGGGAGGTTGGCCAGACAGGGCTTGATTGATAATTATTTTTGATACAGGTGATGGGTACATTTGACACATATCACTTGAACATTAAAGAGCATTTTATCAGAATCATGACTGTCCATGCTGTGTATGAATTTTGAACGTGATTTATTATGTTTTTAAAATCCCCCCATTGAACTCCCAGCACACAATCCCCCCTGCCCAGTCAACTCCCAGCACACAATCCCACCTCCCCCAGTGAACTCCCAGCACACAATCCCCTTTCCCCCAGTGAACTCCCAGTACAGAATCCCCCTCCCCAGTCAACACCCAGCACACAATCCCCCCTTCCCCAGTGTACTCCCAGCACACAATCCCCCCAGCCCAGTCAACTCCCAGCACACAATCCCACCTCCCCCAGTGAACTCCCAGCACACAATCCCCTTTCCCCCAGTGAACTCCCAGTACAGAATCCCCCTCCCCAGTCAACACCCAGCACACAATCCCCCCTTCCCCAGTGTACTCCCAGCACACAATACCCCTCCCCCAGTGAACTCCCAGCACACAATCCCACCTTCCCCCAGTGAACTCCCCAAAACAGTGCAGTTAGGTGCATGTGCCCGAGGCCCGCCACTATTCTGCCATGTCCATCTACGATGGTCGTGGGCGCTTTCCAAATCCGGGACTCTCTGGTGAGCGGTGTCTAATATTGCGCATGGATCAGCGCCTAGGTGATGGCTCAAGGGATCCCTCCGTGGGCATAGTCGAGGTCGATGGAATGGCTCTGGGAACCTGCATCTGCTGGCAGAGCAGATTGTTCGACTCCCTCATCTGCTCTGAATGCGCGGATAGGGCCTCGCACAACTCCCGTACCCTCTGCCCAAAACCTGTCAGGGCCGCTTAGCATCCCTCCACCACTGTACGGGTCTGTGCATTGTCACGGGCCATTCTCTTAGATACATTCTGTATGGCACAGCTGATGGCCTCGATGTGGGTGCTGTGCACTGTGGACATTGCCTCAATTTGCATCTGTCTGGCCTCAATGAAAACCAGACGCCCCATCACTGCAGCTCCCATGATGAGTGATACTTCGGGTGGCCCGGGGATTGGGCTGACAGCTCTGCTCTGCCTGGGAGGAGGGCTGTAGGGGGACATGTTGCCACCTTGGTTGGGGGTGCTGAGGTTAGAGTGTCTATCCTCAGGGGTACCCTAGGATGGTGTATCCATGTCTGGCTCAGGTGTGCCATATGAAGTATGTGCATCCTTTTTCGCTGGCTCCGGTCTTCCCTGGGGTGTGCCTATTTCGTATGCTACACTTAGGCTTGATGAAGTCAACAGTGCAGTGTCACGTGCAGATGTTGGTGTTTGTTCCACATTAGGCTCGGCCCCACTGGTGGCTCCCTCAACATCCACAGTTTCCATGGTGTCTGGTGGTGTATGATGCGCTGGCCCCTGTGGCCTTGTGGATGGTGCACCCGTGGGCTACGGTGGGGTGATATTGGATGTGTCTGGCATTGTGTTGTTACTGCCAGGCCCCTTTGCGGGGTGTTGGTGCTGGTAGAAGCACGCCGGATCTGGCAGCTGGATGTCATAGCCTCCTCACCATCATCATCGGCCTGTGATGAGCGATGTGTGCCTTTGGGGTACATACGGTGTTGTATGAGTTGAGGGCAACTTAGATTTGTATCATGAATATCATGCCTTACAGTGGGATTGGACAGTATCAATCATACTTCGCCATTTTGTTGACTCCCCATGTTATGATTGGTGCAACGTGTTACTGGGGAGGGACACTGCTTGGACGTGTTGGACATCTTCAGATGTCTGCTGGGGATGCACGGCACATATATTGCTGGGCGGGTTTCATGCACACTCACACATCATGTTGCTGCGCCATGAGCATGGATGTCTATCCCCTGGGCCTTGTTTTCATGCGTGTACGTACTCAGGGGGCTAGGGGGCGCTACCGTACGGTGGTATGAGGGGTCAGTCATGGGTGGCTGCGGTGCCTCACGCACTTTGCATGCACATACATTCACTCAGGGTCTGGAGGCGTGGCACTTACAGGTTCATGCAATTTTAGGGGGATCACACCTGCAGCCTCCTGGGTTCCGGTGCCAGCCTCCGCTCCTCCGACTCCCTCAATGGTGCCCATATCGATGAGCATTGTCATCTCCTCCTCCCAGGGGGTGAGCTCGGGTGGTGGTGGTGCTGGCCCTCCTCCAGTCGCCATGCTTGCACACCTGTGCTGGGAGAGTAGGCCATGTTCTCTGACCCGCAAGTCATTGAGGCGATTGCGGCAGTCCTCTTAATCCCGGGGCACGCGGCCCACCCAGACACCCACTGGATGATGTCCCTCCATATCTGCGCTCGACACTGGCCAGTTGTCTTGCGCTGCAGTGCACCATACAGCTCTTCCTGATGGGCCACTGCCTGCTCCACCAGTATGGCTAGCTCCTGGTCACTGAATTTCGGATTTCTAACCCTGTACACGGCTGACTTGCCCCTTCTGCGTTCCTGAGACATGTTGCGATGTTCACTGGGGTGGATGGCTTGCAGGTGCAGTGATTTTTTGGTGGATTGTGATTTCCAAAATGGGAGTCGCTTTATTTCCTGTTCCGGCGGTGATGCGTTTCCTGCGTGCTATTAGCGCATGCTATTAGGTGCGCTAATAGCGCCGTGGCTCGGCGGTAGCGCAGAGTGCGATGGATTTACGGGTTCCTAGGCAATTTTTAGGCCAAACGCTAATTTCCATTAACGCCATGTCCCTGTGCACGTGAACTCGTGATCTGGTGTACTTTCCTGCAGGCAGCGTGGCGTTAGTGCAAATAGCGCTTGACGGAAAATCCACTGGAATACCGCCAAACTCGTGATGAGGCTGTGTTTCTAACAGAAGACATGACGCAGTTTACTTGTTCTTTTGCAAAGACTCGTCTAGGCAATCCAAAGCGGCATTTGGAGTAGTATTTGTCTTTGTTTTTATATCTTCATAGACAATACTTCCCACATTTATGTCTTTGAAACCGCAAAATGTGTGCATGTCACTCAGTATCTGCGCTTTTAGAAGGGATTTTGCAAGTCACATATTTGTGAATGAACTGCAAAACTGTCTTGACCAAATTTAGGA
Source organism: Ambystoma mexicanum (assembly GCF_040938575.1). Lineage (NCBI taxonomy): Eukaryota > Metazoa > Chordata > Amphibia > Caudata > Ambystomatidae > Ambystoma > Ambystoma mexicanum. The sequence continues at coordinate 28,613,778 of NC_090935.1, forward strand.
GCATCTTTTATGCACCAAAGCATGCAGATGTGTGGTGCTCCTTTGGCTTGATATTCTTTTCTCCAAAAGAAGTGCTCCACTTCTCCGAGGGGAGGAATTCTTTTATTACAGATGAAGTGCAGCATGGTGATAAAGCGATGATGGAAGTACCTTGACACTTTGACAGGTTACAGAGAGCAGAGTTCTCCTGGTGTTTTCATGTCTATCCCTGCTTTGTTTTCATTTGCTATGCGCAGGAAGTCGTGTAAGTCTTCCCATGCATACTCTGCACAACTTAAAGTGACAAACCAAGTGGGTGGGCCAAGGTTGCGTAGCATATATCGTACATCTGCGTGCCATCATAACCAGTATTCTTTCGGACCACGCAGGTTTGCCAAGAGATTTGTGAAACTTGACTGCAAAATTTCATCTTTGTCTTGCACCTTTGGAAGTAGTTGCGTAGCAGACATGTTTAAAACATTGGAACCTGTATTCAATGTGTGTGCAACTCCATAACATTAGAATTGCTGGTTCACTTTCAAACATGAGGTGGAATATGTATTCAACGTTTTGTCTGAATCTGGGGTCTTCAGAATACATTAGTAAAGAGCGGTATTCTGATGCTGTTATTTGGGTGCATCTTTCATCATTCCTTCCCCCTTTAGTGGTAGGAAAGAGGAGAGGAAAGGCTTGTGCTTCTACACTTTTTCCCCACATGTAGGTACACCATTCACTAGGATAATCAGAGACTGATCTATTGGCTGTTGCACTGCCAGAGTGTCCACATTGTCTTTAAGATCCAATGGCATTTTTTTTTACTTTGCCACAAACGCCTTTCAGTAATTCAGAGTGCGGTAACTTTCCTGTTTTAGGGTGAAGGCGCATTATAGCTTGAAATGGGGGCACTGTTTGGATTATAATGCTCTCATACATATTTAGCTGTTGGAGTGGTTTTGGAAGTGGACATATTTCCAAGTTATTAGTGATAGACCGTGAAGGCATTTGCTTATTATCAAGCTTTGCAGTGCAGTATGTGCAACGCATTGAGGGGTTACTAATTTCATGTTTGTTTTCTGCTATAAGGTAGAGAGCTAATTGCAACCATTGGGACTCCTCATTGTCTTCTATTTTCTACGCTATATCTACAGATTTGGTGCTCTTTGTATAAAAGTTTTTGCCACAACACACACATACCTGGTTTTGTACTTCAGCAGAGGTGCTTTTAAACTTTTCTTTTTCTTTTTTTGTGTGTGTTTATTAGAAGGTTGCCATCTGTGAGCTTGTTGATAATCTTTTCTAATGTTACTGGATTTTGTAGGTCTATTTCTTCCAGGAGTTCTTTGGCTGTGCCATGTAAGAGAATGTGATTTAAATGCTCAAGTTCTAAAGCAGGACGTTTTGCATAGTGCAGTCTCTGAATGAGCGCAGTCTCTGAATGAGCGCAGTCTCTGAATGAGCGCAGTCCCTGAATGAGCGCAGTCTCTGAATGAGCGCAGTCTCTGAATGAGCGCAGTCCCTGAATGAGCGCAGTCTCTGAATGAGCGCAGTCTCTGAATGAGCGCAGTCCCTGAATGAGGGCAGTCTCTGAATGAGCGCAGTCCCTGAATGAGCGCAGTCCCTGAATGAGCGCAGTCTCTGAATGAGCGCAGTCTCTGAATGAGCGCGCGTACAATGGAATGGAGTGTTGCAAACATTTCATTTATTGGTTATTTGTTATTACTTGATTCAATTGGTTTACAATTTTTACAAGACAACAACTGGCGGGAAACGTCCCCCGCCCCATTTTCAAAATCTTAAAAAGAAAAAGCATAAGTTATTAGTCCATGTTACATTGATTTTGCGTCTGGGTGTTTCTGTATTGTCCACCTTTCCTGTCGCCTGCTTTCTCTTTTCATTTTTTCTAACATTTTGATGTGGTGGAAGGTGCTTTTGCAAGCAGGCCCGGAAATGCAGGCTAATGAATGTCCTCGCAGTGCTGTGTATGTGCGCATTGGACAGGAGTCCATGGTTTGTAACATTTTCATTCTCCTTTTCTCTTTCGCTTTCTTATACTGATTGAGGAATTGCCATAAAGATTTAAATGATTGTTTTTGTACGTTACACATTGAGGTACACAGCCATTTGTAGAGGGTACAGATTGGTTCAGTGCAATGGAGAGTTGATTGTAAGTTTGTTGGGGATATTCTTTCAATGAGCATTTCCCCTGCCATAATGGTATTGTCTACCATTTCATACCCTTGACCAGTGCTATGTATGGCAATTGTGTTTCTTTGCTCTTATCTGTATGTCTCTTCATTGAAATATGGCTTTGTGCTGGTTTTGTGAATCCACTCACCTACACAGAAGTTTGCAAAGGTATCTGTGCTGATATTGCATATGTTGCGAAGTACTTTTTGTAGTTTACAAATTAATTTTGTTAGTGGTTTCATTCTGTTTAAAATTCATAGAAGGAGCATTGCACTGTCTATGAGAGCTTCCAGCATCAGTTTTGGGCAGTAAGTTTTAAGGGTTGAGTGTGATTTCTCCTCTGTTTTTGTAAGGTTCTGAAAGATTCTATGGTGGAAAAATATTTGTACAATTAATTTTGTGGAATGCTTACCTGTGGGTACGTTAGCATTGGTAGATGGAGTGTTAGCACGACTGGTAGTTGTATTCTTCTTAATACATTTCTTTTTAGTTTTACATTTTGGAAGAGTGGTCACACTTGGTTTCCTGCTATCTGGTTCAGTTTTGCTCAGTGACTGTATTAGCTGTTTTGTTTGAACTTTTGTACAAACTCTGCTTGAGGCGGATGGCTATTTTGCATGCTTTTAGTTTTGTCGGCTCTATTTCTATGGAGTTGCTTTTTGGTGGGCATTTTCTTGTGTCTGTTGGAGAATAAAGCAAAGTGTGGGTTTGGAAGTTGTTTAATGTGTTTGTGTGCACTGTGCATGAGTGTCTGAATATGAGGGTAGGCATACATAGAGGGGTGTGTGATTGTGCCATGGGCTGTTACTTATGGTTGGGAAGGTTGTACTGTGTGTGTTGATGTGTGAAAGGTTTGCTTCAGTGTGTATGACAGTGTACTGTGCATGCATAAGTAAGGAAATTACGATGTTGTCTCAAAACTAGTGGGTGTTACCATACTGGTGTTCAGATGACAATACAAAGAGTGGACCTGCAGAGGTGCAATGAGTAAGAGTGAAGCAATTGCTGTTGTGTTGAATATAATTTTGTAGTCTACAATAGCACAACACTGCACTGTCTGAGTAACAGGCAGAACACTACTGCAGTACTGCACATACTTTGTTAGATGTGAAGAGTAGGTTTCGTTTGGGATTTATCTTCCAGTAGAGACATTTCTGTGTTTCAGGAGGCTGTTCTTCACTGCAATTGTGAAAGAAGGAAGTTAGTGGGAATGTGCTTTAATGGCACAGTAATTGCACTACGAGAGCATATTTCTTTTAATTGTAGGAGGATTTGTTGGAAGGAAGAGTTAGTGTGTGTGTCCAATTGTGCAGCACTGCACGGGAATGGGGAATTGTGAGCATCAGCATCGCTGCTATGGGGGCCAATGGTGTAGTGAAAAGTGTGCCCTATGGTGCTGCACTTTTGCAAGTGTGTGAGTTGCTGTTACACTAATTGCTTTGGAAATTCATTAGCGGAAGTCCTAGTAGGGTGAGAAAAAGCCCAGAAAGATGTACAGATTAGAAAGAAGAATGTTATCATGTGGAATTTTATTAACTTTCTCGCAAATAGATGCTTGCTACATGAGTGCAGAAATCCTTTCCTGTTGTTTCAATTACTTATCCAAATTTACAGATAGTACTGTTGCCAATGTACACATGAATTACTTTGCTTGCCTGCCAATGGTGCATTTTGTTATTTGTGCAATGTTTGTACTTGCCATGCCTTGCTAACATACATGTAGTTTCCCTTTTCTGTGTACATTCTGGGAATTTTACATTGGATCTGGCACTTGAACTTGCTGTCAAAATGTCCCCAACGTGGTTTTATTTTTTTGTTTTACAAAAGCATCACAGAGGGTGCTGATAACATTAAAATATGTAGTTTGCAGCTGTTCTGCAAGTAGGCATTAAAAGAAAACTTTGAAAGCACACAGAATTGTAAGTCACTGCCACTTGATGTCAGCAGATGTGGCAATTGAGAGTACAATCATCGAGTAGGTTATGCAGGGTGTCAGGCACCCTGTTCATATGCATTTGTTAAAGAGTTGCAAATGTACTCTACAAAATATATGCATACCTGTAGTTTGTGTTGCTGGGTGCAGATGTGGATAAATCTGGAAGTAGACATATTGTAGAGTTTTACACTAGTCTTTGATGTAGGTGCTTGGGAATAACAGGAGACCTATACTCTGAGTCTTCAACAGTACATCTAAAGTGTTGAACTGTGATGACAGAGTTAGATGTAGAGATCCTGGATGTGATTGATGGATGTTGTGTGACTGCTTAACAGTAGACAATGAGGGAGTGCTGCAAAGAGTGAAGTGGAAAGAGAAGAAGGGCTGCCCCTGTGTTACGGGGTCCGTGGATTGTGTATTGGTTGTGTAGTGAAGATGGCCGGTGGTCGAGAGATGCATAGACTTACTGTATGGATAGTGGGAGATTCCTTTGCATGTGATCATGAGAGGCGATGAAGGAGGCACTTGGGAAAGTCATAGACATGTTTCCAAACTCCAGAGTAATTTTTTCTCGCATTGCAAAGATCCAGATGTGGCTGCACTCTACTTCATTCAATGGAGAAAGTGAGGCGCAATGTCAACAAGGCTGTTTGCGCATTTTTGCGAGATGTTGTGATGTCATACTTGATGTCATGGGTGTTAGTCTTAGCAGTGCACAGTGGTGGCGCAAGTTATGGTTGCTTAGCTTACCATAACTGCCACATTTCTGGGGATTTTCAATTTTACTTGTAACCATAATATCATTTAAACACACTTTTTCCACTGGTTTGGATAGGTTTTTATTAGTGACAAGTAACCATAACGTCCCTATAACAAAGTTTTTTCACTGAATATATATATATATATATATGTCACTTTTGTTATTAAGTGTGGTAGCCGACACGTCTTGAAATATTCTTACGCTGGATCCTTCAAAGTCAATAGGTTCTTTCTCTCTCGCCTTCTGCAAAATTTCCTGTTTTTTTCTAAAATAATGGCATTTAGCGAGGACCGATCTTGAGCCATTTGGTGAGCATCCGGCTTTGTTTATCCTATCAAATTTGAAGTTTGGTACGTCTGCGGAGTCGAACAATGATATCACCAGGGCCTTCTCTCGGCTCTCCAATGAAGTTGGGGTTTCCCCTGTCTCTCACTTAGGCCCATTATATCTATATTTGATCTTCGTTCTTGGTCCTCTAGATTGTCCAGCGTCAATTCAACGTCCCTCTCTATTTGTTCCAATTCCAGCAACCTGGTTTCACTATTCATTACTGCAAGGTCACTAGACAATTGGTTATTTTCCAAGGCCTCGATCCAATCTTCTACTTTGACCATTCTGGTCTGCAAGTCGGTGACTTTCTCAGTCAAGCTGGATTTTATTGATCGAATTTCTCCTAGGAAGAGCCGAATGTCCGCCTTAGCTGAGCTGTCGTAGTCATCGGCTGATATTTCAGGCAAGCTCAGGTCTTGCTCACGGTCCATAGTTGCTGAGTCGTAGTGGAATTTGCATAACCTGAGGGCTGTGCGCAGATCCAGGGTGCAGGCAAGCGAAAGGATTTGCCCTCACTTCTATGCTTGTTGACCTCTGCGATAGTCACACTAATAACGGTCCTCTCAAATTGTTCACTCTGCTCTCGTGACCCAACAGAGGTTTCTATCGTCACTGCTCCTTTTCCATCACCTCTGAGACACTTTTACCCTTCCAAGGAGTTTGACTGAGCTTGGTGCCTCCTGTGATTGTGCTATGCACTATTAAAGTTTTTACATCTGCAACCTCTTCCCATTGATAATGGATTGTGCCGTGCTGCAGTGCTGGCAGCTTTTCTCTGTGATATTCTATGAACTGCCGGTGACTTAGCTGCTTTGGAGCGTGTTTGCTCATTGTGTCTGACAGTTAGTGAAAGCTGTGTTAATAATAATATTGTGCATTGTCCATTGTTAAGCAGCTCTTATTTGAGCTTTCCACGTTAATCAGAGACTTTGCAGGGTTGTGTGCGCAGTCATATGGGGCCAGGCGGGGATGATGCACAGCTACGTAATTATAAACCTTTTCTTCCTGCTCGTCGTTGCAGCATCGGAGTCCCCTTCTCTTTCACTGAAATATACCTTCCAAAACACTTTCCGCGCTGCCCGTGAAGGGGGGACGATTACGTTTATTGTGATCGGGTGCTGAGTGTGGGCTAGTGTGTGCTTTGCTTACCGGCTGCAGTGTCCATTTCTCCTTTTCTTTCAGGCTATCTGCCAACAAGCCAGATCTTTGCTTATCAGTGCTCTCAAAGTCGGCCCTCCACTCGCCGAACACCGGTTGGCTAAAGGATCGTCATCTCTTATCCCAGTAGTGGGTCCTCTTCTCCCACTGGGCTTTGATGGGTCGGGGGTTCCTGCGATGTTCAAACTGCGTCTGCCATGTTTTTAGCTTCCCGTTTCTGGATCCCTGCAATGCTCCAATCCAGGTCGTTATTCACATCGAATGATGGCACGATTTCTCCCACCATTCAACCATGATGTGCTCCATGGGATTGGTGTCCAGCACATGTATTGAAACAGCCATGGGATATAACAATTACAGGATGCTCTGCCATTTCTCGCTGCCTGGAGAGGGAGACGACGGTTCAAGCAACCATCACGTCTGCGCCCCCTGGTGGTCCATCACACTTTTAATTAGTTTGAGGACTCTGCCCCTGTCCTGCAGACACTGGTACACATACGCACCTGATCTCATTGTGCCTCCCGGGCACCTCGCTTGTCTGGACATGTCGGGTCGCACGTGTCACACTTTTAAATTAGTTCAGGAACTCCACCCCTGTTCTATGGACACTAGTATGGTGTCCAGTATTCATTCAAAAACAAAATGATCGAATGCAATACATTCGAGTGAAAAGGACCGCACAAAAAAGACTGAATGCCTTTTTTTAATGGTTTTTTTTGGGGGATTTTGGTATAGGTAAAATTAATCTTCGGTCCTTTTGACTCGAATGTATTGCATTTTGATCCTTTGTATTCGATCCTTTCACCCATAACCCACCAGTACGCATGCGCACACCATCTCCTACGTAATAGGTGTCCGCACAGCCGTCATGTCCGCGGCCATCCAGTGACGTCACATGTGACCGCACCCACGCTGCATGTTGGGAGTATCCACGGACAGTGTCCGTACCCCCGGAAATTTAAAACTGTATTTTTGGCCAATCCAGGGTGTTTAAAGCTGAAACGTTACCCTTGCAGAGCTTCCAGGCTATGTCTTAGTTGATCTGGCAACTTTGTATAACTCTTTAATCCACATCTGTGGATTGACTGTCCGCGGACAGTCGCGCCGTCCGTGGACAGCATCTCTAAAGGGACTCACCCACTACTGCTCCTCATTGTATTTCTGGCTGTCCAGGAGAGAGCACCTGCTGCTAGTTTTGCTATTAGCTATCTCTGCTTCTGTGCTTGTAGGAGATAATGGCATCCATGGCCACTGCAGCTGCCCCACCACCACCAAAATCTGGAGGGCCTGCAGAGGGGAACAGGCTTGGTGATACAGAACTGGATCAAGAGGAGGATGAGGATGAGGTACTGAAAGTCCCTCTCTCCAGCTCCCGACGTAAATCTTGGGTGTGGCAGCTTTTTACCACCGTTGGGGTGTACCTAAGGCTAGGGCAGACAAGGTTTGATGCACAGAGTGCAAGGTTGTACTCAGTCATGGAAAACCTGGTCTATAAAGCTGCAGGACCACCTCCATGCGGTGCCACCTCAGATCAAATCACAAGTGAGCAGTGCGAAAGGTCGTACCTTTCGAAGGTACGAGTAGGCTGACAGCCACTACCTCACCCTCATCATCCGCTCCTGCCACCACAAGGGACACTTCTCTGGGGCAGAGGATCCCTGCACAAGCCTCACAGGCCATCCGCAACACATTCGACCCTTATCTTTCGAGGGTGAAAGTGCTGTGCATGTACTGTGACACACCGCTCTGTAGAGGGGAGCAGTTTCGGAGTGCTTTTGAGGCTGCAGTCAAGGAGCACGAGAAACACTGTCCTCTACCTGATTAAGGCCTACCCAACATCTTCCTCTCTCCACGAGCCCTTTTGTCCCTGTGGTTGGTGTTCCTTCCCTCCCTTCCCTCCCCTCCCTTGTCGCTCCTGTGAAAAAAAGCCACCTTTCACAGTTCAAAAATAAAAGTACCAAAAAAGGATGAAGGCGACTACTCAGCCTGCAGAGTCCGCGCACAGCTCGGTAGTCTGCAGACAGGTAAAAATGTGGGTAGTTGTGGCATCAAAAACATTGAAATCTTTTACGTGGAATCCTTTTTTGTTTTTTTGTTTTTATATTATTTTTTTCAAGTTTTAAAGTACACTAAGCAACATTCTACTAAACTAAACGTTTACTTCCAACTTGCAAAACAGTAGCCGTATTGTATTCGCCATGCTTTCACCTACTGGAAAATGCTTTCGATATTTACAAAAAGTGCTTCAAAGCATTTTAAATGCTTTGCAGAAAAACCTGATTACCAGCATCAGTACGATGTACTTCATCTCTGCAGAAAATATTGGCAATGTCAAATGTAATATTTTCATTATGGAAAGACATCATGCCAACATCTCCTAAAAATGCATAGACAGCCTTGTTGAGATTGCGCCTCGCTTTCTTCATTTGTGGACCAAATGAACCTGAGCGCATCCACATCTGTCTCTGGGCAATGCGAGAAAAAATCAGTCTAGAAATCGGTATCATTTCATTCAATTTGCCAATGTCTCATTCATTGCAAACTGCAGTAAAAATCCAGTGACATGCCCTAAACTGTTCCCTCTACAAGGTAGAATGATAATGTCCGGATGATGCAGTGTGACCAAATTGACACAAAATAGGAGCAGTCCACCCACTTCATGCCGCACACTCCATACCATTACACAAGAACATAATGAAATTCAAGATTTTCACCCACTCCACACTGCTCTGCATACACCTTCAACCAATGGATCTATGAGTCCCCCAAAATCCATACACTGCCTCCTGAAAGATATAGCCATAGCCATAGCTTCTGCACTCCTCTCATCAATCGCATCTTCTTCCAATCTCTCTCCTTGCATACCACACCCAGGAAACCTTATTGGCTTATCCCCTGAGCTGCACAGTCCAATTTCTATGCCTGGCATCCTCAAAAGATGAGGATGTGGTAAGCCCCACCAAAGACTACCGCAGTGTCTGCAGGCATATCGGCAAAATGAAGTGTGTGGGGAGAGAAATTAAACGCAATGTAAGTTAATTAATCTTTAGTGGTGGCTCTGAAAATAAACTTTTTTTGTGCTTTGATTTTGGGGGGGGCTTTTCAGATTTATTTCCTACAACTACTCACATGTACTCTACATCATTTTTACAAGAGCTTTCTGAGTGCATTTTGAATATTGTCAAGAAAGCTTCCATTGCCACAATCAGTAAAAGTGATGCCATCACTGAACAAAGTATGTCCATCATCCAGCAGAATGTTCTCATTTGGGATGGATGTCATCCCAACACCATGCAAAAATGAACATACAACTTTTTTCACAAGGCACCTTCTTGTGTCTTGTTGAGGACAAAAGACATTGGTGCATCTCCACAGTGCCCTGGGTGGTATGTGTGAAAAGATAACCTTTACACATGGAAACAGTTCCATTAGTGCCTTCAGCATATCTGTCAATGCAATCTGCAAAGTTATTCCACTGATGTCGCTCAAAAGATGTCCTCCGCAATGGATAACAATGATATCTGGACATTGGAAATAAAACATATTTTTGCAATGTGCAAATAAAGTCTCCCAGTTCTGCCCAGCCATACCACACCACACCAAAAATCACCCACTCCCTCCAATCCAAGGTTGTCAGAAATGCCATAGATTTCTGTGTACTTTTTAAGATTCACCATCCGGGAATCTCCAAACCAGCAACACAGTAAGCCTTCTCATCTGAATAACCACAGCCATCTTGCCTACACATAGCAATGAAAATAACTTTTACCCTCTCTTCCTATAAAGCACAACCAGAAGACCTAATTGGCTAATCCCCATAGTCCCCTTTCCATGCCAGGCATCCTTAAAAGACCCAGATGTGTCACACCCTGTCCGTAGACTACTGTGCTGTCTGCAGACCCCATAACACAGGACAGCCCTTCTTCCCTTTCCACTTTAATTTTGTAGCACTCTCTCATTTGCTACTTTCAAGCAGTCACATACCCATCCACCACTCATATCTAAAAACTCTACATCTAACTCTGCCATCTCAGTTCAGCACTTCAGATGTACTGTAAATGCAGAATGCATGGGTAAGTGAGGTATATCATCTAACTCCTTGGCAATTGTAGCTGTAGTACCACTTGAGTTGCATAACATAATATATTAAATATATGTCTCTCCAGTGACCTGTACCGACTTTTCAAGATTCCAAGATACACCATAAATAATTTATCTCATTAGTACATCACAAGCCTATCTGTTTGACCAACAATGGAACACATGCTAATTCAGCCATTTCTTAATTAATTTTTTTGTCTATCTTCTTCCTGTCAACGTACTTACCTTGAACTGGGTATATGGTAACTGCATCCGGGCAACCTATATCCTTTTTCTAATATTCATAATTCGTTAATATGTTTTTAATTGAACACATTTGTCGTCTGTATGGAATTCCTGATTGGCCTGTGAATTGGTCGAAATAACCACCAATTGTGCTATGTGTCTGGGATCTGTACATAATGTATGTTCTAAAATCAAATGCAATGTTTAATTGTAACTATCAATCAACATGCAGTCTCAGAAGAAGAGCTCTCTAGCTCGAAACACGTGTCAGGCTACCTCGTATTTCAATGAAAATCTTAACGAATTGGACTTAACTGCAGTTTGTGTGCACAGCGTGATTGCAAACAACCCCGATTTTGCAGAACACTCAGAGTACATGTCTCATGTTACTCCCAAGCACCTGCATCAAAAACCACTGTAAGAATCTCCAAGATTTCTATTTGCAGATTCAACCACATCTGCATCTATCAAGACAAAGTAAGGTATGCATATATCCTACCATTTACCCTGCATTAACCTACTCAATAATCACACTCTCCCTTGTTCCACTTCGTGACATCAAGTGGCAGTTACCTACAATGCTGTGTGTTTGCAAATTTTCTTTTAATGAGGATTCTCATAACACTTTCAAAACAAATATTTGCAATTTTCCAGCACTCTCTGTGTCTTTTTTGTGGAAGAAAAAAAAACTACATTTAAAACATTTCCACAGCATGTTTAAGTGCCAAATCCTGTGTCAAAGTTCAATACATTACCGGTACATGCCTATCTGCCAATATGACCCATTATAATCTACCAAGTGTTATTTTTATCATTCATTCTGTCACTTTAAACACCACTTCTCCCACTAACAAAGTTGCACTAAAACTCCCACAATGCAAACTCAAAAGGAAAACTGCATGTATATTACCAAAGCATAGCATGTACCTGGAATGAAAAATGGCAAAATGCAATGCGTATACAAATATTTATTTCAGCACCATTTCAAGTAAAACAAATAAATGCATGGATACATTTACAACAGCGCTGTGTGTAATTTTTAATAAATAAATTAAAGAAAATGGAAACAATGTATCCAACATTTTGCAATAACACTCAGTGTGTGCAATTTCATTAACATTTCAGCACATGCATACTTGCTAACATTTCCCTTTCTAATCTGTACGTGCTTATTGGCTCGGTTTTTCTCTGCATTCTGGGGCTTGCAGTGCACCTTTTCTAATGCACATGGTGCAACCACAACTCGCACAATACAAACAAAACAACCATCATTTAATAAGCAACTACACAATTCAATGAATCCCATTTGCAAGTTTGCATGTACTGACTACATAACAAACCTTCACACAAGTGCCACTTAAGAGTGTTCTACAAGTATTTATTATTTTCATCTCCATTTCTTTGTTTTAGAAGAAAAAGCTTTTTAAATGCTCAGCATTTTCCATTTTGAATTGTATAAAAATGTGGCACGTTCTTGCTACAGCCCCATTAGGCATACTTATCACAGGACCACCAGCCCCATTAGCAACACTGCCTGTGCTGCCATGTCCGCATTCCCATAGAGTCATATGCAACTCCACAGAAATAGGGGCCAACATTTTCTGGCACCTGACTTTCCAGGCCAACAAGACCTGTAATGTCCTGGTGGCATCGGGAAGCTAGCTGCCAAAAATTATTAGGAATCTAGTGACAACCCATCTGCAGCAATGGCAGGGTTACCACCATAATTGTAATGAGGTCCAATGTTATTAACTTTTCTTCCCAACAACTCCTCCTACATTCATAAATAATGTCTTCTTGTACTACAATTACTTCACCATTACCATACATACCCACTAATTGTCTTCTTTTGCAATTGCAATGATGAACAACCTCCTGGAAGACAACAACCTGAAGAAAACTACTCTTCACATCCTACAAAGTAAGTGTACTAGTGTAGTAGTTCTGTCTATTACTCATACAGTACAGTGTAGCCGCATAGTTGCTGAAAGGAAGCGCCCCCAATTTCAGCACGATCCTCCCCGCAATGAGAGACAATAAGGGATTCTCCCGTAGTGGGAATAAGACCAAGACAGAGTGCGGGTGAGCGTAAGTGGGAGTTTATCCAAAGAATAGGGCATGCAAAGAACTCTGCAACCTCCGAGAGCGCTCTGTCTGACAATAGCAAAGACAGGCGTATTTCTAATACAAAAAACGTCATCAGAACCTACACACTATAGGGGGCACAAGTTAATTGGGATTGGGTGGCGTCGACTAACTATAGGTGTTGCTGCAGCGTGGTTGGTCTTGGCGTGAGGACGTCACTGGTCAGCCTCGTGGGTTGGGTTGGGCCTGGCAGGCCAGCTTGAGGTCATCCGAGCGGTGTTGGTATGCTGGGGCAGCCTGTGACAAAGATGAATACCTTTCCTGACTCGTTTGCCCTAGGCCATGCACACTGCAGTTATTCAAGAAACGACATCTAAGTTCATCAATAAATCGCTCGGCAGTTTGTCTTATAAAATAAACGCAACACATGAGGAATGCACCTCTTGAGAGGTCCGGTGATTGTCGGTTAGGGTGAGATTTACCTGTGTCCTATTGACCGGTATTTTAGGTCGAGGGGCTGAGTTCTGGGGCCTGAGCCGACTGGTACATGCCTGTCTGCCGCGTTAGAAGTTATTATATAAATGGGTCTCTGTGTCTTGTCCCAGTGATGGGGGTCGTTCTTGGGGTGGTCTAGGGGGAGGGTTGTGGACTTTACGAGAGGGTGCTGGTAGATCAGTGGATTCAAAAACGTGGGTTTATTACCGTGCTGTAAATAACACAGGTGGTGGGCTGTGGCCTTGGGTGCGGTACCGGGGCCTCTGACTCTCTGAAGCGGCTCCAGCTTGGTTGGGGGAGGTGAGGGAGCGCGGCACAGGCCTTAGCTTCCTTATCTGGCGGGCTTGGCATGGTGGGAGGGAGAATGGCCTTGCATATACTCACAAAGGTTTTTTCCTCGTGCGTTGCTAACTTTTGAATGCAGAACTTTTATAACGTTCCGCCTTATTTTGATGTTATTTAAACACACATATATATTTTCATTTCGTTACACATTTCTTTAATACAGTCGGTCCGAGTACCTTTTCGTTACCTAACATTATATTTACTACATGATGTGATTATTTTATGTACATTAACCGTTACACGAGGTCGTTCTAGGTTATGGCCTACAGAAATTGATGCTCGCTGCTTTAGGTGATTAAGAAAACATATATGAGTAAATAAAGGCTATACATTTGGTCGACATCTTTCTCTGTGGTTGTAGCAGCACTAGTCCAGACCTGGGGTGGTATCATGTAACGTTACATCTTTATGGTTTATTCACAGTTTACAGGATCTGTTTAAACCGAGGTAGTTCGTTAATACCAATACTTGAATTATTTTCTACTTTCTTCAGATAGTGATGCTTCAGCTTTTTTCCCGTCACCCCGGCCTCGCGGACCAAGTCATGCAGGGTGCAATATTACATTGTGGACGAAAATAATGTTACAGTGTTAGCATCTCGGGTTAGCTCATATCCGACTTTCTCATGGGAACGCGCTCGCAGCGGATCTACCAGGGCTACTGCGGCGGCAGAGATGCATGAAAGGTCCTCCAAAGGTGGGGGCCTCGTTACAGTGTGCTGAACTCACGCCATGTTTGCTAAACAAGATGGCTTCTAGACCTAACTGAATTTAGGTATATGCAGGGAACGGATATGTGTGGGCAATGTCGTCGGCGGGTGACCCCTCCTCCACCTGGGCCCGGGTGGCATGAGGGGACGGCCACCGAGTCATGGTCCTCACCTGGGGAGAAGGCTGCAGGTGAGGAGGGCCTCGCGGCCAGTCCTCCCCTACATTGCCTACAAGATTCCTTTCACTCTTAATCATTACACCTCAACATGTACACTCGTTGCATTCTCATCTGAACACCATTATCATTACACCCACTGTTATCCTGAAAACATTGTCATGTTCTTACGTATTCATGCACACTACCACTCTCTCACACAGTAACCCAAGCAATTCACACATCTACACACACAGCTACTCTTACAACTTTCCCAACCATAACTAGCAGCCCATTGCACAATCACACAGCCCTCTATTCATGTCTGCCTCATATTCACACACTCATTCACAATACACGCAAACATATTCCACAACTTTCAAACCCACAATGTCCCCTTTTCTCCAACAGACAGAACAGAATGCCTACTAAAAAAAACTCCATAGAAAACAAAGAAAAAGTAGAGCACATAAAAATGAAAGCATGCCATATAGTCATCCTGCTCTAAAGCAATGTATAGAAAATATTCAAACAAAACTGCTAATAACATCAGTCAACAAAATTGAACCAGCCCCACTAAAAAAACTAGGGCCCCTTCTTTCAAAAAATAAAAATTAAAAAAATGCATGGAGCATAAAACTGCTAATGATCCTACCACTATATCTACCTATGTTAACGTAGCCACAGTTAAGCACTCCAAAAGTTGATTTTACAATAAAATATTCCACCGGAGAGTACTTCACAATCTTATGAAAACAGTGGAAAAGTCACCCTTGACCCTTATAAATTACCACAGAAGACTAATCCTGAAATCTCTCATTGACCGCAGAATTCTGCTCAAAAGAAAATTGTTTATATCAATTTTAACCAGAATAAAACCACTAAAAAAAATAATCAGTAAATTACAAAAAAAATTCTTAACATGCACAATGTCAACATAGATACCTTTGCAAACTTCTGAATGGATTCATACAAGCAGCACAGAACCATATTTCAATGTAGAGGCTTATAAACAAGAACATAAAAGCCCAATTGCCGTACATAGTAATGGCCAAAGCTATCAAATGCCAGTCAACACCATCATGGCACAAGAAACCCTTATTGAAAAAACGTCCCCAACAAACTTGCAATCAACTGTTCCTTCCACCCAACTAATCCGTCCTGTCTACAAATGGACATGCAGCTCAATGTGTCACATACGGCAACAATCCTTCAAATCTTTATGACAATTTCTCAAACACTATGTGAAAGTAAAAGACAAAATTAGGATAAAAACTTTACAAACCATGGGCTCCTCTCCAGTGCACAACTACATTGGACTGTGAGGACATTCATTAGCCTACATTTCGGGATGCGCTTGCAAAAGCACCTTCCACGACAACAAAATGTTAGAAACACCCCATTCCCCTATAAGGAATCTTCTGCAGAGACTGCACTATGCAAGAAATTCCTGCTTTACAACTGTAACATTTTAATAGAATTCCCCCTAAATGGGACAGCCAAATAACTCCTTCAATAAATAGAACACATCCAAAATAAATATTTTGGAAGTGAAGATGACTTAAAAATTCAGTAACCTTAGAGAACATTAGAAAAAACCTTACAAATACCAATCTTCTAATAAACACATACTAAAAAGAAATAGAAAAGTTTAGAAACACATCTGCTGAGGTACCAAACCAAGTATGTGTGTGTTGCCACAGAACTTTTAAAATAAAGAGCACAAAAATTGTAGCTATGACTTACAAAATAGAAGACAATCAGGAATCCCAATGGTTTCAATTAGCTCTATATCTTATAACAGAAAATAATTACAAAATAAGTGACCCTCAATACTTTATACATACTGCAATACAAAGCTTGATAATACCCAAATGAATTCACGTGCTGTAACTAATAACTTGAAATATTCCCACTTCCAAAACCTCTCCAACAGCTTCATTTGTATGAGAGCCTTATAATCCAAACAGTACATGCAGTTCAAGCTATAATACGCCTTCAACTCAAAACAGCCAAATTGACTCCTTCTGAATTACTAAAGGGCATTTGTGGCAAAGTAGTATATTTGCCATTAGATCTTAATGAAAATGTAGAAACTCTAGGAGTGCAACGGCCAATAGATCAATCTTTGATTATCCTAGTTAATGGTGCACCAACGAAAGACAAAACAATTGGCAACAACTAGCCAACTTAAACAAAGTTAGAAAAGCCCTGCAATATGTAAAAGAAAACAATGAGTACAACAAAGATATAAGCTAAAAGTAGAACTAGAAATAAATCCAGTTCAAGATGTGCTCACGCTTAGCTCTCCATTAGAGTTGCCGGAAAGTTTCATTAGAATCATATTTAATCATGCGGTCATTCACAATCCATTCAGAAATTCACACAAAAGGCCAACACATCCTCAGTGTGGTGGTGTCAATTATTAATTATTTATTTGCCTGGAGGATAAATAGTTGCATCCAATAAAGTCAGTGCCACTGGTGTGGTATTCCAATGCATTTCGGAGCGAGTCCGTCCTCAGGGCTAGGGCACTGTTCATGATAATGTTAGTATGACACATTAAACAATTGAATTATCAACACATAGTTAAGTAAAGGTCAGAATGCGAAATTCAAATCATAAATTTCAAGTTACCCATTTCCAGAACCAATATGTATACCTAAGTCAGGATTCAAATACAATTGAAGAGTTCAGTGCATATACAGGTAAATAACAAAGATATAAACATTGTACAAATCTTAAGGGAAACCACCCACATAATTCATGATGCATTACCAACTGGCCAATTTGAACTTGTAGATCATATTAGTGCATCCAATATTTTAGACCGGTATACAATTCACCCACTGCACTCCAAAGACACCATAGACAATGCATTAGAAACATATCAAAATTGTCAAGCCAAAGGATCTTCAATCAGCATATGGGAGAAAAGTGTAGAAGCATGAACCTTTCCTCTACTCTTTCTTAAAGGAAAAGGGGGAAGATATGATGAAAGATCCACACAAATAGCAGAATCAGAATACCGCTCTTTGCAAATGTATTCCGAAGACCCCAGATTGAGACAAAATGCTGAATACATATTCCATCTTCTGTTTGAAAGTGAACTATCAACTCTATGTTACGGAGTTGCACACATAGTGAAAACAGGCTCCAATTTTTTAAACATGTCTACTACTCAACTATTTCAAAAGATAAAAGACAAAGATGAAGTTTTGCAATCAAGTATAACAAATCTCTTGGCAAACATGCATGGTACAAAAGAATACTGGTTCCGACATCACGCTGATGTAAAGTGTATGCTAAAGAACCTTGGGCCACCCACGTGGTTTGTTACTTTGAGTTGTGCAGAATATGCATGGGATGACTTGCATGACTTCTTACGCATAGCAAACCAAAACAAAGATGGAATAGACATAAAAACACCACAAGAACTCTGTTCTCTTGACCCTGTAAATGTATCAAGATACTTTCACCACCTCTTTATTGCCGTGCTGCACTTCATCTGTAATAAAACATATCCCTCCCCTCAGAGAAGTGGAAACTTCTTTTGGAGAAAAGAATATCAATCCAGAGGAACACCACACATCCACATGCTTTTGCGGATAAAAGATGCTCCTAATTTGGTCATGACAGTGATGCCACTGTTTTGCAGTGTTTTCACAAATACATATCCTGCGACATCCGTTCAGAAACCACAGATACTGACCTACGGACGGATGTTTTTGTTACGCTTCCAAAAACATTAGTGTGGCAAATCTGCCGATGCAGATATAAGAACAAAGGAAAATACTACACCAAATGCTGCTTCGGTTTCCCTATACCAGTTTCAGCAAAAGGATCAGTAAACAGCTTCATGTCTTCTGTTAGACACAGTGTGAAAGGCCAATCACCTAAGACCACATACAACATTAAAAGGAATGAAGCATCCAAGTATATCAATGATTACAATGCTATCATTGCCCTCTTGTGGAATGCAAATATAGAAATACAATACATGGCAGACAATTCCACTGCTGTTGCAATATATGTGACAGCCTATCTTACCAAAGCTGAGAGAACACAGCTAAAAAACCTCTGGGCTGACATATCATCTGATAAAGCACTGTCACAAAAATTGTACAGCTTCAGTATAAAAATGTTCTCCCATAGAGAATGCGGGTGCTACAAAGCTGCAGAGCGTTTAACAGGTACAACCTTATATGGCAAATCTGAACAGATAGTCTGGCTAAGCCTTGGTCCAACTGTATCAGAAAAAGAGTAATCAAATCCAACAAAGAGATAGAAACAATAGCAAAAAATTATCCCAACAGCGAGGATATTTAAAAAAAACAATTTATTAGACACGCACTACCCAAACAAAAGTAATGCTTTGGAAAAGATGTGCCTGTACCACATAGCCCAACATTTCTCCTACTAAAACAATGTAAAAGCAGATGAAAAAAGTTGAAAATACGTGATCTCAGCTTGTGAAGGAAGCCTCGTTAAATGTACCAAACTAAGACTAATTCATCATATGAACTTATCGCTTAAAACTCCTCAACATAGAGAACTTTACTACATGGCCCTACTGCAACTTTTTAAACCATGGGGAAAATAAGAGGATTTATTAGGTAGCCATGACTCATTTGACGCTGCATTCAATGCAAAT